>NW_022589737.1:10232831-10389784 GCF_004348235.1 Phoca vitulina
TGTTGGTTGAAAAAGGGAAAAAGAAAAATTCAAAGAAAAAAAAAGAAAATTAAAAAAATTAACTTCAAAAGACTGAAGAATCATGGGAAATAAGCCATGAATTCTATGTACAGTATTCCCCTAGTGCTGGAGTTCTGCCGTTCTCATTGATGGTAAACTTGGTCTTGGCTGGCTGTTCTTGCTGATCTTCTGGGGGAGGGGCCTGTTGCCGTGGTTACCAAATGTCTTTGCTGGAGGTGGAATTGCCCTGCCTTTGCCAGGCCAGGCTAAGTAATCTGCTTGGGTTTGGTTTCGGGAGCTTTTGTTCCCTGCAAGCTGTCTGTACATCTTTGGAGGACAAGAGTGAAAATGACGGCCTCCCAATCTCTGCCCGAGAACTTGGAGCTCCACTCCACTCCACTCCTCCGTGATCTCCCAGAGAAAAGCAGTCAATCATTCCTGTCTCCCTGGTCTCCGGCAGCACTCTGTGCTCACCCGGCCTGTGACCGAGCAATTCTATCTCTGGCACCTGACCCCGTGTGGAGTCTCCAAACCCCACAGATTCCTGTGGTGCACCCATGCACCACTCCTCCTGGGGGAGGAAGGGGAGTCTCCCCAGATCTGCCGCTTGTTGGGTCCCTCTGCTGGAGGAGAAGTGACCCGACTGTGCCATGGATCAAGGTTTATGGCAACCCCGAGCAGAGAGCCTGCACCTCGGCTCCGTCTCTGTAGCTGGCTTCCCCGCTCTGATACCTGGGTGCTCTGCTGTACTCAGGCACCCCCAGTCTTTCTGTGACCCCGAGGGTCCTGAGACCATACTGTCCCTGCGAGGGTTCCACTCCCTGCTTAGCCACTGGAGTGATGTCCCTCAGCGGAGCCGACTTCTAAAAGTTCCGATTTTGTGCTCCGCTGCTCTAACACTTGCCAGAAGCGGCCGACAGAGGCCCCCTCCCCTGCCATCTATCCACCTGAATATCACTTCGGATTCACTTCTCCGCACGTCCTACCTTCCAGAAAGTGGTTGCTTTTCTGTTCAGAGAATTGCTGCTCTTTGTTTCTTTGATCACCTGTTGAGTTCGTAGGTGTTCAGAATGGTTTGATCCCTATCTAGCTGAATTCCTGGGCCCAGATGAAAATTAGGTCTCCTATTCCCCGCCATCTTGCTCCTCCCCCCTATTGGATTTTTGATAAGGTTGTGAAGAATGTGCAGATCACTTTGGGAAGTAGTGACATGTTAACAATGTTAAGTCTTCCTATCCATGAACACTAGATGCCTTCCTATTTTCTTGTGTCTTCTTGAATTTATCTTTCAGTGTTTTGTAGTTTATAGCATACAAGTCTTTTACCTCCTTGGTTAGATTTATTTCTAAGTTTTCAATTCATTTAGATGCTATTATAAATGAAAATTTTTTTTCCTTTTTGGACTGTTCAGTGCTGATGTAGATAAACATAACTTATTTTTATGTGTTGATCTTGTAACCTGTAATTTTGCTGAATTTGTTTATTAGCCCTAGTAGCTTTCCTTTGGATTCCCAGAATGTTCTATTTTATGGGAAAATGTAATCTGTGAGTAAAGATAGTTTTTCATATTCTTTTGCAATTTGATTTCTTTTTATTTCTTTTATTGCATGATAGCTCTAGCTAGAACTCCCAGTACAATGTTAAAATGCAGCATTCAAAGTTAGCATTCTTATCTTGCTCTTGATCTTAGAGAAAAAGTTTTAATCTTCCACCATTGAGTATTATGTTAGTTGTGGTTTTTTTTTAAATACTATTTACCATGTTGAAGAATTTTACCTCTATTTATAATTTTCTGAGAGCTTTTATTATTACAGTGTGTAGAATACTGTCAAACGCCTTTTCTGCATCAGTTGAGGTGACCATGTATCTTTTCCCCTTTGTTTTATTAATGAAATTCTTTACATGGGTTGATTTTCTTATATTGAACCACCCTTGCATTCTGGGGTAAAGCCTACTTGGTCATAGTAAAAAAAAAAAAAAAAAAAAAAGTTAATATGCTGCTGGATTCAATCTGCTAATATTTTGTTGGAGATTTTTGCATCTATATTAATATGGGCTATTTTTCTACTCTTTTCTTTTTATCTGGTTTTGGTGTCAGGGTAATGCTGGTCTCATAGGATGAGTTAGGAAGTACTTCCTCCTATTTAACTTTTTAGAAGAGTTTTAGGAGAATTGTTAATCCTTTAAATATTTGGTAGAATTCTTCTGGTACAGAAATTTTCATTGCTGGAAGGTTTTTGATTATTCAATCTCCTTACTAGTTATAGGTCTATTCAGATTTTGCATATTTTGTATGATTCAGTCTTGGTGTCTTGTGCATTTCTAAGACTTTCATGATTTCATATAGATTCTCCATTTGTTGCTGTATAATTGTTCATAGTACTCTTTTATAATCTTTATATTTCTGTAAAATTGTAATGTTCTTTTCTTTTTTCTTTTAGTTACTTGTGTTTTCTCTCTATTTTCTTAAGCAAGCAAGCAAATGATTTGTCAATTTTGTGGCTTTTTTTCAATGAACCAACTCTTGTTGATTTTCTCTATTGTTTTTCTATTTTATATTATTTATCAATGCTCTAATTTTTATTTCCTTCCTTCTTCTAGCTTTGAGTTAATTTTTTCTTCTTTTTCTAGTTCCTTAGGATATAAAGTTAGGTTTTGATTTGTGACCTCTCTTCTTTTTAATGTAAACATTTATAGCTAAAATTTTCTTATTTTGTTTTGGCTACACCCTGTAACTTTTGGTGTGATGTGTTTTCATTTTCAAAGTTCTCAAGATATTATCTATTGTTTTTTGTAGTTTCTTCTCTAATGTTTAAGTGTGTGTTATTTAATTTTCACATATCTGTGAATCTTTTAGTTTTCTTTCTGTTAATTTGTAATTTGGTCTCATATGGCCAGAGAAGATACATTGTATGATATCTATGTTTTTAAATGTATTAAGACTTGTTCTGTTGCCTTATCATATGATCTATCTTGAAAAAATTCCCACAATGCACTTGAGAAGAATGTGCAGTCTGATGTTTGTGAATGGAATGTTTCATATATGTCTGTTTGGTCTTAAACGTTTACGTATTGTGTTATCAAGTTCTCTCTTTCCCCATTTATTTTCTGTCTGTTCTATCCATCATTGAAAGTGAGGTATTGAAATATCCAACCATTGTCATAGGATTGTCTATTACTCCCTTCAATTTTGTCAATGTTTGTTTCATGTACTTTGAGAGTGCTATTAGGGGTATAATTATTTATAATTTTTATATCTTCTTGCTGTAGCAAACCTTTTTATTAATATATAATGTCATTTCCTCTTGTAACCTTTGTTGATTTGAAGCCTATTTTGTCTGATACTGGAGTAACCACCCAGCTCTTTTGTTTACTATTTGTACAAAATATCATTCCCTCCCTTTTATTCCAACATACTTGTGTATTGGATATAACTTGAGTCTCTTTTTGAAGAATGTATTGCTGTAGTATTTAAAAAAAACTTCTTCTAATTTTTGTCTTTTGATTAGAGAGTTAATCAACTTACATTTAAAGTAACTACTGGTAAGGAAGAAAATAGCCATTTTGTTATTTGTTTTCTACATGCCTCATAGATTTTGGTCCCTCATTTCTTCCATTACTTTCTTTTTTTGTGTTTCATGGCTTTTTATGTAGTAAAACATTTTGGCATTTTTTTTCCTTATTTTCTTTTTTATATATTCTATATGTGATTTTTTGTGATTGCCATGGATATTATATTTAATATTCTAAAGCTACAACAATGTAACTTGAATTTATGCCAACTTAACTTCATTATCATACAAAACTTCTGCTCCTGTATAGCTCTATGTCCCTTCTCTCTGTTAGTGGCATCAAAAATTACATCTTTATAAATTCTATGCCCAGTAACATGGATTAATGATTATTTTCATACATTTGTCTTTGAAATCATGTTGAAAAGAAAAAGTGGAGGGCTCCTGGGTGGCTCAGTTGGTTAAGTGACTGCCTTTGGCTCAGATCATGATCCTGGAGTCCCAGAATTGAGTCCTGCATCACGCTCCCTGCTCAGTGAGGAGTCTGCTTCTCCCTCTGACCCTCTCCCATCTCGTGCTCTCTCTCGCTCACTCTCTCTCTCTCAAATAAATAAATAAAATTAAAAAAAAAGAAAAAGTGGAATTATAAGCCAAAATTATAATAATGCTAGCTTTTATAATTGCTCATCTATATTTGCCTTTAGAAATCAGCTGATAATTTTATTGAGAATTCTTTGTATATGATAAGTCACTTCTCTCTTACTGATTTCAAGATTCTCTTTGTCTTTATCTTCTGACAACTTGATTGTAATGTGTCTCAGTGTGGGTCTGTTTAAATCTATCCTAATTGGAGTTTGTTGAGTTTATTGGATTTGCAAATTCATCTATTATATCAAACTTAGAACATTTTCTATTATTTCTTCAAAGAGTCTGCTCCTTTCTCTCTCTCTCTTCTCCTTCTGGGACTTCCAGAATGCCTATGTTCATATACTTAATGATGTTTCACAAGTTCCTCAAGTTCTGTTTCCTTCTCTTTATTATTTTTTCTTAATATTCCTCAAACTCATGATTTTAATCATTCTATCTTAAAGTTTACTGAGTCTTCTTTTTTTTAAAGATTTTATTTATTTATTTGAGAGAAAGAGCACACAAGCAGTGGGGAGAGCAGAAGGAGAAGCAGACTTCCTGCTGAGCAGGGAGCCTGATGTGGGGCTGGATCCCAGGTACCTGAGATTAGGACCTGAGCTGAAGTCAGATGCTTAACCAACTGAGCCACCCAGGTGCCCCTTAAAGTTTACTGATTCTTCTGACAGCCCACATTTTCTTTTGAATTCCTCTAATGATTTATAATTTCAGTTATTATAATCTTCAGCTCCAGAATTTTTAATGATTTCTATCTCTTTATTGATATATTTTTTTTAATTTAAATTTAATTAGCAAACATATAGTACATCATTAGTTTCTCTTTGAGCATCTTTAAAACAGATGTTTTCTAGCCTTTGTCTAACTGTTTCAGTGTTAAATTTTCTCTGCGATGGTTTTTGTCAGTTCGTTTTGTTCCTTTAAGTGGGCCATGCTTTCCTGTTTCTTCATGTGCTTTGTGTTGTTGTTGCTGTTGAAAACTGGACTTTTTTTTTTTAATTTTTAAAATTTTTTTCATTTGATACAGAGAGAGATAGAGAGAATGAGCAGGGGAGAGAGGCAGAGGGAGAGGGAGAAGTATACTCCTGCTGAGCCAGGAACCTGATGTGGGGCTCAATCCCCGGACCCGGAGATCATGACCTGAGCCAAAGGCAGACACTCAACCATCTGAGCCACCCAGGTGCCCTGAAACTGGACATTTGAATCTTATGGTAACCCTGGAAATCAGATTATTCCCCTTTACCAAGTTTTGATTTTTTTTTTTTTAATGTTGGAGGGTGTCTCTTTGCCAGGGATCAGCCTGAGGTGAAATCTTAACATCTTCTCAGGTCCTTCCTAAGGGTATTCTTTTCCCTGTGATGGCTTTCTAAACTTCCTCTTAGATGTGGTTATTTTTGAGTATCTTAACCCTTAAATGTCTGGTTCTTCAAATGGAAAAAAAATGAGCAGCAAGTACAAAAAAGATTTTATTACTTTAAAAAAATGAGGGCCCCCTTGTCATGAAGTAAATCTGAGGATAATTGAGCCGGGAAAAATTGGTCACCCCCTGTTTGTTCCCTGTTTCTAATAAGAAGAATATGAAATTCTTCAGAAAAACTCAGCTGCTCATAGCACTTGGCTAAGGGAGGACTGGGCTTGACCATGTTCTGACAAGCCCTTGTAGAGCACCCAGCAAGTCCTAGTGGTCAGACATGCTTAGGAGTCAGAACTCTCTCACACAACCTGTGACACTAGACAAGTCACATAGCACCTCAGATGAACTCAAAGAGTAGCCATCAGGACTAAATAAATAGAAACGGTATATCACATGTGACATTGTCTAGCATGTGGAAGTAGCCTGATAAATGACAACTATCAAAAATTAACTCAGGGAACTTAGAAACTGAGAAGATACAGCATACACTATAAGCAAGTAAATCAACAAAAGAGATTTTTAAAGTTCAAAAAAGTTGGTGCTAAAAGCCACACACAGTGACCAAATAAGTTTAAAAGAGAATTGCTTTCTTATTTCTAGGCACTCATTACACTCCCTGTGATTCTCATATGATAATTTTATAGTACACTACATTCATGAAGCAGGGTCATTGTCTCTGCTTAAACCATGGCAGAGCATGATGTGCAGAAAGTTTACAGCTGGGGCTCCTAAGCCCAGTTCAACTTAAGTATGCTTAGAGATTGAATAATATGGGGTCAGAGAAAAATAAAAATGAGAAGAGCTACCTTTGTTTTTAAATTTAGAAGAAATGACTATGAGGAATGAACCCCCCCACTACTGTTGTGTTGATCTTGGTACTGGTTTCTCTCATGATTGTGCTGTTGATGAAGGGAGAGGTCAGACCCTGGGGACAGTGGTGAGGTGGCCCCTGAAGGAGCCCAAGCTGCCCTTCCCCTAGAAGAGGCTGATTGTGAGGCAGGAAACCAGGTCTAGAATGTGGGCTTTAGTTCAGGTGTAAACAAAGAAGTGTCTTTCTGTGGGTCTTGTGGTTTTGGTTCTGGATGCTGATGGTACTCTAAATGGGCACACTGGCCCTTTCTTGGGTCAAGGGGAGGCTGACTTCTTCCAGAGACAGTGGGAGTTGACTAGCATGGAAGTTTCTCTGTGAGACATTCTGGAGGAGCAGACCAGCCCTGTGGGCTCTAAAAACAGCCAAACCTGAGAGGCAGATTATATATAGCAGAGCAGTAGAGGTCTCAGGCCTGGGAGCCACAGATTCAAATCTGTTTCCATCACCTACTGCTTGTGAGACCTCTAAAAGACTCAGTTTTCCTCATCTCTAAAAATAAGGGTAAGAATATCAGGTAGGATCACCGTGGGGATTAAATAAAATGAGCCTCACAAGTGCCTTTGTGCAGTGGGCTAGCATCATGAATTATAGCAGCAGGAGGAAATCTTAATGCGTTGTTGCCCAGGTATGTTCTACCTCAGCTGAACTGATACCACGGGACTGTGACCCCAGGTCAACATGGCGGAGCTGGCAGATTCTGAGGGCACCAGGGGACTGTGACCCCCAGGTCAACATGGCAGAGCTGGCAGATTCTGAGGGCATGGAAATTGTCCTTCCAGAGCCAGAAGTAACATAAGACATGGGACTGCTGAGTCAGAGAATGTCCTTATAACTGGATGCGACTTCCTTGGTGCTCATAAGTGGGTGAAACCTGAGCAACACTTATATACTTAGCCTTACAAGCGATAATATTTAATTTAGCTCTCCACCTCTGTATAGTAACTGGGTAAGGAGGGATATCCCATTAGAAGAAATTGAGACTCAGAGAAATAACATGGTTTGCAGTGGTTGGCAGGACTGGGAGGGTTATGGCTTGTATGTAATGAAACTGTGGTAAGAACGTTTGTCTTCTAGCACAGTTTCCCCTGTATGGCAGTATCTCTCCTAGTCAGACATCTCCTCTGCTCCCCAACCCTTGCTGGGTGATGGTGGCCCCAGCAGCAAACCCTGGGGTCTTTCCCTTCTCCATGTCTACCCCAGTCTAGGGGAACCAGAGGTACTGTCATCGTCCATTATCTCAGTGCCCATCCTTGAGTCCTTTGGACTCAGGACTCTTGGACCATCTAGGGACTGTCTTGGAGGAGGTTGTCATCAAATAGTAGGTGGGGGTCAGACAGATGGTGCAGAAAGACTGCCTTCATCCACTAGAGTAATTTGGTGAAGAAAGAAGACCTCAAAGACAGATGGTTATGCGCAGTGGGACAGCCACCTGCTGTGACCCCATAGCACCTACAACAGACAGCCACACTCAGTCATGGAGTTTGTACAAGTTGAGTATGAGAAGTAGATCATGGCGAGAGAAAGGAAGTGAGGTCAGTGAGTGCCCAGTGGATGCAGAACAGACAGTGCAGGTCAGGGAGCTGCTTTGACCAGGAACAGGGCAGGGATCAGAGGTTCAGCTACACCAAAACCAGATGGATTATCAGAGGTTGTCTCTGGGGTTAAACTATAAGGCCTCACAGAACCAGTCAGTAGTGATTTCCTCATCTCTCATCCTACAGCACCAATAAACTAAAGACCTGTACTCTCTGAATGTGAGAATCCCATTAAAATGATAAATGGCCTCTCTTGCTCTCAGCAACATATAGGCAGATGGATGAAGCCAGGCTCTCTCAACAGAGGCAAACACACAGAAATTTTGGGGTGCTGAGGCATAGGCAAGGCCTGAAAAAGACGGGGCCAGGGCTCTGCTGGAGGATGAGGAGCTGGTTTTGGAGAAGGCTCTAACCGTCATTGGCCTCTGTACTCATCATCCTTGTTCACATTGCTTAGGCACACACAGTGTTTCAAGTTTCTAAAAAAAATCAGGGGTTCCTAGACTTGTGGCTCCTAAACTTTTCACCTGTCCATGCACAGCAAATTTTTACAAGTGCTGTTATTAAGTAATAATAAATGTTACTCCTCTTTACTCCACAGTCACACATGGTTCCCTATGGGGAGGTGGTGAGTGAGCAGAATTAAGGCCACAGCAGATAAAAGGCATGTTAGTTAGGCTGTCATCCCATATGGGCCTGGTGTTCCTGGGGTAAGGCTCTGGGCCTCAGTGAGCCCTATGAGCAGAGAGGGAGGAAGGGAAGGAGGTGAGAGACTTGGAGGGCTGCAGCCACACCGACGTGGGTGGGGATCTTTGGGACTCTTTGTCCTGTCTCCTCTTCCCTTGGCATTTCCATAGCCACTTACTTTCATGGTGGCCCGGATGCCCAGGTACTTTTGCTTTTCTAGGGCCTGGATTTCTGAGTCACATCCTTATTGTTTTTTCTCTAGCTGCTCTCCCTCCACAATAGAGGACATTTCTTCTATGTTCCATGCCAGCAGGGGGCCGCTCTCAGCCTGCTGCCCCTCAGTGGGAAAAAAATAAATGCATTAATTCATAAAGGAAGTTCAAGGCATAGGGTGCTTCTGAATTATCTAGCCCAAACTTTTAACTATGATGAGGAATTTCAGGCATTGTGGCAGTCTAGGAAAGAAATATTTGGGACATAATGAGCACTGGGTGTTATATACAACTGAGGAATCACTGAACTCTACCTCTGAAACTAGTAATATGCTGTATACTAATTAATTGAATTTAAATAAAATAAAATTTTAAAAAAAGAAATATTTGGGAGGAGAAAGTCCTTCTCAGCACCCTCTACACACAGCATAGAGTTCTACCCACTCAACTAAACAAGAGGCAGGTACTACTTGTTGCCCTGTCACCTGAGTGGTCTTAGGAGCCTGCCCCTTCCTGGGTCTGGGGAAAGTACCTATTAGCAGTTTCTTTAATCATTCTGATTTAAGGTTTGTGGGTCAGCCATACACATGCATATCTAGAAGGTCTTTATATCAGCATAGCTAAAGGCTCCTGATATTTAAGGCTAATGAGGTTTTTAGAATGTTTAACAAGAGGTTTTAGAAATTAAAGAACATTGCACCTCTTACCATTAAGAGAGATCCTTGCTTTCCAGCTTCCTGGCTGAGTTTCTCTGTGATGTCTGGCTTCTCTCTCATCTCTTAAAATTACACACAGACTTCCATTAGACAGGGCACCTTCCATGCTCTGTTAGGCTATACTCCCAGACTCAGTCTTCCCTCTTTTTTCATCCTGTCCCTGGGAAGGCTTCAAGAGAGCTCAACTCTATGTGCTTCAGAAGGACCAGACCCCAACTGGCCCTTTTCCATGATCCAGAACCCTCAGGCAAAGAACCAACCCTGTGTTCTATCATCTCCTCCTGGACTGGTCAGCTCGGGGAGCTAGAGAGTTGATTGTGGGGATCCAGGAAAAGGAAAAGAGAAGATTTTCTGTAATGAATAAAACAGATTTATTCATTTAATTACTAACTATTGATTATGTGGCTACTGTGAACAAAGCACAAAGGTGGTACCCTGGACACAGTAGAGAACGAGGAAGGGGGCTTTGCTCCTTATATTGTATGCTTTTACAAATACACAACCTTTGTCTATATAAACATGTTTACTTTGGAAAAGCTCATGTTTACTTTGGAGAAGACATATTTTTCTTTGTACATTTTCATGTGTGAATTAGACTGGTCATATAAGTGATGCTCAAGAACATCTGAAATGTCTTGGCAGCTGTGTTAATGGCTGCCCATCCAGGACCAACTAGATGCTTAACTGTGACTTAATGCATCATTCTACACTTCTTGTGGATCCCTGGAAGCAAACAGATAGGGTCATGGATTACAAGGCATGAGAGAATTACAGGCTCTGCAGAATGTAAGCGATTTTCAAAGACACCCTCTACACTCCAGAGAGCACAGCAACCATCATCTTAGACAGAAAAAGCAATTCTAGTTTATTGCAAAACACTTCCACTGCCCAGAATGTAACTTGATCATTTCCCCTGCCACATTCTCTGGTGTCTTGCTCCATAAAACCAGGGAGTCTGCTAGCACATACAAACTCAGTCCCAGGAATCAAATGTAGAATGGTTCCTATTTGTTTGCATCACAGATCTATAGGTATGAAAGCCCATTTACTTTAGGATTAAAGTGTTTTCTTTTAAATGCCTCTTGAGTGGTTTAACATTGATGCAGAAAGTCCATCTGTCCAGCAGATGATGAAGAAAAGCAACACAGCTTTGTCTTGGGAAATAAGCACATCTTCCTGTCTCATGTTCTGATTCCTCACAGAAAGCCAAATGCCTTTCCAAGATACTGCATAGAGTGTGAAAGCAGGAACTAAATCCCACAGAGAGACAGGAAGCTTTTATTGAAAAATAACTACATTTTTAATATTTTGCTTCTATATTTTATAACAACTCCCTAGTAACTGATACTCTTTCCTCTTCTAATGTTCTGTGTTGCTTCTCCTTCCTCTGCTCTCTCAGACGTAACCAACTTGGCTGCATCTGTCCCTTAGAAGCCTGCGGCTGAGAGAAGGCTTGACATTAGATATTTATCATCTCAGGATGTCTTTCCTCAGATAGCTGGCTCTCCACCCCCAGACCTCTTTATCTTATTTTGCTAAACAAGATGAGTTTCTGTCATGGCTGAAAATAATTGACTTGTTTTTTAATATATATCAAGGTCCAGGTTAAAAACTGGACAATGCAATGCATTTATTATTCTCTTTCTCTTCTGTTTATTCTAGTGTGAAATTGTTTTCCAGGTAGTGATTAATTCTGCCAAGACTTTGTGCCCTTGCTGGGTAATTTGCTGTGTTTGGGAGGAAGATGCTAACTGCATGGGTCTGCTATCAGAGGTGTCATTACAGTTTTGTCAGACATTGCACCATTATTGTCTTCTGTCACTCAACTGAGCCCATTGCCCTTTATTCATTTTGCAATTCTGATTTTTCCATGGGGATGATTGATGCTTGGTCTTCTTGGAAAGAAAATGATTTAGAAGACTGCTGAGCATGCAGAGAGGGACTCCCCTGAAGTGGATTTAGAGGGCTTTCACCTGGATGAGAATCTGGGATTCAGTATGCAGAGAGTTGCTGTGTGGTCAGCTGTCTCACTACTGGGCCTGTTCTGGAAAGTATGGAGTGACAACCAGCGATTTTGGTGCCATCTGTTGATAGTGGGCTCTGTGACCATGGATTCTGACTCCTTGGGCTAAACTAGGAGCATGCTGAGAACAAGGAGCATATTCATGGAGGAAGCAGACATCCTGCATACCTGCCCCTCTCCTCAGGGTGAAAGGTGGTAACCCACCTGAAAGCCTGACCCCTCAATGATTCCTGGAGTGACTATGGGGATGGGGATCTTTGAGGAAGAAGAGAGATGAGCTGATGAAGCCTTCCTGACTGACTCATCAGAGGAGGACATTTTTATGTTTTGCTTCTGTATTTTAGAAGTATCTCAAGTATCTGTATCATGGTATGCCAGAGCATCTTGACCTCAGCACGATCAAAATCTTGGACTGAGGAATCTTTGTTGTGGCTGTTCTGTGCATAGTAGGGTACTTAGCAACATCCCGGACTTCTACCTACTAGATTACTAGATACCAGAAACACCTGCACCTCTCCCCAAGTTGTGACAGTACAAAATGCTTCCAGACCCCACCAAATGTCCCCTGAAGGGGTGCCCTGTCTCCTTGAAAACCATTGCTGTAACTACATGAAGATGAACCATGAGCATTTCTCCTTGAGAGGTACTTCCACAGGTTGTCTTGGTGGCTTTACAGTGTGGAAGAAAGACTATGGGATCTCGCAGTAAGACAACTGGATCTGAATCCTGGCTCAGTTATTAGCTCTGTGACCTTGGAAAAAAACCACTTACTTGAGTTACAGTTTTCTGGAGAGTGTAATGGTTCTGAAGAAGCCAATGAGCTATGGAAGTGTAGGAAAAACAACAAACAGCACTGTCACCTCATCCTCCCTTAAGTTGACTCCAGTAGGAGGTTCCAGAGGATACCTCCTCCCTCTTGTGTTCAGCTGTACATGTGGCACGAGTCTGCCTTGCATGTGTGCTCTGTATTCTGAGTTTTACGTGAGCTCATCGCTCCCATGTCTGGGGCTGATGCTAAGTGGCATTGTCACTCCCTTTGGCTCTGACTTCACTTCTCTGCAGCATTGACCTTTGACAGGAGCCACCCTGATCTGTCCCTCTTCCCCTGACAGGGTACATTTCATCTCCTGCATGATGTCTGGCCATCTGGGTCTATTTCCCCTTGCTGTCACTGGAGGCCATTTATCTTGGCTTCCTTCCAGATTCTCCTTATCCTTCTCTGCGTCTCCATGAGTCTGTTTGCAGCAGCATGAGATTCTCCCACGTGGGCTGAGATTCACCAAGTGCTGTTTCCCATCCTCCCAGCTCAGATGTGTCCTTCTGTGGGATCCCAGTACATTTTCTTCCATGTGATGCCCACATAATTTTCAATATATCTACATCCCTAACCTCACTTTTTCTAGGAGGAAACAGAGACGCAGAGGTGAAGAAGCCACTCACCCAAGGCTTTGCAGCTAAGGAGTGGTAGAGTCTAGATGTGCACCAAGGTCTGATGGGGCCAGGGGTCCCCAAAATGACCATGTGAGCACCTCCATGTCCTTGGCCTCATGTGCAGAACCATTGCTTCCTTGTAGGGCTCCTGGGGCTCAAGCAGACCAGGTCTCTGGGTCCTTGTACTTTCCTGTGAATTGGGCATCTGTGGGTTGGCTCCTCTTCTCTCTTCCTCAGGCCCCTGAGAAAGTGTCTGGCATTCCTTTAGGCTGATTCTCCTGCCCAGTAACCTCCTTTTATCTTAGGCACAAGTTTATATTCGAGTATGTGGGATAGTAGGTTTCTGAACTTCCTGGTACTTATGAGGCTTTGAGATGAAGCAGATCCAGTGGGTCTGAGCCTGGGGAGGTGGGGAGGTTTCCTCTCCTCTGGTCAACAAAAGGAAGAAAATGGAGCCTCTGACCTGTTCCCAATCCAGCCTATGGGGTTTGCACTGGTTCTGCCTCAATGCCCCAGCCCTGAGCTGTGTTGATTGTGACTTTCCTGCCCACTTTGCAGCTCCTAGTGGTTTGGGAAAATTACTAAGAAATGAGAGCCAGAGTTTCATTCACCAGACTTTTAGGCAGGGCAAGAGTGTAAATTGTAATGAGTTAATGCTTAAGTGGCGTTTTACATGCCAGATACTTTTCTACATTTTTTATTTGTATTACATCATTCAATTGTCAGGACTGCCCTGCAAGGTAGATGTGATTTTTATGCCCGTTTATCAATGCCTAAGAGAGGGAAAGTGATTTGTCCAAGGTCATACATCTTGAAATGTGACTTTAAATCTCACACTGTTTATCACCAGACTTAATTCCTTCTAGAGGTGTAAGGTTGGTCCCTGGACAGCACGACACATTCCACTAGAAGGATGTGCATTCTGGTATGAGAAACACCCAAATTTATCATTCAGAGGAGACTCTGATTTGACTTGATTCTAGATTTATTTTTGTCATGAGATTTGTCTTCCTAATGGAATTGTGCCTGTATCAATATTAAAATGAGTTTGCATTCCTTGAGCACTCAATAGCAATGGTGTGCGTGTGTGCATGTGTGTGTGTGGGGGGGTCTGTGTGTCTTTTGGTTGGAACTGGGTGAGTTGAGATGTTAAGAAGAGCTGATCTAGAAATGAGCAAGAGCAGTGAGGCAGGGAGAAGCTGAAGGGCATCATAAACCAGTGTAGCTGAGCCATAAACTGAATTCTTCTTGCTGACAAATCAACCCTTACCCCTCACTCCCAGAGAGAATAAGTGGGGTGCCCTGCATGTGAGAGAAGCCTGAGTCCTTTTTATTATATTCTTCAGCACAGCATGTCTTCTTTTCTCATAGTTTATTTTTAAAGCACCAGATGGTGGGTGTTGCATGTGTCCCTGTATGCCCAGGCACATGTTTGAAATGTGCATGGGGGCCCTGTCAGAGCACCTTTGTGCAGGGTAACTGGGACCAGGCAATATCACTCTTACCTTGGGCAAATCACTTTACCACACTGTGTCTCTTTGTGGCATCAACAAAGTGATGATAAAAATCACACATGCCCGACAGAATGGTCCTGAAGATGAAATGATGTAAGATGTGTAAATCCTACCATCTTAAAGTGGGGATATTATTTTCTCTATAGAGCCTTTCTTCCCTGTGGTTTATACATTTTAATTTCCCCCAGTAACTCCTTTCCAGCCTGCTAGTAATCATGATTCAGCTCCCTTCTAAAATGAATGTTCTTACAGGCTTTCAGGCAATTCCTTACTACCAGTTTGACATGCCAAGTCCCTCCCCAGCCACACCAAATATTCTCTACATTCAGAGAAGAGAGAGTTCAGGCTGGGCTAGTGTGTCTAATGGGCTGGATGGATCCAATGTCACCTCTAACCCCAAGGACTGAGACTTATCTTCCAAATTGAACACACAACACATCTCTCCAGTTCAGTTTGGCCTTTAAAGGGGTGGATGATTGCTCAGCCAGAGTGTAACCCCACCGTGGCTTTTTCTACTATTTCCAGGCCTTTAAATACCAGAGTGGGATGAGGCAGTGATAGAGAGTGAGGGCAGAAGATGGAAGAAAGAAATTGAGAAGTGAGCATTCAGGAGAAAAGGAGCAACCTGAAGAAGCAGGCAGACAGGATGAGGATGTCCTCCTGGGGAGAAAAATCACAGGGGAGAGAGAGAAGAAAAAAAAAAAAAAGAGCAAGAAATGTAGAATAACCATGTAAAAGAAAAGTAAGAAGGATATACAGAAACACACACACACAGCAATAGTGGCAAGAAATAACCATGGAATGAAATGCGACAGTTCTTACCAAATTACTGTGGCTTTCAATATGCACGGTGTGCTGTTATTAGCAAGAAAAGCAGAACATTCTCTTTTCATGACCAGATAATATCACACATAGTAAGACATTGAAAATCAACTCAACAGGCCCCATGCACTTTTTTCCACTGAATTATTTAAAAATCAATCAATCAAAAATGAAATTCATTTGCCCTGGCCATAGAACCTCCATAGCATCTGCCCTCATTGTTCCTATGAGATCCCCTGAAAGACCTGATTTTAGAATGTCTTGGTTTTCCCTTTTCTTCTGTTTTATTTATGTATTTATGCATTTATTTATTTATTTATTTATTAAGATTTTAATTTATTTATTGAGAGAGAGAATGATAGAGAGAGAGCATGAGAGGGAGGAGGGTCAGAGGGAGAAGCAGACTCCCCGCTGAGCAGGGAGCCCGATGAGGGACTCGATCCTGGGACTCCAGGATCATGACCTGAGCCGAAGGCAGTCACTTAACCAACTGAGCCACCCAGGCACCCTATGCATTTATTTATTTATTTGGACCGGTTTCTTTGTACTTACTCAGTCCTGCCAAGCTTGTCTCAGGATGAAGAGCCTGATGAGGAAGAGCAGAAACTCTGGCACAGATTTTGGGTAGGAAAAGCCACTGCTTTCACTTATATTACTTATCAGAAACCTGTTGGGTGGAATTGGTGGGGGAAGCAAAGACGTCATAAGGATGTAACTGCTGATCAGTTAAGATATAAACACTGGCCGCCAAAACCTATGCAATGGCCAGTAAGAACAAGCTTGACCTGGTAGCTCTTCCTGCTTCCCTGGTACACTGCAAGCATGATTTGCTGGCCAATACCGATTTTATGCTCCCATCCCAGATCCCTAATGCTAGTAATCCCTCCCTGTTACACGTATTCTTCAGAGTATTTTTGCATCTGTTCTCTTATTTCTGCATTTGATAGTTTTGTGAATCAAGGTATGAATTGATTTTCCAATTTGGCACCTAATGCATAGCTGGAGCTCAATACACAATGCCAAGTTACTAGCTAGGATAACTGAGATCTGAAAAGATAGAGGAACAAAGAAAGAAAATATACTAAAATCATGCTTCCAGTTATTGGTGGTGGTGGTTGCAGTCCCCCACCCACAACATCACTGTATTTGTCTTTTGCCCTATGAACCTGTTCCAAACTCTACTAGTCGAATTTGGGTTCCCTTCAACTTTTCAGCCCATGGACTGGATAGGATGGTGGTGTGGCTGCCTATACCCAACAAAGTTATAAAAGTTTGAGTCCTTCCCCTCCCAGAGCTCCCCAGCATATACAGGTACCTGTGATCAGCAGTTGCCCTCAGGGCAGGGGCCTCCCCTCACTTCTAATTATCTTCTTCTCTAGAGCATCTGAGATCAGGGGAGAACTGAGAGGGAGGGAGGACAGATCTGAGCCAGTGAGCATTTACATTTAGTTCTGAGTGGCCCAGAGGCTGCTCACAGCTCCATCATTCCTACTGAAACATCCATGTTAGCTCTGTGGATGCCCTCACTAGGCAGCCACAGCTACTCTGCTTCCTGCCTCACAGTGGCTTGACTAATACTGTGTTGACTTTTAAAAAAGAGTCCACCTGGGGCTCTTGGGTGGCTCAGTCGTTAAGCGTCTGCCTTCGGCTCAGGTCATGATCCCAGGGTCCTGGGATCGAGCCCCACATTGGGCTCCCTGCTCAATGGGAAGCCTGCTTCTCCCTCTCCCACTCCCCCTGCTTGTGTTCCCTCTCTCACGCGCTGTCTCTCTCTGTCAAATAAATAAATAAAATCTTAAAAAAAAACAGAGTCCACCTTAATCTGGGACATTGACTGCCTTGTTATGATGATAATATCTCTCTCTCTCATGTGTGCGTGTGTGTGTGTGTGTGTGTGTGTGTTTGCTTTTAACATGAATGATGATGGGGGTTTCCTATCAGACTCATTCAGGTCAGTTTCTCATTCTCGACCTTTGTTACCTTTGTCGGCACTAAGAGTCCAGATACTAGCCAGTGTTTCATCTGTGCTTTCCAGTGAGAGTTTGTGTGTCTCAGGGGGAAATCTTGAGGTGGACAAAGCTTCCTTACAGCAGCCAGGACCCACTCGGCAAAGTAAGAAACAGTGAGAGTGCTGTCACCTCCAAATGAGCTCAGGTTGGCATGAGAGATCGTAGGAGAGACTGAGCTGCAAGAAAGTCCAGCTACTGCCCTCTTCCTTTTGAGTGCCATATACCACATTCCTCATTCTCCACAGATCAGCCAGAATTCTAAGAATTTGCTTTGCTCCTTCCCTCCTCTCACACTCAGTGCAGATATGTGTCTCTAACTACTGTGTGAAAGGGGCAAAACCATCTGCCCATTCATGATGAATGTAAGTACGAGTTGTTGAAATGGGGGGCACTAAGTTTCACTGCCAGATTGGTGAGCAAGTCTACCCATCTTAAGGAGAGCTATCAATGACCAATACACTATTCAGGCAGCTGCCTTTGAATAGTTTAAACCTACTTCCATTTTTCAAGCCTACAGCCCCCTCCCCAGTTCCTCTTCATTTTCAGGCAATAATGTGGAGGACCACTGATTACCTGGTGAACCATATGATTTAGTGAACATCTTTGCTACCAGCTCCAATGGATTTCCATCAAATCCTGTCAATAGACCCCTGAGACCCTCTACTTCCTCTTACAAAAAGCCACATTTTGGTCAACATTCCATCCTCTTCATGACAACTGCCAAGAACTGTAGGGGGTATGAGATTTTGTTCTACTTGCAATCTAACAAGGTAGCTTGCTCCAGTTTTAACCTAGTTTCAAGGGTAGTGGTAGAAAGCACAGGATTCCTGAGTCAGAAACAAAAGATAGGTTATTACTCATAGCAACAACAGTAGCCAGAATATCAGCATTTTTGTGCCAATTCCATGAGTCCCAATTCCCATTAGGGTGATGTGAAAAGGGCCAGATGATATCTGCACATGCAGTAGATTAGGTCACAGGAGAGAAACTCTGAACTCAAAGAACCTGAATCTTTTAAATTTCTTTTTTTTTTTTTTTTTTTTTTTTTTTGAGAGAGAGTGAGCATGAGTGCGGGGAGGGGCAGAAGGGAGAGAATCTCAAGCAGGCTCCACACTCAGCACAGAGCCTGATGCAAGGCTTGATCTCAGGGCCCTGTGATTATGACGTGAGCCAAAATCAAGAGTTGGATACTTAACCAACTGAGCCACCCAGGTGCCCTGACACCTTGAATCTTTTAAAAATGGGTTAAGCTTGCTTACTCTTTGTTCCAGAAGGACACATTATCTCCATCCTATTAGAAAATAAGCACACATGCCCTTTGCTCTAGAGGGTGATGCATATTTATCATTCAAAGCTGTCTGCTGCACTAACATCCTCGAAAATATTGTCTGTAACAAATGTTGGTCAGTGTTTTTCTCATAAAATGTGCAGCAATGCTACAGCTCCATGGAGAAATGTCTCTCAGCTAACATCCAACAGTTGACCTCAAGACATTTGGTTTCTGCTTGAGCTATATCCACCATATTCTGTGTAAAGTAGGAAAGTACCCTTGTGGTAAAGCTGGATCGATGGTGATCTCATGTATTATAAATCCCTTCTTCCAGCTGTCATACCTCTTCCATTTTCTGCCTGCTTTGTAACATTCTTCAGTGCCTTCAAGTGTGTGTGTGTGTCTTTGTTCCTGAGCTTTTGATTTTTTTGGCAAGATGATTAGTCTGATACAGGTTACTCTGTCATTACCTGATGATTTAATTTAATAATAGTATCTAATTTATCAATTTTCAATTTTCTTTCTTTTATGTTTAGTTCCTTTGTGTCCTATTGAAGAAACTTGCCTATTTCAAGGTCATGAAGATATCTCCTGTGTTTACCTCTGCAATAATCCATCTGGGATTGATCTCTGTGTATGGTTATGATGTAAGTCACACACACACACACACACACACACACACGCACACACGCACAGTCTGAACACAATTCACTGAAAAGACTATCTTTCCCCCCTACCATTTTTGTCATAAACCAGGTGATCCTATATGCATGCCCTTGTTTCTGAATTTTATGTTTTCTGAATTTTATTTCTATTCCATTGGTTAGTTTGCTCATTCTTGAGTCAATAACATGTTATATGAATTAATATAGCCTTATAATGTGGCTTGGTAGCTGTCAGTGTAAGTTCTTTAGTTTTAGTTTGTGTCCTTCAGGATCATTTTGGTTTTTTTCAGACCACTGCATTCCTATAAGAATTTTAGAATCATCTCATTAATTTATATAAATAATGATGGCATTTTTGTTGGGGTTGCAGTGAATCTGTGAATTACTTTTGATTAAAATCCTGGTTTTGCCTTTAGATTTTCTTTTCTCATGTAAGCCAGTTTATGGAAAAGGGTCTGATATATTTTGTTTATGATTCCATAAGGAAAAGAGAGGGCTGTATTTCAGTACCTATGAACTCATTAGAATGAACAGACCAAGATCTATGGGACTTTGGGCTGGCTTTTGCTCACTGCCATATGCTTTCACAAATCTTAACACTCTTTCTCATTCCTGTGCTCTTTCCCCTGCCATTTGCCATGCCACGGAGAAACAGATGTTGAGTCTGTCTTACATAGCTCCAGATTGGCTTAGCAGGCTTCTGAAAGCCACTCTGAAGCCTTCTTTGGAAGTATATGTAGTTGTGTTTTATTCCTTTATACAATGTTTAAGGTGAACAGAAAAATAAACCTAGTTTCAGTAATGAGGAGCCCAGTGTGTTATCTTCTGTAGGTAGGACTGCAAGAGGATGTTAACTACCACTCCTCTCCCTATGAGTAGTGTGCTAGGGCTCTACAATCTGCTTCATGGCTTTGTTGTTTTTCCTCTTTCTCTGTGTTATCTTTCTTGCTGGGTTTGCTGGTCAGATGGTCACAAATCCAAGGAGTTCCTGGATCATGGAAGTCATGCATATGGCACTTGGAAAGGGTGAAGATGAAAGAGGAGAGATATGATGCCTTCTCTTCCCTCACAGGCTTTTTCGTTCAGCAAGCAATATCAAAAGATTCCCTCCTGCCTTCCCCTGTCTTCATGAGTTCCTATAAAACTCTGGTTTTCCAAAATGGCTACTCAAAATCGTACTGTCAGTCCCTACACACTTCCTGGTCTATCATAGAAGTAAATAGACAGTTCTTTTCTTAGTAGGTAGAATATTGTTCTATACTGCCTGGCATTCAAATCTGCTTCCGGAGGCTCACAACCCCACCATCCTCCCAGTTTTCTAAAAGACACATCCCCGTGACCTGAGAGTTTCATTATTTCTCTCTTAAATTGACTCTCCATCGTGAGCACATAATTGGATGGTTTTAACTACTCTGGATATCTAATTCACATGTGGATGAACTTGTCCCCAGGAACACTGGTACATTTTAACAAGTAGTTAGTCATTTTAATAGCTGGCTCTCCCCTCCAGACCTTTGTGTGTCTAAAGATGACTGACAGATTAGAATCATTCTCAATGGAAGAAATTTGTTCTTTTCTCCTAGAGGCAATTTGCATCTTTCTGGGCACTAAGCACTCATATTTTATTCTTTACCATAGAGTTTTTCCTCAGATATCCTCGACTTGCCCTGGCTAACACTGTGACACTTAACTGGCTGGTCATCTGATCCGCTCTGACTCAGAAGCAGTCAGCCTGGGAAGGTCTGAAGGCTCCATTGTCAGGCTCCACTGACAATGGTCCTAGGAGTTATAGAAAGTCACTGTGAAAGTCGAGGGCCAAGGAGTCAGCACAGTCCTCAAAGGGCCCCTTATGGCCTTACAGGGAAGCACAAGGTCAGTGCTCAACAGAGGGTAACTATTTTTGTTGACAGTATATGGTTGTGGTGGTGGTGGTTTGTTGTGCCATAAGCAAGCATGGTTCAAGGCCACATGGGGCTGGAGTTCAAAAGCGTGGCTTCCAACCCTGAGTTTGCCTCTCTGACCTTCAGTTTCCTTTTAAATTGGATTCAGTAATAACTGCTGTCGAGGTTATTATGAAACAGAGTGAGGCAGCTTATTTTAATGGTTCAATGTGGTGTGCGACACTTTGCGATTTGGTTTTCCAAAGTCCCCTTGGGAATAAGCTATTCATTCTTATTCTAGAACAATGTCGGACAGACCTTACCAGTTAGTATCAAGGGAAACCAACCCCTTATCCTGACTCTTCTAGCTACTGAAATTGTTAAAAAACAAAATTCAACTAAGTACATTTTAAAGGTCTTATCAGCTTTATTCAATGATTCATGAATCAGGCTTCATCCCGTCTAGCAAATGGAAGGGAGCTCTGAAGAGTTGAACAGAATGAAAGACTTTTATAGGCAGAAGGGATCAGGCCAAGGGATTTACACTAGCAAAGAGCTGACTGTGGCAAGGTCACATTTCTTTAGAGGACAGCAGGGTCTATCATCAGGCAGATTACCTCACTGGTGCTGGTCAGTTCATTGTAGACTGACTGGTTCATTTCTATTTCAGGGAGGGGCTGAAATTGTATTTAAATTAGGTACTAAGTCTCCATTTGGTGGCATGGGGATTAGCATTTGGGGCCTATTGTCTGTTTTTTAAACACGATATTATGGAAATGTTTTCAACATTCAGAAATCCAGGGCTCTGATTCAAGAGTAGCAGTTTGAGAAGGCCAGAGATGAGCCTTTCATTGTGACATGTTTGGTGGGGTTCCTGATGAATTTAGAACAATGATTGTAGAGGACTTCTGCATCAAATGTTTGGATGAAAAAGTAAACGTTAGACAAATATTCAATTGCTTTGCATTATTTGGCCTAAATATCTGGACATTTAATTGCCTCAGCTTTGCTTCTGGCTTTAGCGTTTGAAAGAGAGTCATGAGTATTTGTAAGGTGGGCCTGTGTATTGTCAACAAGTCTGTGGATCCTGTTTCCCAGCATATTCCCTGCAAATAATAGTCCTCAGTCAGTATTTGTTTATTTGCTTTGAGTCCCTGTGGGACAACTTAAGCTGGTTCTGAGCACCTGGAACAGTTCTCCATGGACACTAAAAGTCGTTCACAGTTAATATTCAACTTTGTCTCCCCGTACCTCACTCACTGCTAAGCAGTCCAGATGCTCTCTACCACTAGCTGGTGGACAGCAGATTCCTACCTGGCTCTGCTCACATTACTCCTTTTGCTATAATTGTCCTCATGGCTTTTGCTGCTTGAATCTGCCTCCTGAAAGTCAGGGACCATCTTATGTACATCTTCTTCTACTAGGCCTTGTCTGAAAACTCCTGTAAGATTTGGTAATAGTAATTACTTACAGTTGGACAGCACTTTACAGGCAATCTTCATTTGCTCCTTGCAGCCATCCTGTGAGGTAAGTCACCTTGTCCCTATTTTATAGGTGAGAAAACTGAAACAGAAAGCCTGGTGACTGCCTAAGACTGTGGCTGACAGAGCCAGAGCTTCTGATTCTTCTTCCAGAGGTAGGGGCCCTCACAGCTCCACCTGCTGCAGCTTTACTACTCAGCACACACACCACCTGACATGGCTGTTTTCTCTGTACCCATCTACATTCTCCATTCTTTCAAAATGTTTTCTGGGTAGGGATCATATCTTGCTCATCACTGTATCCCTCACAATACTTCTTATAAAGTTTTACTCATAGCTATGTTCAGTGTGTGTTGATTGACTGTATAAATCCTATGCACTCAGTGTATGTTTGTGTGTGTGTGGTATGTGTGTGTCTGGTGTGGTATGTGTGGCATGTGTGTTTGTGTATATGTGATGTGTGTATAATATGTGGTGTGTGTGCAATATGTGGTGTGTGCGTAGGGTGTGTGGGCAGGGTGTAATTGTGTGATATGTGTCTGCTGTGGTATGTATAATGTATCCGTACATGTGACGTATGTGTGCCTGTGTATATAGGATGTATGTGATTTGTGCATGTGTGTACTCTATGTATTTGTGGTAGGTGTGTGGTATGTGAAAGTAGTGTGATTTGTGTGCATATGTGTATGTGGTTGTGTGGTTTGTGTGTGTATGTGTGCTTGTGGTGTATATATGGTGTGTGTGATGTATGTGTTGTATATGTGTGCATGTGTGTGTATGATATGTGTGATTATATGTGTGTGATGTGTGCTGTGCTTGTGATATAGTTTGTGTATGTGTGTGATGTGTGGTGTGCATGTAATGTGTGTGTATGTGTGATGTGTGCTATGTGTGTGTGATGTATGTGTATATGATGCGTGTGGTGTGTGTGAGACACAGTGTATGTGTGATGTGTGGGGACATATGAGATATGTTAGGTGTGTGCGTGATGTGTGGGGAGTGTATGGCATGTGTGGGATGTGTGTGTGGTGTGTGTGAATGAGAGATGGTGTGTGTGTGTGATACATGTGATTTGTGTGGTATGTGTACAGGGAGCAAGGCCAGAAGGCAGGGTAGGGGTGTGCCAAGCCCAGGGCCTGTGTCAGAGCTCACAAAACCTGTGTCACCTCTGTGTTCACTGTGTACTCTGTGGACAATTCATAAGCTCTTCTTCCTCCTTTCTCCCCTTTAGCTTTTTTTTTCTTAATAATGCCTGCACCTTCTGGCCTCTCCTTATCTCTTCTTCATCACCAGCCCCTCCTTTCTGCCTCCTTTGTAACCTGTTTGAATGAGAACCAAGCCCTTGACAGACTAAAAGTATCTGCTTTTTAAGCATCATGACACCATAGCTTGTTAACAGCAACAAAGCAGCTTAGTCAAAAGCTCCAGGAAGAAAAAACTGTGTGGAGGAAAGCATGCGTGTGCTTGCAAACATACCATCTTACAAGTGCCCATGCCCTCCCACTTGGTAAGCCAGTCCATTTTCCCAAGAACAACAAAATTCTACTGCAGTATCAGTGAAATGAGACCCAGCTGATGAAGTGGTTTCCATGGAAATGCTATCACATGCTTGGCAAAAGCAGCCTGTTTTGTGCAAGAAAGAGATGGGAAACAGTGGCCTAAATCACAAGGGGTCTGACTCAACTCTGAATTCACCTCCTGTCACGTATATTCCTTAGCTGGGTACAGGCCAGAGTTTGGGATCCAGGGCCTGTCCTTAGACTGCTCCCCATGACAGGACCTGGCAGGCCCACAAAGCCCCCTCCTCAGCCACAGCCATTTGTTTCCTCCTGGGTGCTGTGACCTATGTCCTGAGCAACCTGAGAGTATGCATTGTTCTTGAGCTTGTTGCCATTTGCTCTATTTGTTGGGTATTTGCCAGACACTATAATAAGTGCGTGTGATGATCATAGGTACGAAGCAGGTGTTATTGGGTCCTTCTTAAAGTCAAAAACACTCAAAGTCATTAAATTGCTTGGCCAAAGCTTCCTAGCTAATATGTTGAACAGGCAGGGGTCAAGCCCAGGCCTACATTTGTCAATGGCTATGCCCCAGACCTCAGAGCCTTGAAGAGCATCTGGTCATATATGTGCAAAGAAAAGAAGGGGGGCGGGAGGGAAGGAGGGAAGCAAGGAAGGAAGGATGGAAGAAGGGAGGGAGGGAGGAAGATATTGCATATGAGGCATGTTAGTTTTTCAGTCTTGAGGCAGCAATATGGCCATCCTGGGCAGGGGGAGCTCCATGCTAATTAATTGACAATAGGGGTTCAAGGTCCTAATCCCTGCCCCTTTCACCCTTACTCCTCTACTGCTGTTTTTGTGAGGATGAGCCCCTTACTCTGGGTGGTTGAATTCTGACTACTCAAGTCTTCTTCTAGAGGAGATTCTTCCACAGTTGGACTATCTTTTTTCTATAAACTTCTCAACACAGATACTCTGGACTCTTGGCAGCTGGCCATTCATAGCCCAGCTGCCATCCCTGGCTCTGGCCTTGCCCCAGTCCAGAATGAGGATATTTCTGAATGGTTTAGGAGCTACCTAATTCTAGAAGAAGTGAATTGGCCTTTAAAGTAGCCAGGCAAGTAGGGCTAGTGTGGAGAGATGCTTTCTGAAACTCTCTGAGACTGTCCTCTCTTTCTAGGTAAGAGAAGGGCAGGGGTGTGAAGCAAATGTGCACCTGTCTGAATGTTAACTAGAATTCATTTTTCCTCTTTTCCTGATCCATGAAGGGGGATGAAAAAGCACTCTTTGTTCCTCATGGAACCATGGCTGGGGTCTCTGTCTGAAGTGCCTGACAAGTAGAGAACTTTCTCCTGATTCTCCCATGGCTTTTCTCTTGTTCTCTCTTTGGACTTCTCACCCATGGCTTGTTCTTCTTTCCCAGACTGTGAGGGAGGGGTTTGAGGGCAATAGCAGAGACATATATAGGGCCCAGGGCTGGATGAGCAAGTTACCTGCTGTTAGAGTTAAATGGTGCTATATAACAAATTACCTCCAAACTTCATGCCTCTCAGACAACACCATGTTATCATATGTCATGATTTTGTCAGTCAGACAGTGGGGCAGAACCTCACTAGGTGATTGTTCTGATCACATGGCTTCGACAGAGGTCTCCTGGAGGTACTCAGGTGGAGGAAGGCCTGGCCTGGAGGGTCCAAAGTGGCTTTTTGGCATGTCTGACTCTATGCTGAGGATGCAAAGCTGGGCTCCATGGACTCTCAGTCTGAGAAAGTGCAGCTATCGTTACATGGTTTGGGCTTCTCAGAGCATGGTGTTTAGGTTCCCAGAGAGAATGTTCCCAGAGGAAACATTTTTCAGAGCAAGCACTGTAACAGAAAGTGGAAGCTAATAATTCCTTAAAGTCTGGGAAGAGGGGAGATTGTGCAAGAATTTGCAGCCATCTTTAAATTCACCATACCTGCATTTTTGAGACAGTAGCAGAAAAAGAGGCTCAACACAGAATGTGATCCCACAGTTAGACCGAGTCATGGACTGCTCCTTTTTCTCTAGAACCAGTTACTTTTTCAGTCCTGAAAGGGCCAAAGAGGAAAGATTCAGCTTTGCTAATATTGCACATTGTAACATGCAAGCCACAGTTTTAGGTGTCTGCCTTGTGCAAGGCACCGTATGAGACACTTGGGCAATAGAATCAAGTCCTTGTCCTAAGGACCCTGACAATCAGCTGTGACAATTGACTAAACTTTAGGATGGACTGAAAAATAGGTTGATGTAGATCCATGTTCTTCTAATTATCCTAAGGCCATGATCTTACCTCCAACTGGAGATCCTGGGTTCCAAATTCCTGCATCTGGCTCACATGGTATCTTCAAGGACAGATTCTTTGGAAAGCCCACCCATTAATTCAAGGCCATTCTCCAACACATGGCATAACTTCCCCATGCCACGGCCCTGTGTTCCTGTGTGCCCAGTAATGTTACCCTTCCATGGCCTCACCCTCTGTCCTCCCTCTGCTTCCCTATCACACAGCTTTTTGTATAGCAACAGGGCCCCTCTGGACTTGACTGTTCCATCTAGGTGCCTGGTCCATGTTACTCCCTGTGAGAGAGGAAATATCCTTCTCTAGAGCCTGGATGTTGGGAGTGGGAAGGGTCGAGTACACACTGGGCCTCTGCTCCCCTGGATGGCATGTGGTATCTTGACACTTTGGGCACACCCCATGGGCTAAGTGGGCTGGGGTGTCCCAGTCCACAGTGTCTAAGAGGGAAAAGATTATTGTGCTGTGGGGACCAAATGAGAAGTATTTCCATATCTTAGAGGACATTACTTCAGCTTTTCTATTACCTTTAACTCTGGTAATGATTATTTCTTCAAAGAAACATGTGTTTGGGAAGAAACAGAGTTGTAAGTGAAGAGAACACTGTGACTGGACTTCTGTGAGAGAGCAGTAGCTGTATACCCCAGGAACAAGCAGTGTCCCATGTGAGAGGGACAGGCTGGGGGGGGGAGTGGGGGCACTGTGCTCTGCAGAGGAGTAGCTGTGACATCGGGGAGAGTGATTGAGTAAAGCCAGCATCATAGGCCCATGTGGCTTCATTTTTAGGCCAGAACTGGACTGGGCCTTTCTTTAAGGTTTCGTTTGCCTACCGTCATCCTCCCTAGTTGATAGATATTTTTTTAAAGTGCCAGGACTCTGCAGTTCTCTAAATGCTGAAATAAAAATAGTCTTCCATTCTCACTTCTTTCCTTGGAGATGTGCCCAACCCCTTCTCATCCCCCACCCCCGAAAGAAAATCCAGGATGCAAAGCTGGCCATACTTCCTATAGGATATATGGCTTTTTACCAAGTGCAGAGAGAAGGTAGTCTTGTGATGGTTCCAAATAAACATCCAATAAACTTGATGGCCTCAGAGGCCCAGAGGAAGAAGAGTCCCCACAGAGGACAGGTGTCTCCCTGTCTACACAGTGTCCTGGTGGTGGATTTAGGTGCATCAGAAGGACAGGCCTTGACCACATATTGCCAAATTTCTGCCCAGGGCAGTGTTAGTTCAGTGGCCCCATCCCAAGTGCGCTCATTTATTTTTTTCCTTGTTAAGTTAGTAAACCAGGCTTCATGGAGGTTATATTTGGGATGTATAAGGACTGAGGTCCATGTTTGCAAAATGAACAGGTCTCTCTGGTCTTTCCAACCTGTGTTGCTTCTCCTTCCAGAACAGTCTGACTTCCTAGGGGAGCTGGGGCTCAAGGTGGCTGCCATGTGCAGTACTTTTGGATGTGCTCCTGTCCAGGTGAGAGATACAGGGGGTAGGGTCATGGACACAGAGATGACAGATGAAATGGCTTGAACAAGGAAGGGAAGGATGAAAGGAGCATGGCTAAGGGACGGCTCATAGGGGAAAGGCAAGACAGAGCACATGGGAGAGAGATGAGAGCAGAGGGTAGGTGGGGAAAGAGGGTGTAGGCAGATTGAAGTGAGTGTCTCAGTGAGACAGAGGAGCCAAACAGAAGGTGAGAAGAAGAATATTTTTGGGGAGATAGAGAGAGTCTACAAATGGAAGGAAGGCAGCAAAAGCAGAGGGAGGTTGTCTGACCACCTGAGCACAAAGGCAGACTGCATTTGCTGTTGCAGAAGGGTCCGGGTTGTCCTGTCCCTGATGGCCCCACATTTCCATCCACTCAGAAACAACATGGCTGAGTTGGATGGTCAGCGTAAAAAAAGGTGGACTTTTCCCTCCTTGCTGCTCTTGAACCAGCTGCACCAGCCTTCTAGGAAAATATACTTAGCACTTCTGAGATGTGTTGGCTCTCACCAATGCTGTCCTCAGGGCCTGGGCCCAGAGGAGAGAAAGAAAGCCTAGGAGCAAGGCTACAGGGCCAGAGAAAGGAAGCCGACTGATCATTAGGTGCACTAGGAGTGCACTGGGAGACAATGGGGTTCCAGCATTGATCACAGATACACCAGGGAAAAGGCTTGTCAGCACTAAAGGGCACAGGACAGAAGTCCAGTCTCCTTTAGCTCCTGCATCTCTGATTGGCTATCACAGTGTGCCCCCTTGTTTCCTGAGGAAGTCCACAGTCTGGGAACGTGGAGTGACATGGACCTTCCAGTTGAGGAGTCTCCAAAGGTCCAGCCTTTGCTTCCATGTAGTTCCTGGGCTCCAGTGTTGGGGAGGACAGGAGCTCTGGGAGAAGGTGTGTAGGCAGCTGGTTACTGACAAGGCCACTTCATTCCCAACTGTTAGAGTCACAAAATCATGGATATTGGAAGTGAAAGGACTCTTAGGGGTCAACTTGCCTGGATTTAGAATCAGAAGATTGTGTTCTAATTTAATTTCTGTCTCTCTAGTAGGATGACTTTGGTCATATCATAGGCCTCTCTGAGTTTGTGTCTTCACCTAGAAAGTGGGAGACAGTGCTCCCTGCAGACACATTTGAGTGCTTGAGCTGGTGCACATCCAAGTCAGTTGAGACTCCTGACACAGTGGTGCTTCATGTATTGGGTCACATTGCCCCAAAAAGAAAAACAAAAAACAAAAAACTAATGAACATGGGGTCAGATGATTGTTATGACGATCTATCAGCTCAGCTCAGTCAGGAGGAAACAACCCCCTCATCAAGAAGCATTATTCTTGATTAACCTGTTTTCTATGCAGCCCTGACAAGCACATCCCTGCCATAGTCTGAACCCCATTGAACACTGTTTTGTCCTAAAGGAGACCCCAGTGGTGGAGAGTAAGGAGCCCTTGGCCATGAAGGCAGTCCTTCAGGAAGGCTCCTGCTGTAGGGGTGGAAGAGTGATTCCCTCCAACAGGAGACCTCTGTGCTGCCTTCCAGTGAGTGACTTGACAATTGACCCAATGGGATCAACAGAAATTAGTGGATTAAGAGAAGTGGTGTCAGCCCCACAGTTTCATTATGTTGTAGGTGATCATGCCACCCCCAGATGCCAGAGGGTAATTCCCAAAATAATGCAAGTCAGTCTCAGGGAAACCACATGCATCTTCCTTTCCCTGAGCTGACTCCTGGCACCCACCCCCAACCTAGTGCAGAACAGACTCCATTCAGGGAGCATCTTAGTCCAGAAGTGCAGGGAGCCCCTCTCAGGGCAGGTTCTTCACTTCTTCAGCCACTACCCAATCTTTAGTGAAGACCCTTTGAGCCACAGCTCCTTTAGTCCAGGAGAATGATGACTTCCTGAGTTCGTAGCTGTTCCAGGACAAAGTTGTTTTTTTTTTCTTTAAGATTTTATTTATTTACCTATTGGGGGGGAGGGGCTGAGGAAGAGGGAGAGAGAGAATCCCCAGCAGACTTTGCACCAAGTGCAGAGCCCAACGTGGGGATGGATCTCATGACCCTGAGATAACGACCTGAGCAGAAACCAAGAGTCTGCCGCTTAATTGACTGAACCACCCAGGTCCCATGTTCCAGGAAAATTTTTGGTTTAAGTGCCTGGAACCCCTGGAACCCAAAACAAGATGACAGCTTAGGTAAAAGTTCTTATTTATTACCTTAAGTAACCAAATGCCAGTAAAGATTGGGGTAGACTGAGCCTTAAGGCATAACTGGATCCAGAACTTGAATGCCAGTAGGACCTTTGGCACCTTTCAGATGTGCTCCTGAAAGTTGGTGTGTTCTCAGACAGACACTTCTCATTCAGCTGAACACAGGTTCCCTGGCATCTCTCAGGCTCACTGAGTCACTTTGCTGTCAAGAAAAAAATGAGACCAGCTCTCCTATGTCTCAAAAACATTTAGGACATATCTAGGGGAAGTTCTCAGCTTGGGTGGAGCTATGGGCCTGCCCTATACAGAAGCTCTAATCAATCCACATGTCTGGGGGGTCATGAGGAGGATGTCTCAAAGTCACCTCAAACTCAGCATGTCATAAACTGAATTCTGACCCCCGCCTCCCCAACACCTTTTCTCTGTACTTTAGCAGGGCCAATGATATCAGCAGGCCAATGATATCAATGACAGTAACAGTGCCAGAAACTTGGGGTTCACCCTTGCTTCCTCCTTCACTGCCATCCATCCCCTCACCAGGTCCTTTAATTCTTTACCTTCTCTAAACTCATCTATTTCTTAGCATCTCCACTACAATCATAGTCCAAGTGAGGACAGTATTCTGCCTGACCTGGAGAAGCTGCCTTTGAGAACTAATGGCCAGCATCTCTGCTTGTAGGAGAATGGCCAAGTTCCCCCCTATACCAGTTTCCTATAGGTGCTGTAACACAACACCACAAATGGAGTGGCTTTAAATAACACAAATTATATGACAGTTTTGTAATCAGAAGTCCGATGTGGGTCTGTCTCACTGGGCTACAACTGAAGTATTAGTAGGGCTGTGTTCCTTTCTGGAGGCTCTGGGGGTGAATCCAACTCCTTGCTCATTCAAGTTGTTAGCAGAAGTCAACTCCTTGTTGTAGGACTGAGGTGCCCATTCCCTTACTGGCTGTCAGCTGAGAGTTATTCTCAGCTCCTAGGGCCCACAACATTCCTTGGTTTGTGGCCCCTTGTGCCCCTTCAAAGGCAGAAGTGGCAAGTTGAGTCCCTCTCATGCTTCCAGTCTTTCCTGCCCCTTCTTCCACAGTTGCATCTGCCTGACCCACACTTCTGCTTTTCTCTTCCACTTCCATGTGATAATGTTGGGCCCACCCACATGGATAATCTAGGATAATTCCCCATCTTAAGTTCTTTAGCAGTAATTGTATCTGCAATGTCCCATTGCCACTAAAGCATATTCACAGTTCTGGGCACTAGGGTGTGGACATCTTTGGGGGCCATTATTCTGTCTACCATACCCACTTTGCTTGAAATATTTCACTGGCTCACTTTTGTTCCCAGGACAAAGAAATGCATCTATCAAGTAGTTTGAGGGACACAAAGAGATTCACTGCAATTGTGCCCCCTGTGAATTTCAACACCAGGGCAGCAGGGAAGGTCCAGGACTGCTCTATTCTTCTGGGTTTGGGCCCAGGACCTGTGTTCAGGAGGTGATAGCACCTTCATGACTATGAGCATCTGACCTCCTGATCAAGAAAACATAGTGATTTTTTTTTTTTTTAAAGATTTATTTATATATTTTAGAAAGATGGGGGAGAGAGAGAGAGAGCATGTGCACAAACAGGACGGGCAGAGGAAGAGGGACAGAAAATCTCAAGCCAACTCCGTGCTTAGTGCAGAGCCTGACACAGGGCTCAATCCCATGACCCTGAGATCACGACCTGAGCCAAGACCAAGAGTCAGACACTTAATTGACTGTGACACCCAGGCACTCCCAAAACATAGTGATTTTCAAATTAGGCTACCCCATGCACAGCATAAACAATGGTTATTCAGAGATAGAAGCCCATATCCTAGAGAGCACTAAGCATCCACAGGAAAGGTAGAGGAACTGTGGGCCTAGAAGGGACTAGGCATGATGCACACATTTGTGCACAGGGCTGGGGGGAGGGTATGACAAGGGTTCAGGGATGCCGAGAAACCCTGTGTGAAACCCCAGCCCCTCAAACTGCCTTTAATGCTGCTCTGCTGAGGAGCTACTGCTTGAATCTTCAGCAAGTCATTGCTAGAGGTGGCTTACTGTGTGTGCTCTAAATGGAAATTGCCTGGATCAAATCCTGGCTCTGCCACTCTCTAGCTGAGGGCTTTGGGCAATGACTTAACTTGTCTGTGCCTCAGTTTCCTCATCTATAACAAGACCATTGTGAGAGTCAATGAGTAGATGGTTGAGAAGAGCATGTGGAACATAGTGAGCCTTGTTTAAATCTGTATTATTATTGCCTATGTGACACTATGGAGGAAAAAAATCTACCTTGAATGCAGTGGTGGAAATTAGAGAATTTGAGGTTAGACAGACCTGGATTTAGATATCAGCCTCAAAATTTGCCACCCATGAAATCATGGGAAAATTTTCTTCTGAGTATTTACACCTATAAAATGTGGATAATTTTAGGAAGCTCAGACATGACCTGTTAAAAAAATATTTAGTATAGTGTATGGAACATATTGGGGCACTCCATAAATAGCAACTCTTCTTGTGAAAAACCATGAATCCTACTCCTAAGGAACCTCAGCCTAGAAGGGAAGAACTTAATGAGTTAACCACAAAGTAGAAATGCCAAGTGTCCCAAGAGTGAGAGATCTTCAGTTTTAAGGCTGACTCAGTAGGGAGAATCAGTTGCCACTGGGAGGATGAGCCCATGTTCTGCTCAGAGATGGGTGGATTAAGTTTCTCCTCACTTAGACAGTGAGTACACGGTCAAGCTTGGCAAGTGCATGGCACTTACATTGCCATGTCCATCCAGGGCCCCAGTGACACTCAACACCCCTCACAGCCATGTTTTCTGACTCATGACAGAACCACTCAATTTCACTCCACTCCTTCCTCCAGACAGTACCTACTAATCACTTGGGGCTGGAGCCCAGAATAAAACTAAGAGTTTTTGTTGTTGTTGTTGTTGTTGTTGTTTGTTTGTTTTGTTCTGTTTTTTCCCCCTTTGAGTTAAATGTGAAAATGCATCCAAGAAGCATTCCAGGTGAAAACACACAGTTGTGCTCCCAGGTGTGATAAGTTGACTATGGGGAGACCCAGTGATGTTATTGGCCTGGAATGAACAGCATGAGAAGGTTGCAGCAGGATGTTAGTTGAGGAGAAGATATAATAATAACATATAATTATAGATAATATGGACTTTGCATTTACTGTACTCTAGCACTAACTTAGGTGCTTCATATGTAATGCTTCTTCAATTCTAACAACTTTATGAGGTGCATTCTATAATAGTTCCTGTTTCATAGATGGGAACATAGGGCACAGAAAAGTTAAAAAATCTGCTCAGGATGGATGGCTAGTAGATCTGGGATTCAACCCTGAGCAGTATTGTTTCAGAGCCTACTTCTTCACACCTTGCCCCAGACTGCATGTAGATTGGGGAAGATCATGGAAGACCCTGAATAATGGAACTTACAGGCAACAGGGACTCAATCATAAAATAATTTTGAAGGGAGGTGATCTGGTCAGAACCAGGTGATCTGGTCTCCAGATATCAGTGCATGAATAAATCAGATGGGTTTGGAGACAGGGAAACCTTCCTACATAGGAGGAGGATGCCCAGCAAAGGACAGGGAAGGAGGGTTGGGATGTGTGCATATAGTGGGAGCATGAGGCAATATTTGATAGCTGTGGGTGAGCTTCAAGCTAAGAGTCCCACTAGTTAATTACCAGGCCAGAGTTTGGATAAAGCATTGGGATGATCAACTTCTGGAGCCGTAAGAGCTCAACATGGGAGACTAAGTTGGTTACAAGTCAGGACATTGAAATCCTTTATCAGGGAAGGAGAGACAATAGAATACAGATGTGAAATTTATCTACAGTGTCTTCTTTCAAATATCAATATATTTTTATGAGCTTTATGCAAAAAATATCATGAGGAAATTTGGTAAACACAGGGGAAGTGCAACAGCAGTGTTCTAGGGTAGCAGAGTATCCATGAGATTTGTGATGATGCACTTCTCAGCATCAGTTCCCCTCTGCTGATGGTCACTCTGGACAAAACCAGAGTTTGGGCAGGTTGCATCATCAAGACCATGTCAGTCGGAGTATCATGAGGCAGAGAAACACTTGAGGTCACGTGTCCAGCCTTCATTTTGTGGGAAGAATAATTTCAACATATCCTTCCCAGAGAGAAGAGATTTCTTCTTTAATAAAAGTATAAATAAAGCATAAATAATGTTTTCCTGTGGTAGCTGATGCCAAATATCAAATGACAACCATTAATGCAGAAAGTAAGATCTTATAGGTTAATGAAGTCATGCAGGAGGCTTTGTGGAGGAGGTGGGATCAAGCTGGAGTGGGAGGAGGGTAGGACTTAGCTAAATGATAGGGACATCCTTGATAAGAGATTTGCATGATTATGTGAAGGCAGAAACACAAAGCTTGGTGAAGAAATAATTCAGATCCCATCTGTGGGGTGGAGAGGACAATGTATTCAGTGACTTGAGTGCTCTTTCCCTGCTCTGGAGAGATGGGAGGGTCTCATTGTTCACTCATGGTTGGGGCATTGGCTCCACTTCTGTCCATGATCTTTTCCAAAAAGACTGAGGGCACTGGCCAATGTCATACCCTTCTACTCCAGGATAGGAGAGCAGAGAAAGGACAGGGAGAGGGCAGAGCTCAAAAGTTTCTAAGACCCTTGCAAAAGTTGTGGAACTGAGCAGGCCAGTGCTAAATAGATGGGTGAACTAGGTTTCTTCCACTTGTCTTTATGTCCTTTATAGGTTCTCTAGCAATTTCTCTTTTATTCAGTTAGCATTTAAGGAAGTCTTTTTGAGAGTCAGTGTATCACAGCTGTGCTAGAGGAAGTCAAAGACAGGAGGGTTTGTTTACATCTGAGTCACCCAAACTAATGATGATTAGCATACTCTTGGGGGCTTGACAGGCTGGTGAATGCAGGAATCAACAGGACAGAATTCCCGGATGAAGGGGAACTGAAGAGGGATGGACACTGAGCATCAACTTAACACAGTGTCTTCTGGTACTCTCCTCATGTCACACACTGGAGGATATGAGGCTTTGCTTTAATTCTAGCCATACTTCTCAAGCATGAGCCTGTGTCAGAATCACCTGGAGAGCTTGTTGTCAAGGTCCTGATTCAGTGGGTCTGAGGTGGGTCCTGAAAGTTTGCATTCCTACCAATTCCTAGGTAATGCTGGCACTGCTGGTTTGGGGACTATCAGGACAATTGCAGAAACCACTGTGTTTCCATGTGCCAGGGTCCAGTGTTCAGGGGAAGGGGTTCCGGTGAGGAGAGAGAGGTAAGGTGGGAGAGGTGGGCAGGTGGGGATTTGAATTCCAGCCCTGCCATCTCTTTCAACGCCAGCTCGATGCCATCCATCTGCTCCTCTACCTTCCTGGAGCTTCATCTTCCTATTTCTGTGAAATACCTGCTTAGCCATTAGCCAGTTCGTGGACTTCTTGTGAGTTATTGTGAGATAACATCACAGAAAAGTGTTCTAAGCTATAAATGGCCATGAAAAGCAAAGATTTGCTGTTAAATCATTTTAAACACTTGCTGCGCTCTGCTCTGCACCCACCCCTCTTCCTTTGCTGGAGACAAGATGATAAACAGGATGCAGATCCTCTTCTCATAGAGCGCCAGTCACTCTTGCATGCCCAGAGGCTGTCCAGCTGCAATGTGAAGTCCAGAGTGTTGTCAGAGCCTTGCATCATTTCACAGCATGGGCAGCCCATGCTCTTTGGATTCAGCAGGAGCTCCTCTCTGAAGCCCAGCCTATCAGTTTCCCTGGATGCCTGAGTGTGTTATATTAAGGTTGTGGCATCTGGAGAGCTCTTCAAGCAAAGCTCTGAGACAGCTGAGTCATCAGGGGCTCACGAGAGACAGAAGACCAGGCCTCACTCCCACAGCAGCAGAAAAAATTACTGTTTCCAGGGGGATTCCCTGGGAGTAGCCAGCCCAAGAATAATAATACACTTGTTTGGAAGCTCTGATTAAGTCACTGCAACAGCTAGTTGAAGGGGGAGCTAGGTACTATTTATTGAGTATCTACTGTGTGCCAAAACCAACCTCGGGCCTTTTACATGCATGGATCCCATTTGGCTCTCACAGCATACTGTAAACCTGAACCTTACTCTCACGTTTGAGAAGAAAACACCGTGGTGCACACATTCAAGTGACTTACCTAAGACCACTTAGTGGTTGTGGGGGCAGGGAGAATTTATGGTGAGAGGAACTAACTTGAGTATGGGACCCTCCAAGCTTGACTCTCCCTCCTTCATCCCCTTCATCTCCACCCCTTCCCCCACTTCCTGAGGCAGTGGTGAAGCCATGGGCATTTTAGAGACTATAGAAATTCTGCATGGGGGTCCCTTCAGTTTTGGTTCAGTGGTATGTATTTATGTGGTTTACAGCCATTTAAGTGTACAATAGAGAGGTATATGTCTAATACAAATGGTAAATAAACCCTTGGATTATGTGATAATTAATAAAGAGTAGTGGAACATATGGATACATTGGGGGAAAACTAAATATCTAACAAAAGATACATTGATAACAAAAGATAACAGAAGATACACATTACTAAAAAGGACATGGTGACCAACTGGCTAGTGTGCACCATTACTCAAATGTTACTGGAGACCAGTCAGAGTGCAGGACTACTGCTGGTGCTCATGTGCAGCAGAAAGACGAGAGAGGCTTCCCCTAATTTGACAATAATCCTAAAAATGTACATAATGTTAGTAATACTGAGTTTATTAAATTTCAAAAATAAATAAATCAATCAATCATGCTAGAGCATGGACCAGATAATCTTTCTGTCCTTGTCATAGAAAATTATGTCATGAAATCATTGTGACATATCAAACCAAAAAAACAAACAAAACAAAACAAAAAAAGTAGCAATAAAAGAATTATAGAAGTGTGTCAGACATTTGACTAATATGTTACTTTTCTAGATTTTGTGGGGATTCTTGGTCAGTTTTTTTAAAATTGGTAATTTGTCATGATTTTTTATTCTAAAAATACTTCCTGCTATAAAACTGCTTTTGTATCCAAAATGTCTTTTTCTCTTTCTCTTAAAGAATTTCTTACCTGTTGCACAAGCCTCAGGCCTTGGACTGCTGGACCCACTAGGTGGGATGCCCACTGTCTTCCCCTGGGCAGGTGGGGAGGCAGGATTGCACAGTATGGTTACACCTGTTTGGGTGCCTTCTCACTGCTACTTTTTTCCCTTCCCTCTCCCCTGTTGCCAGGATCTTGGTCAGTTTTTTTTTTTGACATTTTTTTTTATTATGTTATGTTAATTACCATACATTATGTCATTAGTTTTTGATGTAGTGTTCCATGATTCATTGTTTGCGTATAACACCCAGTGCTCCATTCACTATGTGCCCTCTTTAATACCCATCACCAGGCTGACCCATCCCCCAACCCCCCTCACCTCTAGAACCCTCAGTTTGTTTCTCAGACTCCATAGTCTCTCATGGTTCGTCTCTCCCTCCGATTCCCCCAGTTCATTTTTCCCTTCCTACTATCTTCTCTTTTTTTTAACATATAATGTATTATTTGTTTCAGAGGTACAGGTCTGTGATTCAACAGTCTTACCCAATTCACAGTGCTCACCATAGCACATATCCTCCCCAATGTCTATCACACAGCCACCCCATCCCTCCCAACCCCCACCACTCCAGCAACCCTCAGTTTGTTTCCTGAGATTAAGAATTCCTCATATCAGGGAGATCATATGATACATGTCTTTCTCTGATTCACTTATTACGCTCAGCATAATACCCTCCAGTTGCATACACGTTGTTGCAAATGGCAAGACTTCATTCCTTTTGATGGCTGCATAATATTCCATTGTATATATATACCACATCTTCCTTATCCATTCATCTGTCAATGGACATCTTGGCTGTTTCCACAGTTTGGCTATTGTAGACATTGCTGCTATAAACATCGGGGTGCAAATACCCTTTTGGATCCCTACATTTGTATCTTTGGGATAAATACCCAGTAGTGCAATTGCTGGGTCCTATGGTAGCTCTATATTCAACTTTTTGAGGAACCTCCATACTGTGTTCCAGAGTGGCTGCACCAGCTTGCATTCCCACCAACAGTGTAGGAGGGTTCCCCTTTCTCCGCATCCTCACCATCATCTGTCGTTTCCTGACTTGTTAATTTTAGACATTCTGACTGGTGTGAGGTGGAATCTCATTGAGGTTTTGATTTGGATTTTCCTGATGCCGAGCGATGTTGAGCACTTTTTCATGTGTCTGTTGGCCATTTGGATGTCTTCTTTGGAAAAATGTCTGTTCATATCTTCTGCCCATTTCTTGATTGAATCATTTGTTCTTTGGGAGTTGAGTTTGATAAGTTCTTTATAGATTTTGGATACTAGCCCTTTATCTGATATGTCATTTGCAAATATTTTCTCCCATTTTCTCGGTTGTCTTTTGGTTTTGTTGACTGTTTCTTTTGCTGTGCAAAAGCTTTTTATCTTGATGAAGTCCCAATAGTTCACTTTTGCCCTCGCTTCCCTTGCCTTTGGCGATGTTTCTAGGAAGAAGTTGCTGCGGCTGAGGTCGAAGAGGTTGCTGCCTGTGTTCTCCTTTAGGATTTTGATGGACTCCTGTCTCACATTTAGGTCTTTCAACCACTTTGAGTCTATTTTTGTGTGTGGTGTAAGGAAATGGTCCAGTTTCATTCTTCTGCATATGGCTGTCCAATTTTCCTAACACGATTTGTTGAAGAGACTGTCTTTTTTCCATTGGACATTCTTTCCTGCTTTGTCGAAGATTAGTTGACCGTAGAGTTGAGGGTCCATTTCTGGGCTCTCTATTCTGTTCCATTGATCGATATGTCTGTTTTTGTGCCAGTGCCATGCTCTCTTGATGATGACCGCTTTGTAATAGAGCTTGAAGTCCGGAATTGTGATGCCACCAGCTTTGCTTTTCTTTTTCAACGTTCCTCTGACTATTCGGGCTCTTTTCTGGTTCCATAAAAATTTTAGGATTCTTTGTTCCATTTCTTTGAAAAAAGTAGATGGTACTTTGATAGGGATTGCATTAAATGTGTAGATTGCTCTACGTAGCATTGACATCTTCACAATATTTGTTCCTCCAATCCACGAGCATGGAATGTTTTTCCATTTCTTTGTGTCTTCCTCAATTTCTTTCATGATATTTTATAGTTTTCTGAGTACAGATTCTTTGCCTCTTTGGTTAGATTTATTCCTAGGTATCTTATGGTTTTGGGTGCAATTGTAAATGGGATTGACTCCTTAATTTCTCTTTCTTCTGTCTTGTTGTTGGTGTATAGGAAGGCCACTGATTTCTGCGCATTGATTTTATATCCTGCCACTTTATTGAATTCCTGTATGAGTTCTGGCAGTTTTGGGGTGGAGTCTTTTGGGTTTTCCACATAAAGTATCATATCATCTGCAAAGAGTGAGTTTGACTTCTTCTTTGCCAATTTGGATGCCTTTGATTTCTTTCTGTTGTCTGATTGCTGTGGCTAAGACTTCTAATACTTTGTTGAATAGCAGTGGTGATAGTGGACATCCCTGCCGTGTTCCTGACCTTAGGGGGAAATCTCTCAGTTTTTCCCCATTGAGAATGATAATCGCTGTGGGTTTTTCATAGATGGCTTTTATGATATTGAGGTATGTACCCTCTATCCCTATACTCTGAAGAGTTTTGATCAAGAAAGGATGCTGTACTTTGTCAAATGCTTTTTCTGCATCTATTGAGAGGATCATATGTTTCTTGTTCTTTCTTTTATTAATGTATTGTATCACATTAGTTGATTTGTGGATGTTGAACTAAACTTGCAGCCCAGGGATAAATCCCACGTGGTCGTGGTGAATAATCCTTTTAATGTACTGTTGGATCCTATTGGCTGGTATTTTGGTGAGAATTTTTGCATCCATGTTCATCAGGGATATTGGTCTGTAATTCTCCTTTTTGATGGGGTCTTTGTCTGGTTTTGGGATCAAGGTAATGGTGGCCTCATAAAATGAGTTTGGATGTTTTCCTTCCATTTCTATTTTATGGAATAGTTTCAGAAGAATAGGTATTAATTCTTTAAATGTTTGGTAGAATTCCCCTAGGAAGCCATCTGGCCCTGGGCTCTTGTTTGTTGGGATATTTGTGATGACTGCTTCAATTTCCTTAGTGGTTATAGGTCTGTTCAGCTTTTCTATTTCTTCCTGGTTCAATTTTGGTAGTTGATACGTCTCTAGGAATGCATCTATTTCTTCCAGATTAACTAATTTGCTGGCATAGAGTTGCTCAGAATATGTTCTTATAATTGTTTGTATTTCTTTGGTGTTGGTTGTGATCTCTCCTCTTTCATTCATGATTTTATTTATTTAGGTCATTTCTCTTTTCTTTTTGATAAGTCTGGCTAGGGGTTTATCAATCTTATTAATTCTTTCAAAGAACCAGCTCCTAGTTTCGTTGATCTGTTCTACTGTTCTTTTGGTTTCTATTTCATTGATTTCTGCTCTGATCTTTATTATTTCTCTTCTCTGCTGGGTTTAGGCTTTATTTGCTGTTCTTTCTCCAGCTCCTTTAGATGTGGGGTTAGGTTGTGTATTTGAGACCTTTCTTGTTTCTTGAGAAAGACTTGTATTGCTATATACTTTCCTCTTAGGACTGCCTTTGCTGCATCCCAAAGATTTTGAACAGTTGTGTTTTCATTTTCATTTGTTCCCATGAATTTTTTTAATTCTTCTTTAATTTCCTGGTTGACCCATTCATTCTTTAGTAGGATGCTCTTTAGCCTCCATGTATATGAGTTATTTCCGACTTTCCTCTTGTGATTGAGTTCTAGTTTCAAAGCATTGTGGTCTGAAAATATGCAGGGAATGATCCCAATCTTTTGGTACCAGTTGAGACCTGATTTGTGAGCTAGGATGTGATCTATTCTGGAGAATATTCCATGGGCACTAGAGAAGAGTGTGTATTCTGTTGCTTTGGGATGGAATGTTCTGAATATATCTGTGAAGTCCATTTGGTCCAGTGTGTCATTTAAAGTCTTTATTTCCTTGTTGATCTTCTGCTTAGATGATCTGTCCATTTCAGTGAGGGGGGTGTTAAAGTCTCCCACTAGTATTGTATTGTTGTCAATGTGTTTCTTTGCTTTTGTTATTAATTGGCTGCTCCCATGTTAGGTGCATAGATATTTACAATTGTTAGATCTTCTTGTTGGATAGACCCTTTAAGTAGGATATAGTGTCCTTCTTCATCTCTTATTACAGTCTTTGGCTTAAAATCTAATTTGTCTGATATAAGGATTGTCACCCCAGCTTTCTTTTGGTGTCCATTAGCATAGTAAATGGTTTTCCACCCCTTCACTTTCAATCTGGAGGTGTCTTTGTGTCTAAAATGAGTTTCCTGCAGACAGGCATATGGATGGGTCTTGTTTTTTAATCCAATCTGATACCCTGTGTCTTTTGATTGGGGCATTTAGCCCATTTACATTCAGGGTAACTATTGTAAGATAGGAATTTAGTGCCATTGTATTGCCTGTTAGGTGACTGTTACTGTATATTGTCTGTGTTCCTTTCTGGTCTATGTTACTTTTAGGCTCTCTCTTTGCTTAGAGGACCCCTTTCAAGATTTCTTGTAGGGCTGGTTTTGTGTTTGCAAATTCCTTTAGTTTTTGTTTGTCCTGGAAGCTTTTTATCTCTCCTTCAATTTTCAATGACAGCCTAGCTGGATATAGTATTCATGGCTTCATATTTTTCTCATTTAGTGCTTTGAAGATATCATGCCAGTCCTTTCTGGCCTGCCAGGTCTCTGTGGATAGGTCTGTTGCCAATCTAATGTTTCTACCATTGTAGGTTACAGATCTCTTCTCCCGAGCTGCTTTCAGGATTTTCTCTTTGTCTCTGAGACTCGTAAGTTTTACTATTAGATGTCGGGGGGTTGACCTATTTTTATTGATTTTGAGGGGGGTTCTCTGTGCCTCCTGGATTTTGATGCCTTTTTCCTTCCCCAAATTAGGGAAGGTCTCTAGTATAATTTGTTCCAATATACCTTCTGCCCCTCTCTCTCTTTCTTCTTCTTCTGGGATCCCAATTATTCTAATACTGTTTTGTCTTATGGTATCATATATCTCAAATTCTGCCCTCATGATCCAGTAGTTGTTTATCTTCCTTTTTCTCAGCTTCTTCATTTTCCATCATTTGGTCTTCTATCTCACTGATTCTTTCTTCTGCCTCATTTATCCTAGCAGTTAGAGCCTCCATTTTTCATTGCACCTCATTAATAGCCTTTTTGATTTTGATTTGGTTAGATTTTAGTTCTTTTATTTCTCCAGAAAGGGTTTCTCTAATAACTTCCATGCTTTTTTCAAGCCCAGCTAGTGTCTTTAAAATCGTCATTCTGAACTCTAGTTCTGACATCTTACTAATGTCCGTATTGATTAGGTCCCTGGCAGTGGGTACTGCCTCTTGTTCTTTTTTTTTGAGGTGATTTTATCCATCTTGTCATTTTGTCCAGAGGAGAATAGATGAATGATAGATCAAAATGCTAATTTTGTATATTTTTCTGGGTAACAACGACCTCAGAAAAGTGTACACTAAACAAATCAGAAGAGACCTGAAACCAGGGGAAAAGAAAGGGAAAGAAAGAAAAAAGAAAAAAAAAAGATTTAAAAAAAAAATCAGAATGTGATCAAATATGATCAGGCTGGTGCACAGATCAGTGCCACACACTAGATTTTGGGTGTATTTTGGTCTGTTAGAAGAAAGTGCCTCCCAAAATTTTAAAGAAAGAGAAGCTTATATATGTACATAAATAAGGGTAAATAGGATGAAGGGATGGAATATGAGTGTAACAATGAAAATTATAAAAGATTTTATAGAAGGAATTGATAAGAAGTTTTTGAAAAAAGAAAGAAGAGGAATTTAAAAAAAAGGGGGGGAGAGAATGTGATCAGGCAGGAGACTAGAACATGCCATACACTAGAGATTTAGGGTTTATTTTGGTCTGTTAGAAGAAACTGTATCCCAAAATTTTAAAGAGAGAACAACTTATATATATACCAAAAATAAGGTTAACTACTATGAAGGGATAGACTATGACTCTAAAAATGAAAAATGAAAAAGATTTTTTAAAAAGGATTGATAAGATGTTGGTTGAAAAAGGGAAAAAAAATTGAAAAAAAAAGAAGAAAAAAAAAGAAAATTAGAAAAATTATCTTCGAAAGACTAAAGAATCATGGGAAAAAAGCCATGAATTCTGTGTGCAGTATTTCCCTAATGCTGGAGTTCTGCCGTTCTCATTGATCAGTAAACTTGGTCTTGGCTGGCTGTTCTTGTTGATCTTCTGTGGGAGGGGCCTGTTGCAGTGGTTCTCAAATGTCTTTGCTGGAGGCGGAATTGCCCCGTCCTTGCCGGGTCTGGGTAAGTCATCTGCTTGGGTTTGGTCTCGGGAGCTTTTGTTCCCTGCAAGCTTTCTGTACAGCTTTGGAGGATGAGAGTGAAAATGGCGGCCTCCCAATCTCTGCCCCAGAGGAGTGGATAACTTGGGGCCCCACTCCCCAGTGAGCCCCCAGAGAAAAGCAGTCAATCACTCCCGTCTCCCCAGTCTCGGCCACACTCCGTGCTCACCTGGCTGTGACCGAGTGTTTCTATCTCTGGCACCCAACCCCATGTGGAGTCTCCAAACCCAGCAGAGTCCTTTGGTGCACTCCTGCCCTGCTCCTCCCAGGGCAGGAAGGGAAGTCTCCCCAGATCTGCCACTTGTTGGGTCCCTGCTGGAGGTGCAGTGGCCCGACTGTGCATGGTTTATGGCAACCCCAAGCTGAGAGCCCGCTCCTCAGCTTCGTCTCTGCAGCCGGCTTCCCCACTCCGATACCTGGGAGTTCTGCCGCACTCAGGCACCCCCAGTCTTTCTGTGACCCCGAGGGTCCTGAGACCACACTCTCCCAGCGAGGGTTCCACCCCCCACTTAGCCACTGGAGCGATGTCCCTCAGTAGAGCCGACTTCTAAAAGTTCTGATTTTGTGCTCTGCTGCTCTATCACTTGCCGGTAGCGGCTGAGGGATGCTCCCTCTCCCCGTGGTCTATCTTCCCGAATATCGCCTCAGGTTCACCCTCTCTGCATGTCTTACCTTCCAGAAAGTGGTCGCTTTTCTGTTCAGAGAGTTGCTGCTATTCTTTTCTTGGATCTCCTGTTGAGTTCATAGGTGTTCAGAATGGTTTGATCCTATCTAGCTGAATTCCTGGGATCAAACGAAATTAGGTCTCCTACTCCTCTGCCATCTTGGTCCTCCAATACCCTGGTCAATTCTTACAGGCCCCTGTGGCTTCCTCATGGAATTTCCTGTGGTCCCCATTATAACATCAGGGTAATTAATCTAAATGCATTAAAGGTACTCATATGTATTTCTGTCTCTTCAATTAGACTGTGAATTCCTTAAGGGCAGTGATGGTGTCTTACTCACTTTTCTGTTTTCAGAAGCAAGCCTGGTTCTTGGCACCTAATAAGCACACAATCAATGTGAATCTCATTTATTTAAGCTGATTCTAGGGAGGTGTCCTAAACTACAGATAAGATGGAGTATTTGTCAGTAAGGTGCATACACTGGTGCAGAAAGCAGAGCTTTCTCCGAGGTGAACAAATGACAGCAACTTCCCTCTAAGGACTTTGGGAACCCAGGATAATAGGAGGGTGGACCAGTTGTCTTGTAAATGTACCTTCAAGTTCTTGATGTGGCAGAGTTTGACTAACTGTTCACCAAAGTGATTCCTTATCCTTTCAGACACAAAGCAAAATCCCATCCTCCTTTGCAATTACCTATGGAGATGTGGCAGAGTCTTGGCTAGTAGAATATGAGCAGAAAAAGAATTGGCTTGCACAATTGTGGAGGCTTGGGGAGTCCAAAATCTAATAGGAGAGGCTGGCTGACTAGAAGCTCAGGAAAGAGCTAATGTTGCAACTCAAGTCCAAAAGCCTCTGCTGCAGAATTCCCTCTTGTTTGGAGGCAGTTAGTATTTGTTCTACTCATGCCATCAACTGATCAGATGAGGGCCACCCACATGGTACATAATCTGCTTTACTCCAAGTCCATTGATTTAAATTTTAATCTCATCCAAAAAACACTTTACAGAAACATCCAGAGTAATGTTTGACCATATCTGGGCACTGTGGCCCAGTCAAATTAACACATAAAATTAACCATCACAAATCCATTCCTTATCAACTTGGCACATATGCATATCCTTAAACTAAACTTAATCTACAGATAAACACAATAACAAAGTAATAACTCTGCCTAAAATGATATAACTACTGTGTGTATAAGCAAAAGCACTAGCTCTCTCCCTAGAAGAGAATGCAAAGTCTTTGGGTGATTTTCACCCTTCTCCTTGATATTCCATAACTAATAGCACAATATAAAATAAACAACTCTTAAATACAAGTCAATATATCTTATGTTACATGATAAAGAGATAAGAGAGAAAAGAAAACAGAGATATTGTACACATACACCCATATTTATTACAAATAAAGGAAGAGATACTCATGACAATTAGTCTTTGTTTCTTTAACTGGTCACCTGGTGGTAGTTGGTATTTATAACTATCTTCCACTACCCATTCCATATTCCCTTTGTCTTCAGCAAGCACTTCAGATGGTTGTCATTCTTTACCTGATGGGATGACCCACACTAACATTCTTGAAGAGTCTGGACCATTAGCAGTCCTACCTGAGTCGAGTTGCAGTTTTTAATTGACCTTAACCACAGGGCATGGTGATACTAAGAGACATACTCTTCCTTACCTGAAGTAGCAGTCCAAATTTCCCTTGGTAGTCAGGATCAGTCACTCCAACCTACAATGTAAGTCCCTTCTTTGTCTATTGATTCAGAGGCATGAGGAGTCCAGAGTGGCAGGTGGCAGTCTTAACTTGCAGTTCAATCAAATTATCATTGTGTCTTCTGGTGGAAGCATTCCTCCATTTGGAACTAAGACCCCTAGGCCAATAGAAAATAAGATTGTGGGGACAAGAAGCAAAAATTTTGCAGGTGGGTCACTAGTGGTAATAGTGATTAATGTCAGTCCCATTTTTATCCCCTGATTCCTGAACTTAAAACATAAGAAAGTGTGCATTTACAGATGGGCTTCTTTTCCCTTTCTCTCTTTTGCCAGCTGAAAGGAGATCATGAGGCCACACAGGTGTCATAGGAAGTAAGGAGCCTGGGTCTAGAAAGGACCACAAAGAAGACATCCCGCAGTCCAGAAACACCCAAATGGATATTTTGAGAGTGTTATTGGCAGAAAAATAACCCCCTTGAGATATCCACATCCTAATCCCCAACACCTGTGGACATGTTACCATCTGGCAAAAGGGAGTTTGCTGATGTGATTAAGTTAAAGATCTTGAGATGGGAAGAATATTCTGGATTATCCAATGGCCCACCATAATTGTAAGGATCCTTCCAAAGGAAAGAGGGGTGCAGGAGGCTGAGAGTCAGAGGAGATGTAAACTGTGAAGCAGAGGTGGAGTGAGGCAATGACTGGCTTTGAAAGTGGAGGAAGGGGCCATGAGCCAATGAATGCTGGCAGCATCTAGAAGTTGGACAAGGCCAGGAAATGGATTTTCCCCAGATCCTCCAGAGGAATGCAGCCCTGAGGACACCTAGATTTAAGCCCAGTGAGGCCTATGCCAGATTTCTGTCCTCCATAACTATGATAATTTGTGTTTTAAACTAACTTTAACATTTTGTTATAGCAGCAATAGGAAACCGACACAGTACATGATTAATAAATTGTATTAAACTATTGATATGTTGGAGCTGTTTGATTAAGCAGTTAAGCTAATGTAAACAAAATACTCAGTAACTAAGAAATACAGTTCCCACATTTGGATAGTGAGATTGAAAAGCATTACACTCACTTTCTCCTCTTGAGACCAACTGCCCTTTTAGACCAGCCTCTAGACCTGCCTTACTCTTGAGTCCCTGGTTCCCATTCTCTGCTCTTGGGTGCACACATGGCCTAGCAGGCCCTCGGTGTGGCATTTCAGCAGCAATGTCTCACTTAATACTCCTGCTAGAAACAAGCAAGTTGGAAGATGTCAAAGCTGAATTTGTCTAATGCTTTAATTGGCGCTTATTCTAGACAGTTCATTTAAAAGTCCCCAGCTTCTGCCAGATGTACAATCAAGCTGACCTGACAAGAGAATCTGTGCTATGACAGAGTGATGTGCCAATTAAAGGGCTCCTGCTCTCCCCAGCTCTGAATTAATGTGTTTATGTCACTCAGATGTCACTTGTGGAAACTTCTGTCCCAGGACCTAGTAGATGATCAATACACACTTGTTGAGTGAATGAATGGCTCAGTGGAGAACTTGAGAAGCTGGAAGAGCCAGATTTCAGTTGGTTTAAGACACATCCAGGATCTGAAAAACTTCTGCCCTGGAGAGCCAGGTGAGGTTTCACAGGTTCCCAGTATGTGAGGGTGTAGCTTAAGGTGGCTGGGGAAGTTTTATAACGAGGAATTAAAAAGCAGCCTGGATGTTCTATGTGCCACCAACATGTCAGAAGGGCTGGAAGCCCAGTGTATGTCCTCTGCAGGTGTCATGCCTTCCCAAACATTGAATAGAAGAGCCCTAGTAAGGCCAGGTGCTCTCAGGAGTCCCTGTTCCCTGCAGGTGATGTGTGAATGGCAGGTAGTAGCATGGGTATCAGTCAGACAGACCTGGAATGCAAATCCCACCCCAGCCATCACTTGCAAACTGTATAATTCCAAGCAAGCTGCCTAGTTTCTCCAAGCTCCAGTTTCCTCATATGTAAAATGAGGTTATGTACCTACTTCTTTGGATTGTTCTGAGGTTTAAATCACATTAAATTGCTTAGCCTAGTGCCTGGCACTCAGTAATGTTTCAATGCCTCCTCACTCACATTGCCTGGCCCTTGTGTTCCCTTTGTTGGGCCTCTGTCTCTCTCCAAGGTTGTCCTAAGCACAGGAACCCTACTCTGGGAGAGGCCTTTCCCAATACCAGAGCAATCCTTCTGTGTATGTAGTTGAGGAGACTAAGATCCTGGAGCCAGGGCCCTGCAGACAGCTGACACATGGGGTAGAACCCAGCCTCACCGCCCCAGGAGGTGCTGGTCTTTGTACCACACTTCTCCTTCCTCCCTGGAGCCTGCCATTTTCCTCATGGCTTGGGGTGCATGCTCTTCCCATAGGGGTGTAATTTGGACAGTAAGAAGCCAGAGGAGGACTCAGTTGAGACCGCCCCTGTGTATGACGTTCTCTCCAGGTTAGAGAGCAGGGTCCCAGAGTGCGCTGGCCTGGAACAACGACATCAAGTGTGAAGAAGCTGGAGAACCCTTAGGGCCTTTCTGGTATGGCTAGAGACATTAAGGATTTGGGAAATGACCTAAAGAAAGGAAATTGCAGTGGTGGGCATCTCTCCTGATATATCCTTCTCTCTGGAAATGTGGAAGCCAAACCGTGATGTAGCACTAATGTGTTCATCCAGCTACTGCTTGGTTCAGTCACATTAATCACTGTGAGTCCCAAGAGGCAGGGAGAGGAATCAAGTGCTCAGACCTTGGAGATGGGCTCCTCAGCCACCTCCGTGCATCTTGAACAAGCTCACGCAGTGACATGTACAACTATTTCTTCTAGTGCATGCAATATTGTTCATAGAAAATCTCTAGGGTCACAGTTTCTGTGTTCCTTTTGGCCTTACCTCCAGCCAGGAAGTGACTGCATTGCAATGTAGTTTATGTCCCTCCCTCAGCATCCTCTGTAAGTTCTATGTTATCTGGAAATTCATTTTTGTGTTTATCATGTACTAATTGTGCTTTTATAATGACAGAAAATCTAAGAGTTGGGATCATTAGTGAATTTCCTTAAGTTTTTAGACTATCCATATCCAGTTCCCAAAGCTGTACAAACAGATGCTTGGGTGTGTTCCTTCATTCAGAGCAAAGAAAGGATTGTTCTTCTAATTGACACTTGAAGTGGGTGGCCCTTTGGGTCCTTGCACAGAATTCTCTCCATTCATTCAATCAATCCTTCAGCAAATTTGCACTGTTTGCTCCTTGCCAGGCACTGTGCAAACTGCTGAGCATGAAAAGATGAAGGAGATCCTCCCTCCCTTCCCTGGAAGAGCTCACAGTGCAGCCTGGAGACAAAAATGCAAGCAATTTGCAAATAAACAAGGGGGTAGCTGCTGCAGGAGAGAAGAAAGAAGCAGGAGCTAGGAGGCCAGGGAAAGGAGTGGTTAAAGATTCCTCCTGGGCTGGGGAGCAGGGTAAGGAAAGCTTTGTGAAAGAGAGCTTGAACTATGAATGTAGAAGAAAAACTCACTAAAGGAAGACAGTGGGGTGGAAAAGAGCCTCTTGGCTGGGGAAGAAAGTCGTCACTAATTTAGCACACGTTTCCTGAGCATCTACTATGTGCTTTGAGCTGTGCAGAGTGCTGGTGTTACAAATGTCAATAAGACCTGGAAAGCACCCTGGACTGGGGAGACAGGGCACTACCTCTGGAAACTGCAGGCTGTATCAGTGGAGAACAGCAGACAGGGAGGGTCAGGGAGGACCTCACTGAGGAGGAGACATCTCTGCAGAGTCCTGGTAGATGCTGATCAAGATAATGAAAGTGCAGGATATGGAAGGTGAGGGATACCACAAGGAGCTCTGGCAGAAAGGGAAGGCGCCAGACAGAGAATGGTAAAAGGAGCTAGAAACACAGGCAGCGAACAGAATTGTGGGTTTCACCATGAAGGCAATAGAGAGCTTTAGAAGGAGCTTAAGCGAAGATATGTTACAGCCTGGTTTTCCTTTTAATGGTGACAGTGGTAACAACCAAAAGGTACCAGACTTAGTCAGGCTCTAGGCTGGGGCTTTTAGGACCCAGCTGTCTGCAGTGTAGAGAATGTATGGGAGGGAGACTGGGAGAAATAGTGAGAGACAGGGGAGCAGCTCTGCCATCAAGGTGGAGGAGCGGAAGGGCTAGCCTGTAGAGTGCCACCCACAGAACGCCACCACTAGCTGCAGGGAAAGAGAGCAAAGTGCCAGAGCCAAAGATTAGACAGCGGAGCGTCACTGCGAGTGGGAACCTGAGGGTGGTGGGTGGGAAGCGTAGGGAAGAGAATTAGCTTTCTGACACGCTGCCTTTGAGAGGCTATGGGCCTCCTGGGGGCGATGTCTACTACACAATTCTCAGCTCCTTTAGTTCTACAACAACCCCTCGGAGGTCAGCCAGGTGATCTGCTGACAGACGTCCTGCTCCTACTGGGTAAAGTGGGGGCTTAGGAGAGAGGAAAACTTTGTAAGGATTGCTGTGGAAAATGTCCGGAAGGCTTATGCACGCACTGACCACTCATAGGTAAAGCTGCCCGCAGGTCTTTGAAAAGCTGACCCCCTGGAGTCCATGAGGTCCCTGTTCAGCTGCCACTTCCTCTGAGAAGCCTTCCCTGCTAGCATGACTAACCATCCTGTATGCCTGCCCTCATGGCCCAGGATGCTGTACTTTCACTGCTGACACAGGATGAGCCTGGGCACCCTGGAATGCTGGTCAACCTCCTTGACCCCTCTATCTTTGTATAATGGAAGCACCCCCACACTGTTAATCTCTCTCATTTTGTTACTCTGTTACTTTCCTTTATAGAAATTAGCACAAGTCCATCCAAAAAATGTAATGTCTGTCTCTCTCAGCTCTGTGTTCCCAGCATCTAGTCCTTGCCTGGCATGTGGGTGACATTCAGTACACATTTATACAATAAATAAATAAACCACTCAAACTTCCCCAAAACGTCGTGCTTTCTGTGCCTCCATGACTTTGCTGATGTTATTCTTTCTTCCTGGAATGCTTTATCCCATCTTCTCCCTTGAAAAACTCCTCTTTGTTTCTTGACAACACAGCTCAAATATCAGCTCCTCTCCATCCCCAGGAACAGTGTCCTGAAACCCAGGTGCCCTCTATAATGTTTATTGAATAAATGACTCTACATTTATCTCTGTAAATGTCAGCTTTATTGGCTTTAGCCCATCTTTTTAAAATTATTTTTGAGTCCTTATTTTGTGATCCAATCTATTAGTGACCCATAACAGGCTATGTCATCCACAATTAAATAAGTGTGCACTCTCTGTATTCATCCTGTTCATATCCGTCTAAAATACATTGTGCAGAACAGGGCTGATAAATGTCATTTGCCATGTAGTTTGGGAAAACAAATGAGTGTGACCTGACCAAACTAGAGGGTTGGCAGCAGGGACTTGAACAGATAAATTTGGGTCCTTCTGTCCCTAGATTTCTTTTCCCTCTCTGCCCCCACAGTATCCCTGCTCATCACAATCTGTACATCCTTAAAAGACACCAATTCCATGACGTCTCCTTAGTTCTCCAGAACCAAACATAATATTCCTTCACCTTAGAGCTCTTCAGGCACTTAGCTTGCTTTGTTCATTCATTCAATAAATATGTATTGAGAATCTTATAATTTCACAGGCACTGTACTATACTTTAAGTCACAAAGAACTATGAGTCGAGCTTTATCCTATGTTATATTCGTTACATACTTATCTTAATCCCCACTCTATCACTTATGGTTTGGGCAAGGTATGAAGAATCTCTGAACCTTAGTTTACCTATCTACAAAAATAAGGATAATATAATTTGTTTTGCATAGTTCTGCAGGTTACATGATATTATGAAGCACCTAGCACAGAGTATGTGATAGACGTCTAACAATTTCTTATCCCCCTCCCTCTACACACTAGACTGTAGAAGAAAAGGGGTGCCTGCTGTGCTGACTCTCTTCTTGCTTCCTTGGTGCATCCAGCTGGGTCCTCGATTTGCACATGTTCATTTGGGTGGAGTGGAGTTGGAGGTGGGGGTGCCATCCCTAGAAGTTGGCTGTCTTGCCTTCCCAGAGCAGAAGTGACTGCACCTGGCCCTCAGACACCAGCTTCAGGCCCCCCTCACAGTCTGGGCTATGGTCCTCTTGGAGCAGGTTCACTGTGTCTTATCTCCAAGGGCATGCAGAGCTTCACTAGGTACAGGCTGGCTTGCACAAGCATAGTACCTCTAAGCTAAGGGTGTGAGTGGGAGTCCTGGGCTTTGGGGGATAGTGAGGTTACCATGTCCTCATGAGATGTCCTGTGAGGACCCCCCAGTCTATGGGAATGTCACCAAACCCCTGACCTGTTTTCTTCTTCCTCTTTCTCTCTATTTGTCTCTGCTTTCTCTTTCCTTCTTTCATGCCCTTCTTTCCTACCCTCTTCTGTCTCTTGTTTGCCTTCCCACTTTATTTTTGTGCTTCCCTGTTCCTCACTCCATTGTGCCCTCCACTGTGGCCCCATTCTATTCCCTGGCTCCAGCTCTCCTTACCTCTTCCTCTGTCCCAACCTTTTGGAGTCCACCAAATATTTATTTCACTTAAAAACTGTGCCTTACACCATACTAAGTACTCTGCAGAGCAAACACAAAAAAACAAGCTTTCCCCAGTTTTAGAAAGCTCACTATCTTTCTGCAAATTACGGCACCTTCTTTTCCTTTGGACCAGCGAGTACCAGTCTCTCTGCTCTCCTATATCTTCCTCTTCCCTTCTGCTCCTCTCCCACTTTTTGTCTCCTCTATTCCTTGCTGCTCTGTGTTTTGAAATGTCATTAGAATTCTATAAAAGAAATCTTCCTCATGTACTACAAAGCTGGTTCTCTGCTAATATCATTGAGCTTGATATACATGCATTTAGTGGAAGTAAAAAGCTATTTAATTAAATAAATTATGAAAAATTTACAACAAAGCCTTGAATTTCATACAAACCATTCAGAATGAATACTAAATCTGTTGGCAGCACGCAGCAAACATCCTTGGGCATGTTTTTTAAAGCCTGGAAAATTAAGGGACATTAAAATACTTTGTCTTTTTGATATACACAATTTTCTTCACCTCCACTGTGTCCCACCATAAATAAAAGAACATACAATATTGTTTAGGCAGCCAGTTGATATGTAAAGACATTGCATTAACGACTCTACAAGTATTTACTTTATTTCACTGCCAGCTCACAATGATTCTGAAATGAGGGCGTGGGATTTCTGTTTCCTTAGTCTAAGGAGTCAGGCAGAGATTTCTCTGCCTGGAACCTAGAACCTCTGTGGGAATTATTCTCCTCTGTTGGGAGTCTCAGGACAGGAAGGAGGACACTACAGTGAAATCACCAGTAAAAGAGGAAACTGAAGTAGTCTGGGCCATTCTGGTGAAGGGTCAGCTGAAATGGGCAAATCCCTTATGGAAGGGGGGTGCTAGAGGTAAAAAATTCACATGCTAGGGATGTGGCAACTTAGCAAAAGGGGAATGACAAGCCCTGAGATTCCACCTTTTCAGACACCTTTCAAATACTGCCTCAGACCCTGCCTTCCCTCTCCTGCCCCCACCAAGCACATACTTTGTGGTTCACCAAACTATTGAAGTTCCTTGACCATGCCATGATACTTTATTTCTCCATGCCTTTGTACCAGGTGTTTTCTCCTCCAAAAATGCCCTTTTCCTCTGATCTGCCCATCACATCTTTTTTATTCTTGAAGACTCAGCTCTGGAGTCACCTTTATGAAATCATCCCTCAATCTTGCCTCCTTTGTGCCCTCACTGGACCCTACACGCATCTTGCTTACAATCTCAGTCACTCTGAATATTTTATGATTTTATGCTTCTGCTCTCTTACTATACTATACACTATACACAAAATTAAAATGACCATTGACTTAAACCTTAAAGCTAAATCATAAAGCCTTCAGAGAAAACACAGGAAATTATTTTTGAAACTTGATGGTAGTTAAAGATTTTTAAAAAAAAGGTTAGTGCTCGCTTCGGCAGCACATGTACTAAAAAAAAAAAAAACGGTTAAAGAAAGCAATATACATTAAAATACTAAATTTGACCTTACTAAATTTAAATTTTTTATCCATCAAGATAAACTATTAAGAAAATGTATAGACAAATGACAGAAAAAGAGAAAATATTCATAAAATATATATCTAATAAAGGACTAGTGGCTAGGATATTTAAAGAACTCCTACAAGTCAGTAATACAGAGACAATCAACCTAGTAGAAAGGAGGCAATATAAACAGACACTTCCCAGACAAAATATATTCTTTATCAAAAAAGCACATGAAACAAACCACAGTCTGGGAGAAAAAGCTTTGCAAAGCACATTGGTAGTAAAAGCAGCAACAACAACAAAAAAAAACATATACAAAATGCACAAAATACTTTTAAAATTTAACAATAAGGAAACAAGCAACCCAATTAAAAATAAGGAAAATTTCTTTTTTTTTTTTATTTTTTAAAGATTTTCTTTATTTATTTGACACAGAGAGAGGCAGGGAGAGAGGGAACACAAGCAGGGGGAGCAGCAGAGGGAGAAGCAGGCTTCCCACGGAGCAGGGAGCCCGATGCGGGGCTCGATCCCAGGACCCTGGGATCAGGACCTGAGCTGAAGGCAGATGCTTAATGACTGAGCCGCCCAGGCGCTGCCCCAAAATAAGGAAAAATTCTGATCAGATCTCACCAAAGAAGATACACGGTTGTCAAATAAACATATGAAAAAGCACACAGCATCATATGTGATGAGAGAATTTCAAACTAAACAACAACTACAATTATTACACTGGCTAAAATCCAAAACACTGACAGCACCAAATTCTGGTGAGGATGTGAAGCAACAGGAGAGATCACTCATTGCTGGTGGGAATACAAAATGGTGCAGCCACTTCGGAAGGTAGTTTGGCAGTTTCTTTCAAAACTAAACACATGCTTACTATATGATCTAGCAATCACACTCTGGTATTTACCCCGATGAGTTGAAAACATGTCCACACAAATATCTGACACAAATGTTTATAGCAGCTTTATTCATAATTGCCAAAACTTGGAAGTAACCAAGATGTTCTTCAATAGCTGAAAGGATAAACCAACTGTGGTAAAAGAAAGCTATTTAGTAATAAAGAACAATGAACTATCAACTCATAAAAAGATGTGGAATAACCTTAAATAAGCATAATTCTAGGTGAAAGACACCAATGTGAAAGGCCTCCAGACACTGGAAAAGTCAAGGAAACGGATTCTCCTTTTAGAACCTTCAGAAGGAACACAGCTCTGCTGATCCGTTTTATACTTCTGACCTCCTCCACTGAAGATAATACTTTTCAGTTATTTTAAACCACGACATTTATGGCAATTTTTTTATAACATCAATAGGAAACTGATACATAGATAATGCATAAGAAAACTGAGAAGTGAGGGAATGATGAGGAAAAGATGGAGGAAGCAAGTGAAGAAAGGTAAGATGTGTGTGCTTGATGAAGTCGCAGGATAAAGCAGTCCCAGTTCCTGTTCATCCCTGGGTAGTTCTTATGAACTAGTGTGTGGTGCCAAGTTTAACATTCCAATCTCTGAAGAAGACTTTGATATCCATCCACTTCATTCACATCTCACTAAGAAGTTCTAAATGGAGGGTCCTTCCAGCACAGAGATACTGTCATATTTAGACTAACCAAGATGGGACATCCAAATTGGAAAGAAAGAAGTAAAATTACCATTGTTAGCAGATAACATAATCATGTACATAGAAAACCCTAATGATTCCACCAAAACCAAACCAAAACAAAACAAAACGAAAAAGCCCCAAAACTTCTGGAGATAATAACAGTTCAACAAAGTTTCAGGGTACAAATCAACATGCAAAAATAAGTTGTACTTCTATACACTAGCAATGAATAATCTAAAAAGGAGATCAAGAAAACAATTCATCTACAATAGTAGGGAAAGGATGAAATATTTAGGGATAAATTTAACTAAGTTAGTAAAAGACTTTGTTACTGAAAACTATAAAACCTGACTAAAAGAAATTAAAGAGACATAAATAAGTGGAAGAACATTCCATGTTTATAGATTAGATGAGAATATTGTTAAGATGACATACTACCCAAAGTATGTACAGATTCAGTGCAATCCCCATGAAATTTCAATTTTTTTTTGCAGACTTTTTTTTAAAAATCCTAAAATTCCTATGGCATCTCAAGGGACCCTGAATAGTCAAAAAAATCTTGAAAAAGAACAAGTTCCTGATTTTAAAACTTGCTATAAAGCTACAGTAATCAAAACAGTGTGCTATTGGCATAAGCACAGACCTATAAACCAAAGGAATAGAATAGAAATGAGAAATAAACCTTTGCATATTTAATCAATTAATTTTAAGTGGGGTGCTAGGGCCATTCAATGCGGAAATGTATTTTTTAAATCAATTGTGTAAAACAAACTGGATAGCCACATGCAAAAATGAAGTTGAACCTTCACCTTATGTCATATATATGAATTAGCTCAAAATGGATTAAAGACCTAAACATAATAACTAAAACTCTCGGAAGAAAATAGAGAAGAATATCTTCATTGCATTGTATTTGGCAGTGAGGTCTTGGATGGAAAACCAAAAACACAGGCAACAAAAGATAAAATAGATAAATTGGACTTCTTCCAAATTAAAAACTTTATGCATTAAATAACACTATAGGCAGTGTGGAAAGACAACTCACAATATAATAGAAAACATTTGTAAATCATATATCTGATAAGGGATTAATATCCAGAACATATAAAAAATTCTTACAACTCAGCAACAAAAACAAATACCCCAATTCAAAAAATGGGCAAAGGACTTAGATAGATATTTCTCCAAAAAAACATTCAATGACCAATAAACACATGAAGATTCTCAGGATTACTGAAAATACAAATCAGAGCCATAATGAGGTACCACTTCACATCCATTAGGATTGCTATTATTATTATTATTTATTATAAGAAGAAGAAGAGAAGGAAAGGGAGAGGGAGAAGGGAAACAGTAAGTTGTTGGTCATGATCTGGAGAATTGAAACGCTTGTCTATTGCTGGAAGGAATTTAGAATGATGCAGCTACTGTAGGAACACTTGGTAATTCCTCAAAAAGTTAAACACAGAATTACCATATGATCCCGTAATTTCAACCTTATGTATATATCCAAGAGAATTGAAAGCAGAGTCTCAGATACATTGTTCAAAATAGCCCAAAGGTGGAAGTAATCCACTGTTCACAGACAGATGAATGGATAAACAAAATGTATATACATCTAATGGGATATTATTTAGCCTTAAAAAATAATGAAATTCTGATACATGGTACAGCATGGGTGAAATTTGGAAAACTACTGAGTGAAATGGGCCAAACACAAAAGGAAAAATACTGTGTGATTCTATTTGTATGAGTTACCCAGAATCATCAAATTCGTAGAGATACAAGTAGAATAGAGATTATAAGAGGGTGGGGAAATGGGAGAGTAGAGAGCTATTGTTTAATGGGTATAGAGTTTTTGTTTGGGATGATAAAGAAGTTCTGGAGACAGTGATGATGGCTGTACAAAATTGTGGATATACTTAATGCCACAGAATTGAACACTTCAGATGGTTAAAATGGTAAATTTAATCACAATAAAATGATTTTATCACAATAAAAATACATACTGGTAATTCATAACAGGCAAGGAGGAAACCTCAAAGAGAAAGATGCTATGGAAGCTAAGAAAAGAGGGAGTCAAACTTTCAGAGAGAGTATAGTCAATTGTCGTAAATGCCTGAGATATTCTGAGTAAAATATGTGTAAATATTTGGCAAATATAAATACACTTACGATGTTGACAAGTGGTATGGTAGTCATAGCAGTCAGACTGCAGTAGAGACAGTGAACAAAGACTAATATTTCAAGGAGAGTAAGATGTGGCTCAGTGCTGTTTGGGTGTGTAGGAAATTGAGTATAGGAGAATAGACATATTCGTATGGAGAAAGGTAAAGGAAGACTGCTCATGTCCATGCTCACAAAAGATAAGGGGATTTCAGGAAGGAAAGTAGATGAATTAAGCACTTGGTGAAGAGCATATGTGAATAGAAGAGGTCTGTGCCTGGTTTGGTTTGTTTTTTGAAGAAACTGGGAGGGATGGCAGCAGGTGGAGGATGGAGACAATATGTGGATGAGGATATATGAGGTAACGCATGACTGGGAAATCTTTGAAGCCACTAGGCTTATGAATGATACCTATTTTGTTCATAACTGAAAAACAGCAGGTCGAAAAATTATCTAGTAGTATTTTCTTTAGAAAATATATTTTTCATATTTGGAACAAATCACAAAATGCTCTTTATTTTCCCTTTGTCTTATATTATTTTCAAGTGTTTCTTTTTTAGAAATATAATTAAATGGGTAATAGCCTGGCTTCAGGGTTCAGACTGCCTGAACACAAATCCTGATTCTTCTTATTAGCTGACAGAAGTTGGTCTGTTTTCTTTTTCAAGCTTCAAAGACCTCATTTGTAAAATGGGAATAATAATAGTTCAGCCTCAGGGTTTGTTTGACATTAAATGAGATATTGCAAGGAAAGCATTTAGAACCTTGCCTGGACACAGTGTGCACTTAATACATGGTAGCTCCTCCTTTCCTTCCCCCCCACCTCTCCCGCTTCTGCCCCTCCTCCCTTCTCCCTCCTTCCTTGGGGAATTTCCTGTGCATAAGAGATAAGTTTAAGATATCCCCCAAACCAGATTTCTATATTCTCATTGATCTTTGTGAGGAGCTTCCTGGATCAGCAGCATCATTAATGTCTATGAACTTGCTAAAAATTCAGAAAATTAGACTCCACCCTAGAACTGCTGAGTCAGACCTTTTACCAAGATCTCCAGGTACTTTAAATTACATTTAAAATTGAGGAGCCCTGCAGTGCTGTGGATTTCTGGCTGGCTACTTTGGCTTGTCATTCTAGTTTCACTAATCTTCTTTGTACTGATTCATTCCATTCCCACACTGACAAATCAAAGAAAAATGGAAGTGACAATGAGAAAAAATTGCTTTTCTCATTAATGTTTCTTATGTTCAGAATGGAAAATATTAATGAATTTTCCAAATCTTTTCTTATACATATTTCACTTATTCCTCACATCCAGCTTACAAAGCAAATAGGGGAAGGCTATCATCCCCAAGACTGTAAAGTAACCTGAGGACCAAAGGTGCTAGAGGTCATGGTAAGAAGTGCTGTCCTTTCTGTGAATACAAAATCCCAGGGCATAGAACTTTCCTCCTTTGCTCAGAGAAATAGTCTAAATCAATGGGTGTGCAACAAGAAATCAGGGAAGGAATTCTATACAGAGCAAACTCAGCTGGTAGCACCAGGGTATGCTAATACCAGGGCAGATAAGACAGTGGCTGGGACTCTAAGGGACAGCCCGGGCAGTGCAGAGACACAGGGACTCCAGACAGCTGGGGCAGTATGCAGTCAGCTTTGGGTCCTTCTCTTTCCTCTTTCTTCTCAGTTTGCTAAGCCAGCCAAGACCCTGATCAATCTAACTGCCTGCTTCCTGAGGATGGGACTAAGGAGGCTCTGGGGAAATAGCTCCTCTGTGGGTAGGAGTCACCATGCAAGGAGGAAGGCAGGAGGGAGATATATCTGACAATTAATCCCATTTATGAAGGTGCTCCTCAGTGTGCTGATACTTTAAGGAGCATGCAGAGATTTGTGGCCTGACTCCAGGGAAGAGAGCAAAGGGAGAGAATAATTAGAGGCCCCTGCCAAAGGGACAGAGAAATAACATAAGTGACCTAAGGGGCAGCCAGTTCAATTATAATATAAAGCTCTCATTGCGGATCCTCCTCTCCTGGGCCATGGCAGAGTGATTAATTGGCAGGGGCTGGGGTTAGAGAGCAGAGGGTAAGGAGGGAGAGGGTATGCAGAGCTACAGAGAGGGGACACCCCTCACTGCTGGGATCTACTCCAGGACCAACTAGGCTTGTAGCACACCCTACAGGAAAGCTTTGCTGACAAGAGGATGGCTTTAGCCTCTAAATTTTGTGAGATTGATTACTTATTTCCAGTACCCTGAGCTGTCCTAGTATGGGTCCGAATAGTCTCATTCTTAAGACTAGATCTCAGAGAAGGAAATTCCCTTGCCTTCCTGGATAACCTACTCTAGGGTTCATTGAAAGAGAGATATTCTTGCCAAATATTTCTTTAAAAACTCTATATTCATCGTGGGTGAAAGATTATTGCTTCAAAACTTGGCATTGTACACAGTTATGGACAGCCACTTTTGTTTCTAGGTGGCTAATTTCCCAGAGAAAAACAACCACTAATAATAACAAAATCAAGAGTAAATGTATCCAATTGCTTTCATTAGTATCTTCCTTTGATGTAAGGAGTCCAGTTTCTATACAGTACAAGAGAATAAGAAAGTTGTGCACAGCAGGGTCCTTAAAGAAAACCTGAAGTAGGGCGTAGAGAGGTGCTGGAAATAAGGACTGTGCTAATGAATCTGGTATCCTGGAACTGGCCCAGCACTCATGCCATGTCACCTTGAACAGGCATGCCACCTCTCTGGATGCCAGTTTCCTTGCTGATAAAATGATGAGGGTAAACTGAATGACCTCCTGAGATTCTTCTAGTCTACCAGGCCATGATTCCACTTTGCCAATCTTCCCAGCTTCTAATTTTCAATGTCTCCTATCTCCTTTAGTCTACATTTTTACCTGTATCAAGATCAGAGTATTTGGGGCACAAGAAATAAGGGTACAATTTCTCCCATTTCTCCCTTTTCCCTTCTGTGAGAACCTCTGGCCTCAAGCTTAATGAGTAAAGGGATGGACCTAATGTGTGCAATCAGGCCTGTGTTTATCAGTGGATGTTAAAAATTCTCACCTCTTTCTCCATTGGAGAGAATTCCTATTCTAGAACTCTGGATTATTTTAGGCTTTGAGAGTTTCTGAGATCCTAAGAATTAACATTAGAATAAGAAACTTAAGAATTTTTTTTTCTCTGCATAAATATAATGTAACAAAATATATGCTTCTTCTTTACTTCATATCCACTCCCCAGGGTCAAGGAGAGCTCATGTGCTCAAAGGGAGCCTTGCCCCTGAGTAGAACATGCTCTTTGAGAATTGCTTATTGCAGTGGGGATGGGTTTGGGCTGCATCATTCCTATCTTTTTCCATAGCCCTCTTTATGACAAAATGAAGCAGCTTCCTAGAGTAAAATTTATTATCTGGAAGTAATGAATGGAAGATATGTATATATCCCCTTCCTCTGGTTCAGGACATGAATAAGAGAACCTGAAATTAGGGTAGTGTCATGTTACTTCTTTGTTCTTCCAGCCAAGAGCATTGCTAATGTTTGGTTTGGGAAAACTATTTTTGTTTGTTCGTTTGTTTTTAAAAGAATTGTTTATTTACTGAACTTGGGGCAGATTAGATACACACCAATTTTAAATGTACATCTTTTAATTCAATTTTGAAGTGTTTTTGGTTTGGGAAAACTATTGAAACACTGTGCCATAGTTTCCTGGCAGGGTGGGTTAATAAGTGAGTAAATAAATAAATAAATAAATAAATAAATAAATAAATAAATAAAATGTCTGCTTATTATTGTGGTGAATTAGTGAGATAAAATAAATCAAGTGCTGAGATCAAGCCTGGCATACAGTAGAGGCACAAGAAATACTAGCCACCTTTAATAGAAGGAATTGTACTCCTTTTATTAGGAGTAAAACAGGTTTAATGGTTTGTAGATACTTCCCCCTTTGAGACACTAAGGGAATTCCTTTTTTCTTTTTTTTAAAGATTTTATTTATTTATTTAACAGTGAGAGAGGGAACACAAGCAGGGGGAGTGGGAGAGGGAGAAGCAGGCTTCCTGCTGAGCAGGGAGCCCGATGTGGGGCTCGATCCCAGGACCCTGGGATCAGGACCTGAGCTGAAGGCAGATGTTTAACGACTGAGTCACCCAGGTGCCCTGAGACACTAAGGGAATTCCTAATGGAGTTGTATTTTCTCAAGAATTTTGGGACAACAATGTCAGCTAATACTGGGAGAGGAGGACTGGTGAAAAGATGGGATACTGGAATGAAATGGTCTAGCTATGGAGAGTCACGGCAGGATGAGGTTTGGTGAGACACATAGTAGGATTCCCACGCCATTTTGAGATAGGGGACTAGGAATTTTCCATGATTTGAGGTTATTCCCCCAGGTTTTATTTCTCTGACAGATCTTCGTTACACCAATGTAGTCATGAGGAAGATAGATGGCTGGTTCTCTATAATGGGCTCTTCCAGGATTTGTGGTTTAGCAAAGTTACAATGAGGAAGTTGATTATAATTACTATTGATAGTTGATTATAAATATAAGGAGGCAATTGTAATGTTGATAACAGATTAAAGGAAGATAATGAAAAAATAAACATTAGAGAATCCGGCTCTATAGAAAATGTTGTGGGCTCAATGGATTGGAAATTTTGATGAGTTTGAAGAATTACTACTGTCAGGATACATGAGGAAGTGAGCTAGAGTGGTTGTGGTCCAAGTGGTCCAAGTAGGCTATGTGACTTTATTTTGGGATCAAATATCTCAGCTATGACACTGGGAGTGGATGGGCACTGTGGAATGGAAGAAAAGATCCCTGGAGATGGAAAGTTAAGTCAGGAGGATCAGGGATCTTATGCATCATGTGAAAGGTGGAGTCCAGGGAACGATGACTGGATTGGGGGTGGAAAGGAGACAGTAACCAGGTGCTGAAGGCTTTGATATATCAGCAGAAGATGTGGGAATGGCAGTGGGTGACAATACTGAGAAGAGAGAAGGCAGGGTCCTCTGGGTAGTTGGAGGGCAGGAGTTTGAAGATGGGGGGTCTTTACAAGATGGAGAGAGAAGAATGGCAATTGACATAGGCTTTAGACAATTACAGCTATGGAACAAATGAGTTAACTTCAGAAACACACCTATCCTCTTTCTCCCCACAGCCATATGATAAAATCAAGCCTCAGGGAGCAAGGAAGAGTTTTTTATTTCTATTCTATTAGTTCACTTTCTCACATTTTGACAACTTAGGCCAGCCTCGTTCAGACTCACCACATCTGACTTCTGATACTAGTAGATAAGAGGGTACAAATACGTACTAAAGAGAGTTACAGCCCTTCTTTCTCCCACTGCTTCCCTGTCTCTGCCTTCACACAACTTCCGTTTGACTACGTGTTTATTTTGCTTAGTATTTCAAATCTTATGGTAATTTCAGGACACATTTTCCATTCACAAAATGCAAATGTATTCAACATGCTCTTTCACTTACTAATTTCCCACTGATGTTTACACTGTCTTAATATTCTTGCAAGTCTAAGAAAATCTCTTGAACATTCATTTTAATTTCTTCTAAGCAACTCCAGTGAATTCTCTAAATAGAATATAACTTTATAATCTTTTTATTGATTGTTTGGAAGTGAATTTTCCATTTCCAAGTGATTAGAATTTTCCCAGCTCAAAATTAATCTCAGAATAGAAGAGAGTGGGTATGCTTTCTTTAAGGATTCTATCCGTTATAGCTGAAATGGGATTTGAACTCCTTTGTGAGGTTTAGTGAGTCAAGTAAAGAAATATTTCCTCCTGGAAAAATTTTTAGAAGCCCAGAATCCAATTCTCACAGCCAGTGTCTGTCTCTGGTGTGGCAAGACACTGTCTCATGGAGGTGTTTGAGGACATGTACCCTGGTCATGGTCTATTATATTGAAGCTGTAAGTAAGGATCACATTTGTCAAAGGCCTGACCTGAGCACCATCTCATGCGTTTTACAAAGCAATAAGCTGAAGGCTTCTAGGGGGAGGGACAGTATTGATTGCTAACCTTTGCATATCTGGTATCTAGGACCCAGTGATTATAACAAGAGCTACAAGTCTTTGTGCTTTTGTTGTGCATAGGATGTTGACTAAGTACTTTATAGCTATTGACATATAACCCTAAAATGACCTACTGAGGTAGGTATTATATTTGCACTCATTTTAGAAATGTAGGTAATCAGGCCTAGAGAGATTAACTCACTGCTCAAGACCACAGCTGTAGGAGTGGCAAAGCCAGGATTTGAACAACAGGTCAGACCACAGAAAGGAAAAGCCAGGATTGGACCTGGTCTTCAGACTTCAAACCAGTGGTTTGTACTATTGTTGTTATTGTTTTCAGTTTATTTAGGAGGGTGACAACTGCAAAGCTAAGTGGCTGGGGCAGAGTTTGAGAAAGAGGGAACATTCTGACCCCCACCCACCACCACCCGTTTCCTTGCTTATATGCCTGGGCTAGTTCTGGTTGGAGGCAGGGCAGCCTCCATAGGCTGGTGGCTCTGACCTTTGGATTTAGAGGAAGAGGTGAGTCCATGTCTTTTGAGAGTGAGCCTGTGGCAGGGCCAGCCAGCTTGTTAATTAACCCCTCGGGTCCTCAGCTTGGATTCCTCAAGATTGAACCAGGCTCTTTGAAGCAGGGCTTGCTTAAAGTTTTCATCCTGGCACTTTCTGAAGTGATAAATGAGGAGAAGTTAAGCTTAGCCTCAACTCCATGCTAGGGATCTGTGACTGCCATGAAGAAAAGGGCACCTTTTCCTGAGATAGAGATAGCTGACTTCACCTTGAGCTTGGGGCAATCCCATCTCATGCAAGAATTCTCTTTGGAAGGCGGTCTTTCAGAACCCCTTACAAGTCATTCCTTCCTCCTGAACCTCACCTACCACATTCTTGTTCTGGTTTCACCCAGCTCCCCTACATCTTACCAGCTCTTTCCTTCCGTCAACTTTTGAAAAGTTCCTTGAGTCCAACCTTAGCTATCAAGTTTCCATGCTACACGAAGGTTGCTTGTAGGTCTTCTTTCCTAGCTCCACAGGGTCAGAACATGAAACATATGCTCTCCCCTTTTTTCTTTCCTACTCCACTCCTCCTCACTCTGCCAGGAAATTGCCCAGGTCATCATGTGCATAGTTTCTTCATGTTTGTCTCTGGTCATTTCTGCTGCTGACCCTCTCTGCTCTTGGATAATCCCTGTGGTTGAAGGCTTTTCCTGTGCTCCTCGCCTTGTATCTTCAGCTTTCAGGGACTAAAAGGGCAAAACACCTTTTACCAGAAGGTCCAAAGAACATGATATGCAGACCATAATCAAAAGGTTTCAGAAGGGGTCACCAAATCTAGTTCAACTTGGCCAAAGATATGAATCTGGTCCTCATCCCTTGGAAAAAAGCAAATATCCCCACTTGTTACCTCCTGTATCTACCATGAACCTCTTCCAAAGTAGTGTTCCTATTTCTCATGTCACTTTTCTGAACAAAAATCTCCAATTATATTAACTAAGAAATATATGGAACACATATTGTAGTCAGTGTAGCTCAGAGACAAAGCCACTGAAGGTCAGGTTCTCTGATCAGTGTGAGCCTGCCACCCATCTAGAACTGGGATCTCTGAAGGTTTGAAGCCAACCAGCAACTCTTGGTCCCATGAGCTCAGCATTGTTGCTGTCCCAGGAAACAGATGGTCACTTTTCCCACTGTAATTTTCAATGGGAAAAATATATAGATGTTCTCCTCTATGCAGTTCCCTTAATCAACCTTGGGTTTGCTGGTGGAAAGGTAAGCTTGCATGTATATATGAAATAGCAGCATAAATGAGAGAGGGATTATTCCACATGGACTTCGGATCTAACATTTTTACTGTTTAACTCTAATAGGATATAACACAGGAAGAAAAAAACTGCAAACAAATTCTCACTCACAGTCAGTAATCATAATTTTTTCTAATGCTAGTAATGTTGATTTAGACTGGTATGTGACTGTTCTGAGTATGATAAAAAAAATAACTAAAGTGGTATCAGTGAGAACCAGGATTTTCAGCATCAGATAAAGAAGAAACAGATATAAGATCAATGGGGTTACATAAAAACCCTGTAATTTATAAATACGTAGTATCTACCTCTATCTATTGAAAGTCTTAGAAACAATGGACAATTCAGTAGCAATGAAGACCTATAGCACCCAGATTGTTGTCATTAAATATCATTTATTACTGAAAGGAGTCAAGACTCCTTAGAAAAATAGCTGATTATAGGTCTGTGGCTGGACATGTACAATTTTAGCCTGGAACATTTTGCTCTACTAGAAAGCAAGGAAGTAATCACAGAATAGTACGATAATGTCAAAGATACTCAGCTGGCTACATTGAGAGGTCCCCGCTAACTGAAGATGGGACAATTTGAACTTCAATAAGTTATAACTATACTAAATAAAATACATTTAAATCAAATGTACTTAAATCTATGATAACTAAATCTATAATTTCATAATGAAATGTTAAAAGTATCAGGAAAACTAACTGGTCACTGATGGAGGACATTCATGAACAAAACCATTATTTTGAAAACTGGTAAGAATCAAGTATTTATTCCACCTTTCCTTTATAAAACATAATATATGATAGTTATACCAGAGTATAAGTTGATAGATAATGAGGAGTTTTACAAACTGACTAACCATTTTACAGGTAATAGATTAAAAAGAAATGATACATGTAGAATATTATTCTTTTGAAACTCATAATAAATAAATGGGTCTAGGTAACAACTGATAAGACCCCCAACACACAATCAGACGTTATTTGCCACCTGAGTGAGGTACTTAGCATTTCCTGTGAAGTAGCATTACTGAAAAATCACAGATGATTTCTATCACGCCTCTAAGTATATCTAGCAATATATTAAAAATTCAGAGATGGAGAAATATATTTTTAAAACAGGCCACAGGAATACACTCAACAAAATCTATACTTTGGGAAACTCTACCAGACAAATTTCCTGGTTTCTTCTATGAGAGAGAGAGAGAGATTAAGAGAGTTTGAGAAGGGAGAGAAGGTAAGGAAAACATAAAACTGACTAGATATTTGATGATTTTAAGGAATTATTGTTAACAATTTTAGGTATGGTGATGGCATTGTAATTATGTTCATAACATGAGTCCTTGTTGACATTTTTCGAAAAATGGAGGAAAACTGGATATGGATAATATGTAAATATCTGTATCAAATATCTTAAATGGGACCACTGAAGTATGGTTATGTAGGAAAATGCCTTTGTTTTAGGTAATAGATGTTCAAATATGTAGATGTTAATTGTCCTAATGTGTGTAACTTACTTTCAGATGGTTCAAGGGACACCTGGGTGGCTCAGATGGTTAAGTGTCTGCCTTCGGCTCAGGTCACGATCCCAGGGTCCTGGGATCGAGTCCCGCATCGGGTTCCCTGCTAGGCAGGGAGCCTGCTTCTCCCTCTGCCGCTGCCTCTCTCTATCTCTCTCTCTGACTCTCATGAATAAATAAATAAAACAAACAAAAATTTAAAAAAAAAGTTAAAAAAAATAATAATTATATGTATGTGAATGTTTTAATTTTTTAATAATTAAAAGTATTCATGTCTTGTAGAGATACATAATAAAATACTATTATATAAATTATGTGATTTGCTTCAAAATAATCTAGGAAAGTGTGAGTATGTAGCTGAAACAAGATGAGCCATGAACTGATAATTTTTGAAGCTGGGTCTATGGAATATTGGAGTTTATTATACTATTCTCTCTACTTGTTTATATGTGTAGAATTTTCCATAATAAAACATTAAAGCAGTAAAGACTTTATAGTGTCTGCTAGCTTCCCCACCCCACCCTCTGCAACACACAGGGACTTGCGGGTTTGATGAGGTGAGAGGGATACAGAAACCATTAGCAGGGCACACAAGGGACCCCAGATGCCCAGCATATCACCAGGAATCTAGGCTCCGGGAGAAGCAGGCTCCATTTCAGAGCAGAAGGGCCACAGTTGTCCTTCCTTTATTTATTTTATTTTTTAAAATTTTATTTATTTGTTTAAAGCAGGTTCTACACCCAACATGGGGCTCAAACTGACAACACCAAGATCAAGAGTCACGTGCTCTACTGACTGAACAGTCAGGTGCCCTGCCCTTACTTCAGATAGACGGATTCTACTGCAGACCGATCCAGAGTTTTCAGCTCTGGAAACACTCCAGCAGAGCCCATCCCTCACCTCCACTCATATTGCATATCAGGTTCTCACAGATGCTCCTGTTTGGGCAATTACATAAGAGCAAGATTGCCCTTCAGAGTCCCTCACTCCCAGCCCAGAGTCATGCATTTGTGGAGTGCTCTGACAGGATGCGGGAAAAGTACTGATGACATTCCTCTAGAATGAGGCCCACTCATCTGGCTCTCTACAGGGGTATTGTCAGAGGCAGAAGTTCCCAATTCTCCTATCTAATCATGTAAACAGTGTCCCATGCTCTGTTAACTGCATTCATTCCAGGAATTTACCTTATTTTAAACTTTGTATTATATAATATTTCAAAAATAAACAAAAAGGGAGAGAAGAAAATAATGAATTCCTCTGTATCTATTACCTAACTCCAGCAGTTATCAATATATTTGCCAATCCTGTGTAATTGATACCTCCACTGTTCTTTTTCTGAAATATCTGAAAGGAAATCCCCCAATGTCATGTAATTTTTTTTGTAAGTATGTCATAATTTATCTCTAATAAAGATATTTCCCATAAATTCCATTTCATTATAACACTTAAAAATTTAATAACTATTTATATGCAACATCTAATACCTGGTCCATATTCAGATTTTCCTGATTGTCTCAGAAATGTCTTTCTGAAGTTGGTTTATTAGAGTCAGATCCAAAGCTCGCAGATTGCATTTTATTGTTATGCATCTTAGGTCTGTCTTCTTCTGTAAGAATCCCCTGCCCCCTTTCTGTTTTTTCCTATGCCATTGTTTTCTGGGAAAAACCCGGTCACTTTCTGTATAGAAAATTAAACATTCTGGATTTCCTTTCTTGTGCAGCCTTCAAACTTGTTGTTCCAGCCCCTGTAGTCCATTTCAAATGGATAATTAGAGCTAGATGATCCATCTCAGCTTCTACTTTTGAGGGAAATCTACCATCATGGTGGTGCTGGAAACTTCCTATCTCATCACACCATGAGGCATACAATGTCTGCTTTCCTCACATTCAGTGACCCAAGGATTGGTCATTTAAATATAAGAAAAAGAAAAAAATTATCAGTGTGCTCACTTGGGGTCTGTCTGATCCCTCCATAATAAAATCCCCCATCAGTTTTTCCCACTAATGTTTTTCACATCCATCAAAGACCATTGCTTAGATCCATAATTGTATTTGGATTTTCAAAATGTTGATTTTCTAATTCTACCTTTCCTTCTGTATTCATAAGCTGGTATTCTTCAGAATGGAGATTTTTCCTTATCAACACTGGCTACCATGAAATATAAACTTGTAAAGATAAGGCATAATAAAGTTTGGTTGTTTTCATTTAGTTTTCAAATTCTATATTGATGTGTTGATGTCATAACAACCTGTTCTACTGAAAATTTTTTAAACCTTTAGAATTGATAGATTTACATATATTTGATAATTTGGTCTGTTCCAAACATTATTCTTTTTATCCAAAATGTTACATCTTAAGCCAGCAATAGATTCCTCAGCAAACAGGTATGCCTTTTGTTTTCATTTTATTTTGAAAAATGTTCAACATGTGCCTGTGACTTTTGGACAGGACTCTGCAGTTTTGTTTATTTGTGGCACTCCTTTATGGCACAATAATAGTTTTCAGACTTATCTTCTACAACCCCTACCCTGTACCTGGAATCAGACACTCTTGAAGTGTTTCTAGATTCTTTTAGTGGGAAAAATACATTTGTAGACCAGAATCTGGATGTGTGGAGTAGACAATTTTATTTGATCTTTACAGTGACCCTGAAATATATTTACTATAATTATCTTATTATTTACTTTTTTTTAGTCAATGAAAAATCTGAAGTTCAGAGAGGTCAACAAATTTAATCAAGGTCACAGTAAGATAATTAAGGTCTCAGGAGTGTTCTACCTGCTGTGAGCGAATACAACACAACAAGGATGAAAATTTTTGTCCATTGAACGTTTATAATCAGATTGAGGAGATCCACATGTGAGAAAGAGTTCAAGGACATCTTGAAGTGACAGAATTAGAGGCACTGGGGTCTCGTGGTGATAGGCAGTTGGTTCCTGGCGTGAAGGACAAGATAGGGAAGCTTTATGGAGAGCTTGCCCCTCATCAGTGAGATAGAGCAAGCAGCATATAGTGAGGCTCTGGCATTTTAATTTGGATGTTTCCAAAATCAGAACGTGAGGTGAAGGCTTGTGTTCGGACAGTTGATTGGGAGGTGGCTCTAGGAAACAGAAGTGAGAGACAGAGAAAGTAAGGCAGGAAAAGACTCCACATCTAGGTATTTCATCAAGAGAAAAGAAAACATGTGACCACATAAATATGTGAAAATTCACAGCAGCTTTAGTCATAATAGCCAAACTCAGAAATAACTCAAATATACATTACTAGGTAAATAGACTAAAAAATGATATATTTGTACAAAAAATAACATCTGGCAATAAAAAAGAGCAAATCAATGTGCAAAACAACATAGATGAATTTCAAAAACATTACATTGAGCTAAATAGTTCAAACTATATGATTTATTTTTGTGAAATTCTAGAATTTGAAAAATTAATCTAAAATGAGAAAAGACAAATCTGTCGTTACCTGGATTGAGGGTGCGGGGTGGAGAGAAATGGACTGCAAAGGACCAGGGGAGACGGGGAGACATTTAGTGTGGTTACATACCCAGTGGTGCTTACACAGGCACGTCGGTACATCAAAGTGCATCAAATTATACATTTAAAATGGTATATTTATTTTAAGTGGTAACTCAATAAAGCTGGTTTTAAAAAGCCAGTACAGGACGTGTCATGATGATGGCTGCCATAGATGATAGGGGCCATCTTTGCAGGGATCTCTGAGAAGCATAGAGAATGCCCCCCCACCCCAGCACTGTTTATCGGAAAGATAAGAGACAGGCACATTTATCCACAGGCTACATCTCCTCACCCTTGAGGGTTGCCCCTGAGGTGTCAAATTCCTGCACTTCTGAGCTGAACCTGCCTGCTTTTACTATTCACTGTGGCAAACCTTCTGTGATTTGGCACAGAGCCATTCCCATAAACCTAACACAGCACTTGGTTGCAGTGTATAATAATTAATAGCGGTACCATTGATAACAAAGGCGGTAACAATGACCAATGTTGCCAGTTACTCCTGTTGCAGCAGCTGTTCTTTCTGAAGATAGCGCAGTGGGGAACTGTTGGACCAGGTTTCTAAATTTCCAAACTCCTACATCAGGTTTTTGTCTATGTCAGTCTTCACAGGTGACATGAACAAATGGCCCAAGTCTTCTGAAAGAAGACTATCAGATGAGAATGTGTTTTAACGATACCTGATAAAAATCACTGTTGTGTTTTTCATGTGGAATCTTTACATAATGAGTATCTGAGAGGTGCATTCTGCCTAGATAAATAATTAAAGCTGATTTTGAATTGACTTTAGATTTTATTTCTTACTAATACTCTTAGGGTAACAATTTTATTTATGGGCCATTCCCCTGCACTCATGCCAGCGACTCACGGGGACCTCACCATGACTTAGATGGCATGGTTTTAATTCACCCTGCTGGATCCTGGGCCACTGTGATTTCTTAAGTCAAGTTGTTTCAGGATTTTTTAAAAGCATAATCCTATGTTATTTATTTCTGTGTCATTTTATTTCTGTATTACTTTTCAGAATTATTCAACACTGGTTTTTTGGGGAAACAATTCCCAGCTTGTTCTCCCTGGCCAAGTGTTGTAAAGTATCATGAGAGGGACACTTTCCCATTCTGCTATAATTTGTCTAATGTTTTATATCTAAATACTTATACACTCTATAGTACAATGTTGTCAATTTTGCTATTAGCAGTCATATGCGCTTTAAGAAAATAAAGAGAAAATGTTTTGGGTTTTTTTTCCCCTACATATTTACCATTTCAGGTGGCTGCCACATTTTAAGAGAAATCTTTAAAATCACAAAATATTTGGCTGAGAGGGACCAGGCTATGGGATGTGAATACCATGTCAAAGGGGAACAGGTTGAGGAAACCAGGGAACTAGCCCATTACCAAGATGGGTTTTAATTATTAATGTCATCAACTCCCTGGCTGCTCTGAGAAACTTGGTTCCTAAGCTCAAGAAAGACTCTTGGTGAGAAGGGGTGGTGAGCGACAGAGTCACTGCATTCTTCCTCAGCCACTACTGCGCACAGCCTGAAGGATATCAAAATAGTTTAGGATGAGGAGTTGAGGCCAAACAGCTTTAACGTAACTGGATTTACTGAGTCCGGAGCCCCATACCATGAGGCCCTGCCAGTTCAAGTTTCTTCATGTTCTCATTTTCCCAGGATTCACATGGTGACCGCAGTCCTCTCCTTCACATCCATCCTTCCCACTTTTCATATCCTGTTCAAGTCTGACCTAAGGGAGAAGAGTTTTAATTTTGTTATTATTTTTTTTTAAACTTTCAGTACACAAGCAATAACTATTCCTTGTAGAAAATGAATGAAATACAGATAAGCACACAGAAGGAAATAAAAATCATCCATAATCCTCCCCACCCCAGAGAAAATCATGTTTGTGAACTTTTATTATGATGCCCTAGAAATAAAAGGCTTATGTTGCAATTAAATAAATTTGTCAAATCCTATATGATAAGGATTTGGGGGAGCTCTGCAGTGAAAAAAAAAACTATTTCACCTTACATCCCCAATTCATTTGACTCCAGAGATCATAAATAATACCCCCCAGGAAGACTGCTTATTGGAACTCTTGTTCCCTGCAATACGCTTTGGGAAATGTCAGAATATACACTAAATAAGACCAAACACAAGTTTTCCAAGGTGGGAAGAAGTTTCTCTCTCTCCTCTTCATTCACTTTCTTATAAAGATTTCCCAGTAATTGTTGCTGTTGCCCCATTCTGGCCTTGGGAATGTTGCCTTCCACTGATTAACCCCAAACCAGTGAGAATCCCTTGAGGCATTTTAAATAAAAACTCGACAAAAGACTAAGGGAAATTAAAATGGAAATGAACAGGGAGTCAAAACCATTGAGTGATCTGCCTCACGAATAGGATTCACTTATCTTACCCCTGAGGTACTTCCTGGTGAGGTAAGAGCTTGTTGAACCCTAGCAACCCTGGGTACAACCTCAAGCAAGCCTGAACTCTCAAAGATACAGGTGCAAGAGAACCAAAACCAAGGACACAGATGTTTCCTGCATCACCAGCTAGTGTCCCTGTAGAGGACGTGGTCATCTCCATGGCTAAGGCCTGGAAATGCCATTCCCTTCAGGGATTAGGGGCTGCTGAGATATGCTCGGATAGGTGGGGCCCTTTTCTTTTCTTTTTTAAGATTTATTTATTTATTTACTTATTTATTTATTGAGAGAGAGAGAGAGAGAGAGAGTGGGGGGAGTGACAGAGGAAGAGGGAGAGAAAGAATCTCAAGCGGACTCCCTGCCGACTTGGGGCTTGATCTCATGACCCATGAGATCATGACCTGAGCCCAAATCAAGAGTCCAAGGCTTAACTGACTGAACCACCCAGGTGCCCCTCTTTCATTTTAAAGATTTTATTTATTATTTATTTATTTATTTGAGACAGAGTGAGCTCAAATGAGAGCAGGAGGGGGGCAGAGGAGAAGGAGAGAATCTCAAACAGACTCTTCCCTGAGCACAGAGCCCACATGGGGCTCAATTTCACAACCCTGAGACCATGACCTGAACTGAAATCGAAAGTTAGACACAACAGAAGGACCCAAGGGCAGGGTCCTTTTGTAATGGAAGTGAGGGCGCAAGGAGATCACCCACATTCTCCTGTGTCAACATCTCATGCTGCTGAGAAAAATGGTCTTTGCAGCAAGACGTGGATAGCTAAGCCACTGCCTGTGAAATCTGAGGTGTGTGTAAGTAACTTCGACAGTTTGTTCCCTGCAAGTAACTTTGATCAACAACTGTGAAACTCTGTTTCCTGGCTGCTTGCTCTACTGTGTCTGGGGAGGTCCTGTCTCTGAACTCAGAGAGATCTTCCCACTCTGACCCCTGAAATCCCTCAACCCCACCTCTCCAGCTGCCAGGAGCAGAGACAAGGCCCCCTTCCCTTCATACACACTTTGTACAGCACATTTTCCAACCCCCCACATATCATCTCTTTTTCTTTCTTTTCTTTTGATACCATTTTCTTCCTGGTCTTCTTAATTTCTATTATCTTACTGTGCTCCTTCTCTTTTTATTCTTCTCAGATGTTTGTAGCTAAGACAGCACCGAACACTCTGCTCATACACAAAATAAGGAGCTTGGATTGAATGATTTTTAAGGTCACCTCCACCCCTAGGGGGTGTTAGGGTGTAGACACTTACCTTCTCTGGCTTAAAACTTTACTCATTCATCAAATGAGGAGGTTGGAATCGAGATCTCGAAGGCTTCTTCATGGTATAAAATTGGATTTTATTCTCATGCAAGTTACTATATTTCTCCTGTGTGTGCTAGTGACAGGGATGGGGTGAAGTTTGAGGACTGGCCTCAGTGCAAACACTGGGCAGCTGTCCAATCCTTTCTGATGGGAAGTCCTACTCATCGCCTGGTATCTATTTCACATTCCATCTTAGAGAAGTATATCTTAATCTGCATATATGTAAACTACAGCACAGGGAAATGAGCTCTGGATCTTTTCAGCAAGTTCAGTTCAGTGCTATGGATACTTCCCAAGTAGCAAAATGATCTGGACCCTGTGCTAGGTCTGGCCAGACTGGGGCTTGGAACATCATGGAATGAGGGCAGGGTTGGGGGTTGCACTACTCAGATTCTAAAGGGGAAGTTGTGCTTCCTGCTCTGTCAGGTTCTGGCTCTGAGTCTCTTATCTACCCTGTACTGGGTGGACTCCCTGTACTGACAAGTTTTATTACCCCCAAAGTTGTTTTATTTCTGTCATAAACATGGAAAACTGGATTTTTCAGAATCCTTGACTTACAGAATCCAGTTCTCCCCTTCCCAACTGCTAATAACAATAGCTGTAATTAGGCTTAATACTCCCTAAAATCACCCTCTGCTCATCATGGTGTTTTTGAGTTTCAATTCAGGGTAGAGTCAGCACAGGATAAAACATTACAAATCTGGCCTAAAATTGTCTCTTTGTCATCAGTCTTTCTAGGGGGACGAGTTAGTTCATTTCCCAGGGCACAAGTCGATTGTCTTTCCCGCCGTGTGAGACTTGCAGCTTCAACAGACGGGAGCCCCTCACTGTATCTCACAGGAGGCAGGGCTGGTGCACTCTGGCTCTCCTTTCAGCCCTCCCTCAATCTTTCATGGGCTATTAGCATGATGGGGCTGCTCGCAACCAAGTCATCGGAATGAATGATTGTTTTAATAGAAAAATATTTCAATAATTAAGTAACAATAATTCATTGAACATGGGAGATGAGGAGGTTTGGAGAAGTGGCATGCACCTGGACCTATGGGAATGGGTAGAGCATGCAAGTTTCCTGTCCAGTGGAGCCTCCACTGTAAGTGAGCCACCTGACCACCCGTGTTGAGGATCATCCAGTAGATGTCACTTGGCCTCTGTTTTCAGCAGGTGCTTGTGCAATGGTTCAGGAAGGCTCTGCCAAGCCCAAGAACACAGGTCCCCTCTTACCAAGGCTGATCTGGCTGGTGCTGCTGTTGAACATCCAACCAGTCATCAGAGACTGCTGTTGAGTTTTCAGTAAGGAAATGTAACAGGAAGGTGGTGTGATAAATTAACTTAATCTGAGAACAAAGGGGAAAAAATCCCAACCAAGGCTGATATGATTCCAGATCCCTAGTTAAATAAACAGGAATACCAGTAATTCATACTTTCACCCTGATTTCCACTGTGGATATCCTTCTGAGGACCTGAGTGTGCCCCAGCTTATACGCAACACTTAGGTCTCTTGTATATTTTCTCTTGGTGTAAAAGATAAAACAGGATATTTTCATTGAAAAAAATTGCTGTAACTGTGGGTTAGTGATGTATTTTCTTTTCAGAAATTTATTGTCATTATTGGGTTTTATTTAAGTAAATACCAACATTGGCTTGCTTCTGAGAAATATATCACTGACAGGGGAGAACCCATATTCTGGGTGATGATAGCTCTCTGGCTGGGTAGGGGAACTGATCCCTGACCATAAATCCTTGTTTCTTCATACCCCCTATGCCTTGGGAAGCTCAGGTTTGGGCATTGCTGACCCCTCTTCTCCTCTGACTGTTCCATGTGCCTGGGGAGCTGACAGAGGACGCAGGCTAGTGTAAAGGACACTTGACTTCTGCAGGATAACCCACCATGTATCTCTGCCCCTTGAAGCCTATAGCCCCTTCCAGAGGGACAGGGTTGGAGGGACTGTCAGCCCCTCCAAATGCTGAACTTGCAGACCCAGGTGTTTGATGGAGGGCACTGGCTATCAGCTCATCTGTCCCTGTCTCTGCAGCTGCATTTCCTCATGCTCCCAGAGGAAAGGCAGGCCCTCCGTTACCTTGCAGCCCTCCCTGGTGTCTAGCTTGGTCATTTGATTATCACCTCATACAATTACAGCTGCCTCTTTTCTTCATCCCTCCTATTGTCTGGGCACATTTTAGAGGAGAATTATTATCCTTTGCATAGAATATGAAAGGCACAGCCTGTTTGTCTGAATATTATTTTTTTTATTTTTTGCCTTATAAGTCCTGTGTATATGCCTAATGGCTACTCTTTGGAGATTCTGGTCTGCTGATTCATCAGGTTATCTTAGGGCTTCTAACTGGGTGGCTCTGAGTCTGTCTCTCCCTGTCTCCATCAGGAGATGTGCAGGTTCAGGGACTATGGAATTGGATCCAGTAACCACTAGGAAGAGCTTCAGCCTTACATATCTTTTATATTGATTTTTTTTTCTTCTATTCATATTATATGATGGTATTTTGGCCAGGGGATGTGGGAATATACAAATCCCTTCTTGTTTTACCCACCACTCCTCTGCATGAGTTCTTTAAAGGAAATATATCCACAGGCTAACAGTGGCAAGAGAAATTAAAGCAACATTTTATTATTAGAATTTTGTTTGTAAGCCCCAATTCAGAAGTGCAGGATGGATTCATAAAGGATTCTTTTTTTCAAGGCTGGTGAACTTGGACCAGAGCCAAAACTGTGTAGCCTTCTGTTTCTTATGTCAACACCAGAACCTCTGATCTTGCCACCAAACAGATTCACCCCTGGTGTTCTTGTGATTTGAGACTTCCCCCCTCGCCCCTTATTTTAAATCAGCCTTGATTGTACTCTCAGAATAAGAGGAGAATTGTCACTGATTTTGAAGATCTTTTAGAGTGGATCAGTAGTTCTAAACCTTGGCTTCACATAGAACCACTGCGGAAGCTTAAAAAAAACAAAAACAAATGAGTAATGCCTGATTCTATGTTCAGAAATTCTGTTTAACTTGTCTGAGGCAGAGGCTGGACCCTGTTGATTTTTTAGTCTCCTAGACTACCAACATTTCTCAACACTAGTGGGCATCAGAATCACCCATAAGTTTTTTAACTATTCTGCTGGACCCACTTCAAATCTCAATTTCTGGTAGTGGGGCCATACACTTATGTTTCACTAAAATTTTGATAGGTGAATGTGGTGCAACTCCCAGGTTAAGACCCATTAATTTAGGCCAAAATCTTTATTTAAGTAAAATCTGAGATTTGAGAAGTAAAATGCATTACATAAAATGGATTATACAATATCCAAATATATTGGTTATTTGTGAGAGAGGCAGTTTTATGTATTTATTTAATCTACAAGTAAAAACAGTTTACCCATTTCTCCCATGTCACACCCACCACCACCAACGATCACCAATCTGTTCTTTATCTATGAGCTGGGTATTTGCTTCTGTTTTTAATTTAGATTCCACATGTAAGAGAGATGATATGGTATTTGTATTTCTCTGTCTGACTTATTTAGCATAATGCCCTTGAGATCCATCCATGTTATTGCAAAAAGCAAAATTTCATTCTTTTTTTTCTGGATGAATAATATGCCTATATATATATTAAATCTATTCATCCAATGATGGACACTTAGGTTGTTTCCATGTCCTGGCTATTACGAATAATGTTGTGATGAATATGGGGGTGCAGATATCTTTCCAAGTTAGTGCTTCTCTTTTCTTCAGATAAGTACCAAGAAGTGGAATTACTGGGTCAAATAGCAGTTCTATTTTTAATTGTTTGAGGAATCCTTATAGTTCTTTTTCCACAGTGACTGCATCGATTTATAATCCCACCTATAGTGCACCAGGGTTTCCCTTTCTCCCCATTCTTTCCAACCCTTCTTATTTCTTGTCTTTTTGATACTAAATATTCTGACTGGTGTGAGGGGAATCTCATTGTGGTTTTGACTTACATTTCCCTGACATGTAGTGATGTTGAGCATCTTATTGTTTACCTGTGGGCCATCTGTATGTCTTTGGAAAAATGCCCATTCATATCATCTGCCTATTTTTTAATCGGATTGCCTGTTTTTTTTTTTCTATTGTTGCATGAGTTCTTTATATATGTTGAATATTAGCCCCTTATCAGATACAGACACACCTTGTTTTATTGCACTTCACTCTATTATGGTTTGCAAATATTGCGGGCTTTTTTACAAATTGAAGGTTTGTGGCAGCCCTGTGTCAGGCAAGTCTATTGGCACCATTTTCCTAACAGCATTTGCTCACTTCATGTCTCTGTGTCACATTTGGTAATTCTCACAATATTTCAAACTTTTTCTCTGTTATTATGTTTGTTATGGGATCCGTAATCAGTGATCACAACTTGCTGAAAGCTCAGATATGGTTAACATTTGTTAGCAATAAAGTATTTTTAATAAAGTATGTACATTGCTTTTTTAGACATAATGCTATTGAGCACTTAGTAGACTACAGTAGAGTGTAAACATAACTTTTGCATGCACTGGGGTATGCCTGTATTTGATTTGCACATATCTTCTCCCATTCCGTAGGGTGCCTTTTCATTTTGTTGATGGTTTTCTTTGATGAGTAGAAGCTTTTCAGTAGCTGTAGTCCCACTTGTTTATTTTTGCTTCTGTTGCTTTTCTTTTTGGTGACAGACTCTAAAAACATTGCCAAGACCTATATCAAGGAACTTACTGCCTATGTTTTCTTCTGAACTTTTATGGATTTAGGTCTCGTGTTCAAGTGTTTAATCCATTTTGGGGTAATTTTTGTGTGTGATATATGATAGTGGTTCAGTTTCATTTTTTTTTTTTTTTTGCATGTAGATGTCCAGTTTTCCCAGCACCATTTATTGAAAAGACTGTCCTTTTCCTACTATATATTCTTGGCTTCTTTGTTGTAAATTAATTGGCCATATATGTGTGAATTTATATTGGGCTCTATTATGTTCCATTGATCTATGTATCTGTCAGTATGCCAATACCATACCGTTTTAATTGCTATTGCTTTGTAATAGAGCTTGAAATCAGAGACTGTGGCACTTCTGAATTTTTTCTTCTTTTTCAAGAATTTTTTTGGCTATTCAGGGTCTTTTGTGGTTCCATACAAATTTTAGGATTGCTTGTTCTATTTCTGTGAAAAACGCAATTGGAATTTTGATAGGGATTGCATTGAATCTATAGATTGCTTTGGATAATATGGACATTTTAAAAATATTTATTCTTCTAATCCATGAGCATGGAATCTCTTTCCATTTATTTGTGTCTTCTTCATTTTCTTTCCTTAATATCCTGCAGTTTTCAATATACAGGTATTTCACCTTCTGGTTAAATTTATTCCTCGGTATTTAATTCTGTTTGATGCTATTGTAAATGGGATCATTTTCTTAATTTCTCTTTGTGATAGTTTGTTATTAGTGTAGAGAAATGCAACAAATTTTTGTGTGTTGATTTTGTATTCTGCAACTTTACCAAATTCGTTTATTAGTACTAACAATTTTTTAGTGGTGTCTTTAGAGTTTTCTATGTAATAATTGACCCTTGAACAACATAGGTTTGAACTGTGTGGGTCCACTTATACATGGATATTTAAAAATCAATACAGGACAGTATTATAAAATGTGTTTTCCTTATGATTTCTTACTATTTTCTTTTCTTTAACTTACTATATTTAAAAATACAGTATATAATATACATAACATACAAAATATGTGTTAATTGACTGTGTAAAGTTAAGTAAGGCTTCCAATCAGCAGTAGGTCTTTAATAGTTAAGTTTTGGGGGAGTCAAAAGTTATATGTGGATTTTTGACTGCACAGGGGTTTGGTGTCTCTAACCCCTACATTGCTCAAGGGGCAACTTGATAATATCATATCATCTGCAAATAGTGACAGTTTTACTTCTTCCTTTCAATTGGTTGACTTTTATTTCTTTTTATTATGTAATTTCTCTAAGACTTCCAATACTATATTCAATAAAAGTGGGAATAGCTGTTTTGTTCCTGATCTTAGAGAAAAAACTTTCAGCTTTTCACCATTGAGTATGATGTTAGCTGTGAGCCTATCAAGATGGTCTATATTATGTTGAGGTGTGTTCCCTCTATACCTGCTTTGTTGTGAGTTTTTACAATAAATGAACTTTTAATTTCATTAAATGCTTTTTATGCATCTATTGAGATGACATATGATTTTTATCCTTCATTTTGTTAATATGGTATATCACATTGATCTGTGGATGTTGAACCTTGGAATGAATCCCACTTGAACATATTGTATGATCCTTTTAAAGTGTTGTTGAATTTGGTTTGCTAATACTTTACCGAGAATTTTTGCATCTATGTTCTCCGTGGATATTGGTCTGTAATTTTCTTTTCTTGTAACATCCTTGTCTAGTTTGGATATCAGGATAATGCTGGTTTAATAAAATGAGTTCAGAAAAAATCCCTCCTCTTCTATTTTTTTGGAAGTGTTTAAAAAGTGTTGGTATTAAGTCTTTGAATGTTTGGTAGAATTCATCAGTGAAGCTGTCTGGTTCTAGACTTTTTTTATTGGGAAGTGTTTGATTACTGATTTAATTGCCTTTCTAGTAATTGGTCTATTTAGATTTTGTATTTCATCATGTTTCAATCTTGGTAGGTATGTGTACTTCTAGGAATTTGTCTATTTCTTCTACATCATGAAACTTATTGGCATATAATTGTTCAGAATGGCCTCATGATCCTTTTCATTTCTGTGGTATCAGTTGCAACATCTCCTCTTTCATTTCTGATTTTATATATTTGAGTCTTCATGATACGTACAGCGAAAGGTTTGTGAATTCGTTTCATTGACCTTTTCTATTATCTTTTTAGTCTCTATTTCATTTTTTTCTTTTCTAATCTTTGTTTTTCTCTTCTTTCTACTAACCTTGGTATTCATTTGTTCTTTGTCTATTTCCTTCAGATATAAAGTTAGGTTGTCCTTTTAAGAGTTTTCTTGAAGTAAACATTTATCACTATGAACTCCCTCTTAGAACTGCATCCCATGAATTTTGGTATATTACATAAAATTTGGTATGTTATAAATATATTGGCTATTGAGAGAGACAAAGGTTTTTAATTTTGTTAAGATAATTTTTTATTCAGATACTTCAGAGTTTGGTTAGCCTGTAGGAGAGGCCCTATAACCAGAGACAATTATAGAAAGAAAAGTGGAAGTAACAGGATGCATTATTTTAGCACAAGATTTGTTCAGTTATGTTTGGGCAATATCTATGGGACTGATTCCCCATTTTTTTTTTTGCAATTAAATAAGTCCATTCTGTATGTTAATAAATGCTCATTGTGTACTATGTATAGATCTATAGAGCAGAGCTGGAAAAGCAATTAGATCTATTTAAAGAAATGTCTCCAATAATGTTTGTTCATAATAAAAATAACAAACACAGAAAAAGTCCAAACATTCAGGGGGAAAAAAAAGTCCAAACATTGAATAATCTATTATGGAAAGTACAAATTTCATGTAGCAAAATTTCAGCATATTAATTTCAGAATTAAGATTTTTTCCCCTTTATAGTGCATGAGACTACATAAAGGATATAAAGACAGTGATTGGTGGGGAGTCCGTTGGGTAGAGACCTGAGGGAAAGTCTGAAGAAACAGGTGGGGAAGAAAGCAGAGGAGTGCTAGTAAAGTTAGGAATGGACCTTCCAGGGATGACCAACTTGGTGAGGCCACAGGGAGCAGCTGAGCAGTGGCAGTGAACTGATGTGAAGATAGTAAGCCCAATATAAATGCCAAGCCTAAACTGTATCCATAAATAATGATGACTTTATTTTCCCTCATTGCTAATTAGAAACAATAATATACAAGGAAACAGAAGTTACTTAATGTGTAATTATTCAGTCAGCAATTTTCAAATCATAAATATGGATTGCTCTGAGTTATCACATTCAAGTCATCTGAAATAGAGCACCGTATGCAAATGTGATTAAAGCATCCATGCACCAAGCAGCTCTGAAATGTGAGGTGTTTTTGTTTTTTTTTCCCCCAAGAAAATGATTGTTGCAGCCAGGTGTAGGTCATTAGCATTGCTAAGTAATCGTCTCCTTCCCTGTTTCCTGACTACTCTCTTGAAAGATTAAGACAGGTCAGCAGGTTCCTACTAGATAAGGAGACCTGAGACAAATACTAATCCCATGAATAATTTTTTTGAGGCTCAGAGGGGAAATCAGCTGGACAAAGGAACAGCTTGGGCTCTGCAGGGCATTTCCAGAAGGACAGACAGACAGAGTAGCTAAGACCCACACCACATCTCTCCCTAGGTGAGTTCACCCCTATTGTGGCTTCTAGACCATCTATGTGCCAGTGGTGCCCAGATTGACCCCTTCAACCCAGACTTCTATTCTGATCTTCAGATTTCTGACAGCTTCACTTGAATAGCGTCCCAGACTTAAATTATGCAAATATAAACCTTGATCTGTGTCTTCCTTCTCTTATCACTCTGTCCTTACTTCAGTTTTTATTATCTCAGAAAATAATACCAAGCCAGAAATGTAAGATCTCAAGCCAGAAATTGCTAAACCGTAAAAAAAGAAATTGCTAAGCCATAAATATAACAGTCATTTTGACACTACCTTTTCCTTACTTCTCACTTCCAATCTGTAAGTAATTCCTGCCATTTCTAACTCCAAAATATATCTCTGATCTCTCCATACCTCCACCTTCACAGCCACTATTAGAATCACACTCATTGCTCACCTGCATGTTACAAGAGCCTCTCACTCTACTTGATTCCACTCTTGCCTCCCTCTAATTCACTCTTGATATAAAATTCAAAGAGACCTTTCCAAATATATATTAGATGCCATTTTTTCACTTATAATAAATATATTTTATTTTGTTTCATTTTATTGAAGTATACTTAACATACAGTGATATTGGTTTCAGTTGTACAATATAATGATTCAACAATTCTATACATTACTCAACATGCATGATAAGTATACTGTAAATCTCCTTTATCTCTTTCACCCATACCCCCACCAACCTCCTGTCTGGTAACTACCAATTTGTTCTCTGTGTTTAAGAACCTGTTCTCTGGGCACCTGGCTGGCTCAGTCGGAGGAGTGTGCAAGTCTTGATCTCAGAGTCATGAGTTCAAGCCCCAAGTTGGGTTGAGAGATTACTTAAATAAAAAACTAAAAAAAAAAAAAAAAAAAAAAAAAGAACTTGGTCTTCCATTTGTCTCTTTTTTCTCTGTTGTTTGTTTTGTTTCTTAAATTCTATACATGAGTGAAATCATTTGCTATTTGTTTTTCTCTGACTTATCTCACTTAGCATTATACCATCCATAAGGAGTTAATATCCAAAATTATAAAGAACTTATACAACTCAACTCCAAAGGAACAAATAATCCAATTAAAACAGGTGGAGAGGGTTGCTTGTGTGGCACAGACAGTTAAGTGTCTGAGTCTTAGTTTTGGCTCAGGTCATGCTTTCAGGGTTGTGATCTCAGGGTTGTGAGTCCCCTATCAGGCTCTGTGCTCAGCTCACAGAATCTGCTTGAGATTCTCTCTCCCATTCCCTCTGCCCCTCCTGCTCATGCTCTTGCTCTTTCTAAAATAAATAAATGAATTCTTTTTTTAAAAATGGGCAGAGAACCTGAATAGATATTTTTTTTTCAAAGAAGAAATACAAATGGTCAAAAGACTCATGAAAAGATGCCCAATGTTACTAATCATCAGAGAGATGCCATTTACTTTTCTCCTTAAGACTTGTCAGTAGTTTCCTACTGCATTTCATGTAAATTCCCAGATCCCTGACCCAATTTATTGTCTTCACATGGTATTGTCACCTTCTGCCTCGGCCACCCCATCATGTGTTCTTCTCTTCTCTTCTAGCTGTCCTCCAGCCACAGTGACCTTCTCTTGCTTTCTTTAAGAGACAGTCCTCTCCTGACTCAGGGACTTGAAACATACCATTCCTTCTGATGTATGTGCCCTTTATTTCTCTCTTCCTCTTGCTTTTCATTCTCATTTTTCAGAACTCATATGGCAGGTCACCTCTTCAAGGCTGCCATCCCTAGCCACCCAAGTCTATTTGTTCTTTCCTACAGCACTCAGATTTTGTTCTTCATATCACCTCCCATAAATTATAATTATGTATTTTCACTGGTTTTCTGTTTCTTAAGTGAATGAATAAGCATCATCACTTTTATAGAGAAAACCACCTACCATGGTATGGTAGAAAGAAGCTTTGACCAAAATTTAGGAGATTTGAGCCACTCCTAAAGGAGCCACTACTTCACCCTATCTTTGGGTGAATCTTTGTGCCTCTCTGGACCTGTGTGACCCTTGCTTGCATATGAGAGAATCAAAATGCACTATTTGTATGACTCTGAATTTCATAATAATAAAAAATATTACAACTCCTGGAACATTCTTATGTACAAGGCACCAGTTATACATACAAGAGCCCCTTGTGGTACCTCTTTGGTTAACTTTGTCAGTTTAGGAAATTCATAGATTAAAATTTTAATTATAAGATCTATCCAAGTCTAATTTCAGGATCTGGAGGGACCATCTAAAATTGTTCCTTTATATTTATGAACACTTGGACTGATGAGCAGTGAGTAGAAGAGAAGAGAGCATAGTTTATGCTGGTTGTGAGTCTTTTGAGTCTAAAAACTGGAGAATGGTGGATTCTGCAAGTAGTCAGCAGGGGCTTGAAGTGACAGACTGAGGAAAATCACCTCATGATCTTCACGAGAGTGGGTTGTACTAATTTCAGAGCAATCCAAGAGCAGATCCACCATTGTCTTAAGGTGTAGGGCCACAGACCCTTAATGAGAAGTTGCAGATGTGAAGGAAGCTGGGCTTTATCCATGGGAGTTCCATGGATCTGAACAAGGTTCATGGGCACAGACAGTCAAAATAGAAGCAGCAGTCATGAAAAAAACAGAAAAATTAGAAGTTAGCCCTTAAACACTTTCTGGTTTCCTAAATGAGAATACACATTGAAGTGGCAAACTGGAAACTACTTGTGGCACCAGTAGCATTGCCACATTCCCAAAGCTGCCTGAGATATTGTCTGCTGACAGGTAATGGACACGATCTAAATCATTCTTTCTTTACCACTTCAGATACCAATCAGTTATCATTTCTTAAAGTAATGAATCTGCCAGGCTGGAGTATCTCAGGTCTTGATAGAAGCAACCTCTTGTTTTGTTTTATTTCCCCTAACTTTCTCATACCCTTGAAGCATTTCCAAGTTTCCCAGTTCTCAATGGCCTCAAATACAGAGCTGTAATATGAGAGAGATTCATGAACAGCAAGGCCATCTTTACCACATGACCAGGTAGAAGAAGGTCAAAAAAGTATGAGCACAAGAATATGGACAAGCCATAAAATGAGGATAGAGAAAGAAGAGAGGAGGAGCGAGAGAGAAAGAGAGAGAGAGAGAGAGAGAAGAAAGAGGATGCAACACAAGGGAAGGAATGAGGTAGAGAGAAGATGTAAAGGATGAGAAAGAAAAGGAAAGGAAAGAGGAGGTAAAAATGATGGGGGATATGTAGAGGTGAAGCAGGTAGCAAGGGCACATGATTTGCATGTTCCCAAAAATTTCATCAAAGCAAATAAAATCAATTATAGCATACGTGAGATTGAAAAATTCATTATCTGTATACTCAGGAAACAACTTAATGAATTTATTAGCAATCTATAAATACACTGTGAAAACCAGGTCTAGGGGAAACTATCTTTACTTCTCATGTCTTCCTTACTCCTTAGCTCTCACAGACCAAAGAAAACCATTTCCTTCTGATGAAAGGATTTTCTCAGACCCTGGTGCTCATTTGTATTTTCAATTTGAACGAAGTCTCCATTTCTGCACGGCACTGGGTTATAAAATACCTTACAAATAAGACCTTTCAATCATGCTGAGCATAAGCACACAGGACAGCTCCCAATTCCACAAACTCCAGCCTGCTTGTTGTGTAATACAGCTTCTTCCATGTTTGGCAGTTGTGTTGTATTACATTCCTGTCAACGTCCATGACCAATGTGTATTATAGTTACTTATCTTGTGTCTAGAATATACTGTTCCTCACTAAAGGATGCTTTAAGGGCATTGGTTCCTTGCGATCTATTACCTGTACTGGCTTGATATGCCCTTCTATGAGCCTTTATTAAGGTATTGAGGTATACCAAGGTATGTTAAAAACTAGAATCAATTCTTGTGCCATTGTTATTCTCCAGTGGACTCATGGAATAATATAATTCATACAGGATTCTCTTTAATATTTTTTAAAAGTTGAAATAATGATAGATCCACAGGAAATAGCAAAGATAGCACAGAGAGGTTCCATGTATTCGGTTTCCCAAAAAGCTACATTTTATACAATGATACACAATATCTAAGCCAGGAAATTAGAGTTGCAATGTGTGTATGGTTCTCTATCAATTTATCACATGTGTAGATTTGTGTAATCACCACTGTAATCAAGATGCAGAACTGTTTCATTATTACAAAGACCTCTCTTCTGTTATCCGTTTACAGTCCCACTCAGCCCCTCCCCTCCATCTCTAATCCTCGGCAACCATTAATTTGTTCTCTAGGTCTGTATTTTTGTCATTTCAAGAGTGTTATCCAAATGGAGTCACACAGTGTGTAGCCTTTTGAGATTAGCTTTTATTCATGCAGAATAGTGCCATTGAGAGCCATCCAAGTAACTGTGTGTATCAATAGTTTGTTCCTTTTTATTCCTCAGTAGGATTTCATGGTATGCATGTATCACAGTTTGTTAAACTATTCACTTATTGCAGGGCAGTTTGGCTGTCTTTAGTTTTTGGCCATTGCAAATAAATACAATATAAAAAATTATGTACAGATTTTTGTGTGTGGACATATATTTTAAATTCTCTGGAGTAAATGCCCAGAAAAGCAATTGCTATGTTACATTGTAAGTATATGTTTTAAAAGAAATTTCCAAACTGTTTTCCAGAATGACTGCATCATGTTACATTCACATCAGAAATACATGAGAGATTTGATTTCTTCACATCCTCACCAGCATTTGGTATCATCACTATATTTTATTTTAACCCTTCTGATATAAGTATTTAATGATATCTCATCATGGTCTTAATTTGTATTTCTCTGATGGCTAGTTGTGATGAATATCTCTTAATGTGCTTATGTTCCATCTGTAGTTCTTCTTTGGTAAAAATTTCTGTTTATATTTTTTGTCCACTAGTTCAATTACATGGCTTACAAATGTTTTCTCCTAGTCTATAGTTTATTTTTATTGATACATTCTTTGCAGAGCAAATGTCTTAAATGTTGAGGAAGCCAAATTTGTTTTTCTTTCATAGATAGTAATTTTCGTGCCATATCTAAGAATTTTTTACTAAACCCTAGGCCCTAAAAATTTTCCTTGTTTTCTTCTAAATTTTTCATAGTTTTCCATTTTACAACTGAATCTAAGATCCATTTTCAGTTAATGTGTGAGCTTTAGATTGAGGTTCATTTTTTGCCTAATGATACTCAGTTGTTCAAGCATCATTTGTTGAAGAGACTACCCCTCCTCCATTGAATTGCTTTTGGAACTTTATTAAAAATAAATTGGCCCTATTTGTGTGGTTCTATTTCTGCAATCTTTGTTCTGTTTCATTGATCTGAGTGTCTATCCCTCTGCCCATGTAACACTGTCTTGATTACTGTAGATATATAGCAGGCCTTAATATCATATAGAATGACTCCTCCCAGTTTCTTTATATATTTCCAAAGTGTTTTACCTATTCTAGTATCCTTGCATTTCTATATAAATTTTAGATTAATCTTGTCTATACCCACACCCAAATCACTGAGATTTTGATAGAAATAGTGTTAAACCTGTATATCAATTTGAAGAGAACAAACGCCTTTACTATGTGGAGTCTTCCAACCCAGGAATTTGTTTAGATTTTTTTTTTAAGAGATTTTATTTATTTATTTGACAGAGAGAAACACAGCGAGAGAGGGAAGACAAGCAGGGGGAGTGGGGGAGGGAGAAGCAGGCTTCCCACTGATCAGGGAGCCCGATGCGGGGCTCGATCCCAGGACCCTGGGACCATGACCTGAGCCAAAGGCAGACGCTTAATGACTGAGCCACCCAGGCACCCCTAGATTTTTTTTTTCTTTCATCAGCATTTTGTCATTTTCCACATACAATTCCTGTACATGTTCTGTTAGATTTACATCTAAGTGTTTCATGTTTTTTGGTGATTGTAAGTGGTATTATAAATATTTGTTTTCACAAAAGCAGAGTTTTATTTCTTCCTTTCTGATCTGTATGATTCTAATTCCTTTCCTTAACTTCCTGCAATGACTAGAAGTTCCAGCACCATGTTGAATAACAGAGATGCGAACATGTGTCCTTGCCTTATTCCTGATAATAGGGAGAAAGCACAGCCTTTCATCACTAAGTGTAATGTTCTCTGTGACTATTTTGTGGGTGATCTTTATTAAGTTGAGGAAGTTCCTCTCTATCTTTAGCTTCCTGAGAAATTTTTTTCATGAATTGAATTAGTGCTGAATTTTGACAAATGCTTGATAGGATTATGTAATTTTTTATTCTTTCACCTTGCTGAAGTATTTTTGTACTATCTTTTATCTGATTTTGGTATCTGGGTAATGTTGGTCTTGTACAATGAATTACAAATTTCCTCCTTTTCTATTTTATGGAAGAGATTATGTAAAAGTGTCATTCTTCTTTAAATGTTTGGTAGAATTCATCACTGAATTATTTGGGCCTGGAGATTTCTTTTGGGGAGTATTAAATTATGAATTGCATTGCATAAGCAATTATAGGTTTTTTCATATTATCTATTTTATATTAGGGTTGTGCTTTGTGAGGAGCTGTTCTGTTTCATGTAATTTTTCAACATATGTGTCTAGAGTTGTTATATTCCCTTATTATTCTTTTTATAGTTGCATATTCTATAGTAGTATTCCACAGAGGATTGTTTTTATATATTTTTATTACTAAATTTATCAAAATCTTTAATAATACAAAATAATTTGTCACATGTCTCTCTGGCATAGTATCACAACCCTCTTTGATGCTGCCCTTCCCCACATCCCCAAGTGCTTGGGAATGGGATACATAGTTGATGGCAGCTTCTAGGAGCTGGATATCCCCATAGTGACGCCGTTTAGCTTCCAGACTCCCAGCACTGGATGTGCCTCTTTTGGCAGAGCCAGAAAAACCTGGGATTGGCTAAAGTTCAGTTAATCTCATCCTTATGTTTTCCCATATATATTAAAGCAGCTACAGATGCACCAGTTCAAGTTGCTTAAGGAGAAGAAGTAACAGATAAAGTCATGGACAGGACACAGAGAAGAAAGGGAAGGAGTGCAGAGTCCATGGAAGCTGACCTGCAGTGATGTTGGCTGCCAAGTTGTAATGAATGACCAGGGATCCTTCCTCCCACCCTGGCCACACAGATGTGGACAAGGAGTAGAAGATGCTGTAAATGGAGAAACAACTGCTTTACTCCTTTCTTTTCATCTCCCAAATTGTAAAGAGGATCTTTGAGTGGATAAAATATTTTTAGAACTTTCTTACAGTTTTCCTTTTTTGAATCCTTATAGCTGCATCATCCCCCAGATATATCCATTCTATCCTCTTCTCTTCTTTGAAAATCTGAAATCCTCAGGATAGTGATCTCCTATCAATAAGTGCTCAGAATAAGAAAATATTTTCCTGGACTGGGGAGGACAACTCAACTGGTCTCTTGAAGGTGGTTCTGATAATTTTTAGTTGAAATGTTTATGATTAGGTGAATGTGGAGTGGTGAAGCAAAATTAGAAAGACAAAATGCTGAGTTCAAAATAACCTTGGCTGTAACCAGAGTAAATCATCTTCTCCGACTGACTAATTGTTCTCAAGGTATGTAGCCATGAATCATATTTCCCAGCTTCTCCAATCACTAGAATTCATAAGCCTCTTTCTCACTCCATCCAGGAAAAGCAATTAAAGTCTTAGGTTATCTCACCATGAGCAGTAGAGTAAAAACTATTGTTTTTACTATTGTCTTGAGCAGTAGAGTAAAAACTATTGTTCCTAAAATTATATATTAATGGGACTAGGTCAGTGAGATCCTGGACACCAAACAATCCAGAAGGCAGTTACCATCACCAAGGTGGTGACTAGGGAATTCCTTCAAGTTATCCAGTCTCAATCAACACCGTCTTCTAACTGAGGAAGAACAGCAGTCTGAACATCAGAATGTTGGAAGAAACCAGACAGAATAAAAAGAATCTCTTTCTTTTATTCATCACCCTTTTCAGTCTGCTCCAAAGGCTGAGAACATGACCCTCTGAGAGATGCTCAAAGTCTGTTCACCATCCTTTGTGGTTCGTCTCCTACAAATAAAAGAAGAAAAAAAAAAAAACAGTTGATAAGATAAAGAAGTGTTTTATGGCACTTCATTCTGGTGTGTGAGGTAAGGTTTGGCCTGTTTTTACCAAAGAATATTCTACCAGGTACCCTGACTGCTTGAACCATCCCCAGATATTCTCAGGAAGAAGTAGCCCTTGATCAGAACCAGATAATTAAAACTGCTTATGGGTGTACACAAGAATTCAGAATAAGTTAGCCCTCCAAGAGACATAGATCTTTTTGGCTCACTGAGTTTCACTCACTCAGCTAGAAGATTTTGTTTCCTCTAATCAGTCCACTAGTGAGAGGCACAAAAGGGATAGGGAAGAATTGGACAAGCCAATTACTTTTATTTTTTAACCAATGCAATTGAACTATAACTTAACATACAATTTATACTATATATGTGTGTGTGTGCGTGTGTATTTCAATTATTTTGACAAATGTATACAAACTTGTCCAGTTAAAAATTAAATTCTTTTCTCACAGAAATTTCTCTTCCATGCCCTGTGTGGAAAAACACCCAACACCTTCTACTCTATGATCAATTGTATGATTTCTCTTACTATGTATTAATTTTGCCTATTATAATTTCACATAAATGAAATCACAGGGTATGAATTCTTTGGTATTTGGTTTCTGTTACCTACTATAATATTAATGAGATTCATCCATATTTTGTATGTATCAGATATTAATTATTTTTATTGCTGAGTATTATTCCATTGTATGAATACACATTTTATTTATCCATTCATTGTTGATGGACATTTGAGACATTATGAATAACACCTATGTGGTAGACTGAATAATGCCACCCTTCCACCCAGGGAAGTCCATGTCCTAATCCCTGGAATCTGTGAATGTTACCCTGTATGACAAAAAGGATATTGTAAGTGTAATCAACTTAAGGATCTTGAGGTGGAAAGATGATCCTAGATTATCCAGGTGGGCCATTACAATGGTCCTCAAAAGAGGGAGACAGGAAGAATCAAAGTCAGAGAAGGGAAGATAATGTGATGATGGGGCAGAGATTGGATTAATGTGATTTGACAGTGAAGGAAGGGGCTACAAGCCAAGGAATACAGGAAACAACTAAGAGCTTAAAAAGGTAAGAAAACAGATTCTCCCCTTAAAGCCTCCAGAAGGAACCAGCCCTGCTGACACCATAACTTTAATTCAGTATAACTGATTTTAGATTTCACACCTCCAGAATTATAAGAAAATAAATTTGTATTGTTTTAAGCCATGAAGTTTGTATAATTTGCTATTGCAGCCATAGGAAACTAATACAGTTTCTAAAACCATCCATGTTCAAGTCGTTGGGTTAGCATATATTTTCATTTCTTTTGGATCAATACCCAGGAGTGGAATGGCTGGGTAATATGGTAAGTGTGTTTAATTTTATAAAAATCTGCCAAACTATTTTCTCAAGTTGTTGCACCATTTTACATTCCACTACCAATGAATGAGAAATCCAGTAACTCCAAATTCATACCAACACTTGATATTGCCAATCTTTTAGGTTTAGTCATTCTATTGAGTGCATGAAGTACAGTCTCATTGTAGTTTTAACTCACATTTTTCTGATGAATAATAATGTTGAGTTTCTTTCAGAATCATTCCTGTATTGTGTTTTGTGAATATCTCTTCTTTTGCTCATTTTTCATTAGTCATAAGAGAGGCTTACATAGTGGATATTTAATGCACCTCTGTCACTCTCCTTGCTAGTAACTCCTCTATTACACCTCTTCCTTTCTTCTATGTGTCCCTCTTGATCCTACCCCTTCTCTTCTGAGACTTGAATTCAGTCTTTCTTCCTAAGAATATTTCACAAAAGACATAGTAACCTTACCATGGGCTGGATGGATGAAGGAAGGAGAAATAACTTTGTAAGTCTTTAACAAAATGGTCAAAAAAAAAAAAAAATGGTCAAAGTGACATTTGTCCTTTGGGACACCCCAGACTGGTCTCTAGTTTCTTCTCCCTTATTAATTACTGTGGAGCTCCTACTCATGTTCTTTTCTCCTGAACTTTATTCCCAAAGTAACTTGCTCTCAGCTGATTGCCACAGTTGTGTTCTATAGCCCATCATCATTACCTATATGTCCAAATTTTAGCAATACAATCTTTAAAATGACCCTTTCTCAAGTATATTTGCCTTTAAATAAGAATATTTTTGAAATTGGGGCAGCCTGGGTGGCTCAGTCATTGGGCGTCTGCCTTCGGCTCGGGTCATGATCTCAGGGTCCTGGGATTGAGCCCTGCATTGGCCTCCCTGCTCCACGGGAAGCCTGCTTCTCCCTCTCCCACTCCCCCTGCTTGTGTTCCCTCTCTTGCTGTCTCTCTCTGTCAAATAAATAAATAAAAAATCTTTTAAAAAAAAGAATATTTGAAATAGTCAAAGGAAAAAATGCTTAATGAATGTATTTCAGGTACCTTGACATATGGAGAAGGAGATATCTTGAATAGCTTTTTTGTTGTGGGATATAATTGGGTAGGGTCATCCATTCTACTATTGCCAAGGGCCTGAAATAATCAGAGGCATCACTCGGGCAGAAAATGCCCAGCCCTAACTGTTTCTCATGGTGATGAATCTTCATTCATAGTTCAAATCTTGATTCTATTCCCAGAGCATTTCTTTTTCTGGTCCAGCTCTATGGAGTACATGTAACCCCACAAGAAGGAAATTTTAAATGATCTTGATGACCATATAGAAATTTTTTTCTCAATATGAATGTATGTCTAATTTTCTAGTTGGAACAGGAAAAAAGAATGTGTGAAGCTAAATGCCAAGGCTCATTTCCTGTATTTTGCAAGATAATCATATATTTGGGGCTTTCTCTGGGCTAGGGAAATTTTTAGCACTGACCATGGACAGCAGAATTAAATGCAGGAGTTTGAGGGGAAAATGGCAACTGAAAAAGTTCAAAGAGAACAGCCTTCACTTCAGTAGGAACAAATGAACAAAATAAACCTCACTAGAGAAAAAGGTGAAACAAGATTACCCCAGGAATGGTTATTTCCAATTCTGGGAAATTAGTATTTCTTTCTTTCCTTGATAATTGAGTTTTTACTTGAATCCATTATTTTCAGCTTTGTAACCACAACATAACGAATGCTCCTTTGTTCTCAATTTTTCTCCACTTTCCTGCTTGGCTGATAATAGGTTTTAGCATGATATGTACTGATTCCATGCCTTTTATTTGCCTTCAGTTCTGAAAGTAGCCATAATCAGTATTGCTCTCTGGCAGAGAATCTCATCAAACTGGAGAAGCCCACCCATTTAGGAGAAGGGAATGGACTGGGGTGGCATGGGGACATTCTGACTGTATCTGTCAATTTTTTCCAGGGATCTCTGCTAGCAGCTGACCCCTAATTTACTATTCAGATTTTTTTTTTTCACTCTGGGATTCTTTGTGCTTAACATGATGCAAAATTGTTTTCATGAATCCATTTAAAGTTATTGTAACTTTACAAAATGTATTATCCTTGCTTCAAAAAGGGTCTCATCAATCTGAAAATCAGTGTCTTATCTGATGCCATTAAGCAGAATTCTAGTAAAAGCAACAGAGGAAACAAACTAAACAAACAAACAAACCAATTACAATATGGTTGATGCAACAGAATGAGAAATAAAGGTGGGGGAGATTCTTACTAACGACATCGACTGATGAGCACATCAGTGCTGTGACTGAATGTCAATTAGGTCTCTAAATTTCCCAATTACAACTGAGTGTAGCAAGGCTCCATAAGGATGCACATCTGTGGGAAGTTCACAACTAAGTGAAATAGAGCAGCTTTAGGCATTTCAACATGGAACACCTGCTCTCCTTACCCACTGACTAATTAAGTAATGAAAAAAAAAAATGAGCTTGGTTAGAATAGACCCTATAAAAGCAGAGTCAAATCAAAACCATAAGGAGCCCAAAATATATTAGTCTAGAGATCTCCAGAGAAAAACCTGAGGGATCATTAACCCTGACAATAGTTTCAAATTAGCAATCAATAACTCATTGGGCTGGATGATAAGAGGGAAATGATCCTTTATTGAGCACTCCCATTTAAATGGTGGCAAAGTGCAAGACTTTTTTTTTAATTAACAGATTTTATTTTTTTAGAGCAGTTTTAGGTTTGCAGAAAAACCAAGTGGAAAGTACAAAGAATTCCCATTTACGCCCTCACCATCCCCATCTCAGCAGTTTCCATTATAATTAACATCTTGCATTAGTGCAGTATATTTTTATAAGTCATACACCAATATTGATTCATTATTATTAACAAGAGTCGATAGTTTACATAAGGATTCATTGTATTATGCATTCTATGGGTTTTGGCAAATGTATAATGTATCCACCATTATAGTATTATACAGATTAGTTTCACTGAACTAAGAGTCCCCTAGGGACTACCTATTCATCCCTCCTTCCTTCCTACTGAATGCCTTTTTCATTGATTTCTGCTCTGATCTTTATTATTTCTCTTCTGCTGCTGGGTTTAGGCTTTATTTGCTGTTCTTTCTCCAGCTCCTTTAGGTGTAGGGTTAGGTTGTGTATTTGAGACCTTTCTTGTTTCTTGAGAAAGGCTTGTATTGCTATATACTTTCCTCTTAGGACAGCCTTTGCTGCATCCCAAAGATTTTGAACAGTTGTGTTTTCATTTTCATTGGTTTCCATGAATTTTTTTAATTCTTCTTTAATTTCCTGGTGGACCCATTCATTCTTTAGTAGGATGCTCTTTAGCCTCCATGTATTTGAGTTCTTTCCGAATTTCCTCTTGTGAATGAGTTCTGGTTTCAAAGCACTGTGGTCTGAAATTATGCAGGGAATGATCCCAATCTTTTGGTACCAGTTGAGACCTGATTTGTGAGCTAGGATGTGATCTATTCTGGAGAATGTTCCATGGGCACTAGAGAAGAGTGTGTATTCTGTTGCTTTGGGTTGGAATGTTCTGAATAGATCTGTGAAGTCCATTTGGTCCAGTGTGTCATTTAAAGTCTTTATGTCCTTGTTGATCTTTTGCTTATCTGTCCATTTCAGTGAGGGGTGTGTTAAAGTCCCCCACTATTATTGTATTGTTGTCAATGTGTTTCTTTGCTTTTGTTATTAATTGCCTTATATAATTGGCTGCTCCCATGTTAGGGGCATAGATATTTACAATTGTTAGATCTTCTTGTTGGATAGATCCTTTACGTAGGATATAGTGTCCTTCCTCATCTCTTATTACAGTCTTTGGTTTAAAATCTAATTTGTCTGATATAAGGATTGCCACCCCAGCTTTCTTTTGGTGTCCATTAGCATGGTAAATGGTTTTCCACCCCCTCACTTTCAATCTGGGAGTGTCTTTGGGTCTAAAATGAGTCTCTTCAGACAGGTTATCGATGGGTCTTGTTTTTTTATCCAATCCGATACCCTGTATCTTTTGATTGGGGCATTTAGCCCATTTACATTCAGGGTAATTATTGTAAGATAGGAGTTTAGTGCCATTGTATTGCCTGTAAGGTGACTGTTACTGTATATTGTCTGTGTTCCTTTCTGGTCTATGTTACTTTTAGGCTCTCTTTTTGCTTATAGGACCCCTTAAAATATTTCTTGTAGGGCTGGTTTTGTGTTTGCAAATTCCTTTAGTTTTTGTTTGTCCTGGAAGCTTTTTATCTCTCCTTCTATTTTCAATGACAGCCTAGCTGGATATAGTATTCTTGGCTGCATATTGTTCTCATTTAGTGCTTTGAAGATATCCTGCCAGTCCTTTCTGGCCTGCCAGGTCTCTGTGGATAAGTCTGTTGCCAATCTAATGTTTCTACCATTGTAGGTTACAGATCTCTTCTCCCGAGCTGCTTTCTGGATTTTCTCTTTGTCTCTGAGACTCATAAGTTTTACTATTAGATGTCGGGGTGTTGACCTATTTTTATTGATTTTGAGGGGCGTTCTCTGTGCCTCCTGGATTTTGATGCCTGTTTCCTTCCCCAAATTAGGGAAGTTCTCTGCTATAATTTGCTCCAATATACCTTCTGCCCCTCTCTCTCTTTCTTCTTCTTCTGGGATCCCAATTATTCTAATATTGTTTTGTCTTGTGGTATCACTTATATCTCAGATTCTGCCCTCATGATCCAGTAGTTGTTTATCTCCCTTTTTCTCAGCTTCTTTATTTTCCATCATTTGGTCTTCTATCTCACTGATTCTCTCTTCTGCCTCATTTATCCTAGCACTTAGAGCCTCCATTTTTTTATTGCACCTCATCAATAGCCTTTTTGATTTCAGCTTGGTTAGATTTTATTTCTTTTATTTCTCCAGAAAGGATTTCTCTAATATCTTCCATGCTTTTTTCAAGCCCAGCTAGTATCTTTAAAATCGTCATTCTGAACCCTAGTTCCAACATTTTACTAATGTCCGTATTGATTAGGTCCCTGGCAGTCGGTACTGCCTCTTGTTCTTTTTTTTGAGGTGATTTTTTTCAGTCTTGTCATTTTGTCCGGAGGAGAATAGATGAATGAAAGAACAAAATGCTAACCGAATAACAATGACCCCAGAAAAATATACACTAAACAAATCAGAAGAGACCTGAAACTGGGGGAAAAGAAAGCAAAAGAAAGAAAAAAGAAAAAAGAAAAAGAAAAGAAAAAGATAAAACAAACAAAAAAAGAATATGATCAAATATGATCAAGCTGGTGCATAGATCAGTGCCACACACTAGATTCTGTGTGTATTTAGAAGAAAGTGCCTCCCAAAATTTTAAAGAAAGAGAAGCTTATATATGTACAAAAATAAGGGTAAATGTGATGAAGGGATGGAATATGACTGTAATGATGAAAATTATAAAAGACTTTTTTTTTCTTTTTTTTTATTTTTAAAGATTTTATTTATTTATTTGAGAGAGAGAGAATGAGAGAGAGAGCACATGAGAGGGGGGAGAGTCAGAGGGAGGAGCAGACCCCCGCAGAGCAGGGAGCCCGATGCGGGACTCGATCCCGGGACTCCAGGATCATGACCTGAGCCGAAGGCAGTCGCTTAACCAACTGAGCCACCCAGGCGCCCGAAAATTATAAAAGATTTTATAAAAGGAATTTATAAGATAAGAAGTTGTTTGAGAAAAGGAAGAAGAGGATTAAAAAAAAAAGGGAAAGAATGTGATCAGGCGGGAGACTAGAACAAAGCCATACACTAGAGATTTAGGGTATATTTTGGTCTGTTAGAAGAAACTGTATCCCAAAATTTTAAAGAGAAAACAACTTATATTTATATATATATATATATATATATATATATATATATATATATATATACGAAAAATAGGGTTAACTACTATGAAGGGATAGAATATGACTCTAAAAATGAAAAATAAAAAAGATTTTTTAAAAAAGGGATTGATAAGATGTTGGTTGAAAAAGGGAAAAAGAAAAATTCAAAAAGAAAAAGAAAAAGAAAAAAAAGAAAATTAAAAAAATTAACTTTGAAAGACTAAAGAATCATGGGAAAAAAGCCATGAATTCTATGTGCGGTATTCCCCTAGTGCTGGAGTTCTGCTGTTCTGATTGATGGTAAACTTGGTCTTGGCTGGCTGTTCTTGCTGATCTTCTGGGGGAGGGGCCTGTTGCTGTGGTTCCCAAATGTCTTTGCCAGAGGAATTGCCCCGCCCTTGCCGGCCGGGCTAAGTAATATGCTCGGGTTTGCTCTCGGGAGCTTTTGTTCCCTGCAAGCTTTCCCTACAGGTTTGGAGGCCAAGAGTGAAAATGGCGGCCTCCCAATCTCCGCCCCAGAGGAGCTGAGAACTCGGGGCCCCACTCCTCAGTGCGCCCCCAGAGAAAAGCAGTCAATCACTCCCGTCTCCCCGGTCTCCGGCCGCACTCCCTGCTCATCCGGCCTGTGACCGAGTGTCTCTATCTCTAGCACCCGACCCTGTGTGGAGTCTCCAAATCCAGCAGATCTCTGCGGTGCACTCCCATGCCACTTCTCCCGGGGGAGAAAGGGGAGTCTCCCCGGATCTGCTGCTTGTTAGGTCCCTGCTGGAGCAGTGGCCTGACTGTGCCGCGAATCACAGTTTATGGCAACCCCGAGCTGAGAGCCCGCTCCTCTGCTTCGTCTCTGCAGCAGGCTTCCCTGCTCCAATAGCTGGGAGCTCTGCTGCACTCAGGCACCCCTGGTCTTTCTGTGACCCTGAGGGTCCTGAGCCCACACTCCCCGGCGAGGGTCCACCCCCTGCTTAGCCACTGGAGCGACATCCCTCAGCAAAGCCCACTTCTAAAATTTTCGATTTTGTGCTCTGCTGCTCTATCACTTGCCAGTAGTGGCTGACAGAGGCCCCCTCCCCTGCCATCTATCTTCCCAAATATCACCTCGGATTCACTTCTCCGCATGTCCTACCTTCCAGAAAGTGGTCGCTTTTCTGTTTAGAGAGTTGCTGCTATTCTTTTCTTCGAGTTCGTAGGTGTTCAGAATGGTTTGATCCCTATCTAGCTGAATTCCTGGGACCAGACGAAAGTTAGGTCTCCTACTCCTTCACCATCTTGCTCCTCCTCTCATAGTATACATTTTTAACATATCACAGTTCACCTTCAGTTAATATTATATTAGCTCAGTATCAACATAGGAATCTTATGACCATATACTTCTATCTTAACTCTCTTTCTTTTAAAGTGAGACATAAGAGATGTTTTATTTTAACCACATCAATCTTCTTTAATCTTTAGTCCCTTGTGTTGGTCCAGATTTCCATCTACCATCATTTTCCCTCTGACAGAACTTCTTTTAATATTTATTGTGCTGAAGTTCTCCTGGTAATGAAATCTTTCAGCTTCTGCATGCCTGGAAATGTCTTTACCTTCATTTCTGAAAAATGTTTTTCAAGAGTGTGGAATTCTCAGTTGATGGATTTTTTTGCTTTCAGTACTTTGAAAATGTCATCCCGCTGTCTTCTGGTTTGCATTGTTTCTGACAATGTCTTATGTATTTCCTATCTTTATTCTTTTTATTCAATTTGTCTTTTTTATTCCCCTCTATGGCTGCTTTAAGATCTATTTCCTTATCCCTTCTTTACCTACTTTCTGGATGTAGATTTCTTCATGTGTGTGTATGGGGGGGTGTGTGTATGTGTGTTTAAATTCACTGAATTTCTTGGCTCTGTGAACAATTTTTCAACAAATTTGGAAAATATTTTGACACTATTTCTTTAATTTTTTCCTGCTCTTCCTCCTCCCCCACCTCATACTTCTCGTTTTGGACTCTAATTATGCATATATATCAAGCCACTTGATATTATCTTCAAACTCATGCTTATTTATCTCAATATTCTTTCTTTTCTGTATTTTGTTTTAGTCAGTGTCAATTGCTTTGTCTTCAAGTTCATGGATTTTTTTTTCCTTTGTAGTATTTAATCTGCTGTTAATCACATCTAATGGATATCTTGTGTTATATGCAGTTCACTTGTGTTTCTGTTGTGTGTTTTAATCTTCCCTCTGTATATCTCCTTATCACTTTGATTTACTCTACCTTGTAAACATATGGGGTGCATTTATTATCATTGTTTTAATGTACTATTTTAGTACTGTGTCCCTATATATTTAATTTCTATATCTCTTTATATTAATCTAATTTTCTCATTATTGGTCATATTTTTCTTTTTCTTATGTGTCTGGTATTCCTTAACTGAATGCTGGATTTTGTGAATTGTATATTATTGTGTGCTGGGTAATTTATTTCTTTAGATATATTTGAGCTTTTTCTCAAACATGATTAAGTTACTTGGAAACTTTTGTTCTTTTTAGTGCTTGCCTTTAAGCTTTGTTAGGTGAGCTAATAGCTGCTTGTAGTCTAGGGCTAATTGGACCCGCGTCTGTGGCAATTTTCTTTTGAATTCTGAATTAATCATAGGGCTTACCATTGGTTTTCCTTGTCTCAGTATAACTGTTTAATACTGACTATTTTCCAATGCTTTAAGTCATTCTTTTATGTATTGCATCTGCTGTGTTAGTTTTTTTAAAGAAGGAGGATAAATCCAAACCATCTTACTCCATTGTGTCTACAAGTGGGATCAAGAGGCAAAATTTTAAGTCATATCTATCTGATTCTAATCTCTTTGATCTTTTTACCATGTAGCACCATGTATACTTTGAAAGTGTATCTGGTATATTTTAAAATATGTTATATGAAACCACAGTGGTATATTCTTTATTTATTTATTATTGAAGAATAATTGGCATACCATGGTATCTTAGTTTCAAGTGTACAACATAGTGATTTAACAATTGTATACATTACTCAGTGCTCACCATGAGAAGTGTAGTTATCATCTGTTACCATACAACATTATTACAATATTATTGACTATATTTCTTATGCTGTAGTTTTCATCTCCATGATTTACTTATTTTATAACCTCTATTCCTCTTTATTTCATACATATCCTCACCCACCTCCCCTCTGGCAACCACAAGTTTGTTCTCTGAATTTAAGAGTTTGTTTGTTTTGTTTTTTTTATATTTCACATATATGTGAAATCATATATTTATCTTTCTATGTCTTAATCATTTCACTACTGGGTATTTATCCAAGGAAAATGAAGACACTAATTTGAAAAGATAAATGCACCCCTCTGTTTATTGCAGCATGATTTACAATAGCCAAGATTCAAAGCAGCCCAGGTGTCCATTGATAGATAAATGGATAACAAAGATGTGGTATGTATATACAATGGAATATTACTCAGCCATAAAAAGGAATAGAAATCTTGCCATTTGTGACAACATGAGTGCACCTAGAGGGTATTATGCTCAGTAATATATTCTTACTGCAAGTGTTTGCAATTATACTTAGTATGTCAAATATAGATTTATCCCTTCTTTTGCTCAGCCTCACAGAAAAAGTTTAAACCTCAGTAGGAGGTCATTGGACATGCACCTAGCAAAAGGTGGAAGCAGATTTTGCCATTATACCCGAGGTATAATTCTCTTTACAGGGTAAGGTAACTAGCTTAGTCCTCTTTTTATGAAAATGAGAAGTAGGACTAAGGCTTCAAATCTTTAGATCACTCTTGACCAAATAAAAAATCCTCCAGATCATATAAATGGTATAGGTAATTCCACATGTTAATTTTCTTTTGAGTTCATTGCTAATGGATTCATAAAGAGGCCCTGAATTATAGTTGTTTACTTTTTTTTTCAATAATAGAGCAAGGCACTGCCTAGGTACAGACTTCTATAAATCTATTGGGACATTTCAAGGATGCTCATTTGTTGAATGTGTAGAAGAGTATTTAAAGACAGGATTAAACAAAGTGTTTAAGAGATTGTGCTCAGATGACAAAAAGTATTCCCCAAGCTTCATGACTGTGGCTATGGATTTATGTCCCTTAAATGAAGGTGAATTTGTAAGCTGAGGTTTTAGATCTTCTCCTTAGAGTAAGTTAGACAGATCTGTACCTCTGAAACAAATAATACATTATATGTTAAAAAAAAGAAGAAGAAGAAGAAGATAGCAGGAGGGGAAGAATGAAGGGGGGGAAATCGGAGGGGGAGATGAACCATGAGAAACGATGGACTCTGAAAAACAAACTGAGGGTTCTGGGGTGGGGAGGGAGGATGGGTTAGCCTGGCGATGGGTATTAAAGAGGTCACGTTCTACATGGAGCACTGGGTGTTATACGCAAATAATGAATCATGGAACACTACATCAAAAACTAATGATGTAATGTATGGTGATTAACATAACATAATAATAAGAGAAAAACAAAACAAACAAAAAAACCCACAATAAATAGTTAAGCCCCCTGTGTTCAAAACAGTAAGTTGTTAGCTGGTACACTAAATAAAATTATCACATACTGTTCTTGACATAAAAAAAAAAAGAATAAGAATACAATCAGTTTCTAGTATAAAATGTATGTGACATTCTGATCTGTTCTGGTCTACTTAATGGGATTGTTTCCATAATATCTTGGCTTCTTGTTGAGTTTCTGAGTCCCACCATTAAGGGCCTTCTATTAAGCAAGGCTTTTCTTCTTCCCCAAACTGCGAGTGACTGAGTTGGTCTTTAGGGAAAGAAGAGATCACTCTTCCATCTTCTGGTATCCTAGGGTGTTTATTTTACCCCCTAGAAATAGTACTTCATGAGAAGGGTAGTTCAGTTGGGGCATTGACCTGATATCTATAGCAGAATCTCTTCCCCAGTGTTTAGAACACCTTTGGACATCTGTGGTCTTCACTTTATATCACGGTATGGCCTTGTGTATGAATTGGGGGCAAGCTGATTCATTAATAGAGCCATAAGTATGTCATCTTGGGCCACATGTTAAACTCATTTCATATGACTTCTGTATATGGAAAACATTTATTAAGTGATTACTATGTGCCAGAGACTGTTCTACGTGATTTATTTATATTAATTCAATTCTATCTCATAAAAAGTCTATGGTGCAATAGTATATTGGGTCTCGTTAAAAGTACAGAGAGTTTAAATACTATTTCCAAGGTAACAAATGGCAGAGTCAAAATTTGAATCCTTATAGTCTGATTCTAGAGCCTAAAACTCTTTGCCACTATACTATACTGACTTTCACTATAAATGAAAACTTTTGCTCCAAACATCTTCTTAGACCCAAAGTTGTTACGGATGTATGGCAGAGGAATTGGGTATGTAAATTAATATGTATATCCACACTTGTAAATGTATTCACTTATGGATATATGAATATATGTTTGAGCATTTAAGTGGCCATGCATATGTTTTTTGGTATAAATTTATTTGCAGTAATATAGTTTGGCATTTTGTATGGTTTGCAATTTTAGTTATTGTTAACAATTTCTCCATATATATCCTGTGATAAGCAAGTGGTTTATGTACGGTATGTTTATATAAACAGACAAGGGAGGAGCAAACTGGTGGTCGGAAGAAGATATATAATTAATCCAGAAAAAATATTGTTTGTCAAAAGTTACCCAGGTAATTTGAACTAGAACTAATTTTTTTCTTTATTTCCCTCAGGATATGAAGGCCTGGTCAAGAAGACAAAGCAAATGAGACAGAATCAGAGAAGGAAAGAGTCACTCCTCTAGTGCAGGCTGTGTGGGGAAGAGGAAGCAATAAGAATGGGGCTAGTATGGGGTGGGGTTGAGGAGTCAGACAGTTTTCTCTACCTGAAGACTTGGCAGAGATCCAAAACTGATCAGAAGCTTCTAAAATGTTCAGAATGAGTTAATGCAGATGCCTGACTTCTTTCTACCAAAGCCCACCATGTGAGTATCACAAGTCTTCCAAACAGGATGAAGCCCTATCTTAGGGCCAGGAGTTATTCATCTTTCACAGAAATGCCTTATGGTAAGTTTCCTTTCAAGTAATGCAAGCATACTTTAGAAAATTTGATAATTATCAAAAGGATAATGAAGGAAATAAACCCCACCTAATCTCACAACCGAGAAAGAACTATGCTTAACATCCAGGTGCATATGCATGAAGCCTTTTCTTCATATAGAGCGTCTACTTTGGAAGTTGTGAGCACTCTGGCTTTACAGGTTAGTATCCTGTTACTTTGACTTAATACTATACAGTGATTTTTTTTCTGTATCATTAAACATTTGTACAAACCATCATTTTAAATGATTTGTGGCTTCACTGTAACTTATATAACTGCTTCTCTTTAGGCTTTTTCTTTTTCTTTTATTTTTTTTAAAGATTTTATTTATTTATTTGTCAGAGAGAGAGAGCACAAGCAGGGGAGGTGACAGGCGGAGCAGGCAGAGGGAGAAGCAGGCTCCCCACCGAGCAAGGAGCCCAATGGGGGACTCAATCCCAGGACCCTGGGATCATGCCCTGAGCTGAAGGCAGATCCTTAACCGACTGAGCCACCCAGGTGTCCCTAGGCTTTTTCTTGACGCTGTTAATATGTAATCCCATTTAAATATATCATAAAGAGCATCTCTAATAATTCTTGAAGGTAAGAATATGATAATTGAGGTCCAAAATATAAATATATTCATGGTTCTTGATGTACATAACTAATTGTTTCTTGGAAAGGTTATAGAAATTTATTGATACTCTTACCAATATCTATGGCTATACCTGTCTCAAAGGAGTATTTCTGGCACGAAGCATGAAGATATCTTTTTTTAAGCCAAAGATTGGCTTTTTTTTTGTTATATAGCTCTCATTGTAAGTGTTCAGTGTCCATTTTGCCTGCAGTCTAGGACCTAGACTGATATGGAAATCTGACCTAAACCTTGATAATGATTGTAATGATTACTTTTACCTGAGTTTTCTGACATATATATATATATATATATATATATATATATATATATATATGTATATATATTGCCCACAGTGACATTTTCTGTGCTGCCAAGCTAAGATGATGCTTTGGAAGCTGAGGTGCACTGTTTCTCTCAAGTGGCAAATATCCTATTAGTAGCAACAGTTCCTTAGACCTTGAAAAACATACTCTCTGTATTCAACCCTTACTTTGCAACTGGAGTACACATGACAATTTCTTTCAATTTGTAAGTTTCTTATAGAAACCCAAACACAGTATCTTTAATGCAAGTCCCCAAGAATCCATCCCCTCATCTTTTCATGTCCAGATGCTTTTCACAGGTTCTTGGTTCTGCTGGGGTTTCCTGAGAGTGTGTGGGTATATTTTTGGTGTGGCACTGCAGGGGGTGAATGTAGCAGGTAGGAGGGATGGTGAGAATGTCATAATAAAGGGTCCCAGTCTAGACAGTGACAGCGTCATCTGGTTCCCTGTGTCTCCACACATTGGGATTCAGTAGTACACCGCCTTTTTCTGCTACACAGTTGATAATGAATAGCCTTCTGGACCCAGAGCCTCCAATCAACAATGAACTCAGGGGGTGAGGTATGATAAGGGCTTTATGCAGAGACTCAGGAAAGGAGACATAAGATCACTCCCAAAAGATAGTATGACAACCCTATTTGAAAAGATAGCTAGATCATAGAAGTGTAAATTGGGCAGATGCTTAAATTGTCAAAGGGTATCATTCATGGCCAAGATCAGGACACGTATATACAGTGAGACTAACTATGCCAGGAGGAATAGGAGGACGCAGGCTTTAACTACAGTATCTGACTGTTGGAAGGTGCTAGGATTGAAACCTTTGCTCAGGGTTGAAATCAAACCAGAGCACTTGTGAAGTCTATCCCTGGCTTCTACTACATACAAATAGGAAAAATTCATCTTGGTTGCCCAGAGCCCTCAGTGAAAAAGGTCCTTAGCATTTCTGCAGGATCAAGAGTGGGGCAGAGGGCTGGGGGTAAATAGTTACAGTCTTTCCATCATTCCACCTATCTCTGGAAGGAACCAGTGAAAGGAGGCTGCCAGTGTTTACCCTAATGGTGGCACCTGTCTGGCAACTTCTGCTTTCCAATGGGAGTCCTCTAATAACCCATTAGCATCCCGAAGACCCCTCCCTTTATCAGTAGCTACTCCTGGGTTTCGGAGTCTTTCAGGATAGCAGCAGATTGACTCCTGGCTGGTGTCTCTGCTGGGTCTCCCTCCCTCCTGGTAGGAGTCACAACATTAAGTTCTTGATGTGTTGGAAGCTTCTGTCTTCAGCACCCAATCTTCCATGCTGCCTTAGGTCTTACTGTGGGACTGCTGAATCCTTCCAGGATCTTTGATTAACATGTAGAGTCTTTCAGTAAATAATTCCCATTATTCTTCCTTTCAAACTTATTTAAATGAACCAATATCACTTTAACATCTGTTAAGATATAACTCTGAGCTTGAGGAGCTCACATCATCTGAAGCAAGGGCTCAAATAAACTCAGCATGAGAAGATTGTGATGCCTTCCATCTAAGCATGTGTCCTGTAGTGTACATTGGGGCCAGAGGGCTTTTTGTGGAAATTAACACCTGATCTGTGTCTCAAGAGTATTGCAGACAGTGCATGCCATTTTAAGGCCTGGTGTGGTTCTGATGGAAACTTCTAATTACCCCAACTTCTCTTTGTACTCCCAGACCTAGAGATAGAAGCTGCTTTCTGCAATTCCTCTCTGTACTACATCATTTTCTTTTTCTTTCATTCTTTTTGTTCCTTTCTTCCTTCTCTCCTCTTTTCCTTCCTTCCTTGCTCCCCCCCTTCCTGCCTTTACTTTTCATTTTCAAGGCAGCTATCATTTGTTTAGCCAATTTCTCATTTTAAATTGGCAAAATATTTGGTAAAATGACTCATATTTTTTTGTTTACCTCACTGGGCCCCTGGATGACACAGAGCCAACTCTGGCATCTACTAGCAATTTAGGAAAGTCACTTTAATCTTCTGTCCACAGTTTCTTAATTTATAAAATCGAGTTGATAATACCTGAACTCAAAGGGTTGCTATGGGAATTAATAATCATATATAAAACCTAATACAGAGCCTGGCACAGAATATGTGCTAGCTAATATCCCTTCTAATTCCAGCATCTTAGGATGCCACTAACTTACTAGGAAGGAAAGTGGCCGGATCCTATATCCATGGTGGCTTTGGGACTGTAAACTATTGGGAATTGCTCTATTCTGGACTGTGATGATAAAAACAATAGGCAACAATGGTAATAGCAACTAAGTACAAATCACTTTGTATGAGTCAGTCATTAGACATACTATGCATTTTTCCTTTATGAATCTTTTATACTAGTACTGTTTTACCTGCATTTTAAAAGTTAGAAAACCAAGGCACAGAGCAGTTAAGCAACTCATCCAAGATTGCACAACTAATCAGTGGTAGACCCAGGATTCAAACCCAGACAGTTTACCTCCACAGTTTACACTCAAAATCATTACACTATTCCACCACTTGATAATTAGTATTTTAGAATTTACAGTTTACTCTGTTCTACATTGTCTCGATTGATCTTTACAACAATTCTGCAATATGAAGGGGACAGAAATTAGCATCTACACTCTATAGGTGAAGAAATTGAGAATTAGAGAATTTCATGCCTCTAGTAAGTATCAGAAGTGAGATTTGAATTCTTTTCTTTTTTTTTTTTCTGACACTAAACCTGAGCCTTTTCTTCTAGGCCAGGACAGCACACTGCCTCCCAACCCCTGCCTGCCACCAGCCACTGGCCTCTTTGTATCTTTTTGCCTGACAGAGATAATTGTGTTTTTTTGGGTTTTTTTTTCCATTTGAAATCGACCATACATAATACACCAGTCTGAAGTTAGCAGGGATAAGCAACCTTGCGGGTCTGCTTTCCAAAGAGCCTCCTGCCTGTAGGCAGGACCCTGATGAATGGAAAAGAGCCAGGCAGTTCCACATCTGACTTTGGCAAATAGCTTTGTGCTGATTCTTTTCAAAATGCCCTTTACTGACAGAGTAATTTCTCAGTACAAAAACGGAGGCATGCACAGAACAATGCAAATGAGACAGAGATGGCACTGACATGGAAAGAATAGCAATATTATCCTAATGGCTCTGAAATAAAATATAATAATGGGAGGAAATTCACCCTGAAATCATGTTCATCAGCTTTGCAGAAAAGTCTTTTCCCTACCTGGCCACACCACAGGGTTCCCTGATGTACCTTCTTTCCCGTGGGCCTGGGGGTGCAGAGGCTGTACTAAATGCCTCCTCCAGGGCAGAGGCCTACAGCTCTTGCCATCACCCTGCAGTTACAGACTGCCTTGCAAGGGACCATCTCCATCAGGAAAGCTGCCTTGTCATCTTAGAAATTGTGGACCATTTTAAGGCTTTGGGGCACGGGTATCCCCCCCTGGCCCTCATTACAACTGAGAGCATTTTTCTTTGGGGTTGAGCCCACCATGATCTGGAAAACACTCAAGGGCTACTCATGCTGACAAGCAAATCCCTGCTTTCCAGAGTTGAGGCCAGTTCAGGTGAACCTCATGGCCTGGTAACTAAAATTGAACACTTTTAAACAAGGCATCTACTCTCGTCATGTTTGGGGCCCAACAAATGTGTCTAGCTTTATCTTGAACCATTCAGGACTCCCAGCTGTACTGAAAGTCTTCCTGCCCCCAAAACATGACATCCACAGCCCTGTCCCTTTGTTTAGGGAAATCCACAGGCCCCGTCCCTTTGTCTAGACTGCTCTTTCCTCCTCACTTCAACCCAGGGACTCAAATCAAACATCCTCCTCTCTGTACCTTCCTGAACTTCTCCCTACACTGTATTTAATGATCAATCTGCTTCTTACTCTTGTTCGTGACCATGAGACTTGCCGCATTGCAGGACTGGAATAGTTTACTGGTCTGTCTCCTCTGCTTGAACCAACGGCTCCCCTGAGCCAGGATTGGCCCTTTGCTTGTCTGTTCCCAGTTTCTTACACAGTAACTAGAAAAATGTACTCTCTGCAGCTACACCTGGCCCTGCTCTGTGGATTCATTTTATTTCCTGGCCAGCCCTGACTACTCTTAGCTCTGGGCACTGCATCATGCAAGGTCCAGTGCATGGCAGAGAAACAATGTTCACCCCCCATGAAGGGTGACAGGATATTTCCAGGTCCACTGATGTGAGGAATTCAACAGATATGTTCAGGGTTTTGAACTGTGTGCTCTTCCCTCCTGTCCCTTCCCTCCTCCGACATGCCTACACACATACGAAGTCCATCCTCTCCAACCTTGATCAGTCCTTTGTAGTTAAAGGAGATGCCATCTCTGAATCTTACCCTTTGCATGCTATTCAGTGTAATGGAGCTTTTCCAAGACTGAGGTTCCTGGAGACAGGAGGTGCAGATGTAGAGTGCAGAGTGGGAGATGCATATAGCAACTGCTTAAGGGATGGTGTACAAGAAAAATAATTTAAATGCCATTTCATAACTGAATCCCATACTTCCATGTTCACCCCTTCCTAGTTGGTAATGGCCACTTCCAGTAATTGGGAGACATATAAAAAGATAAAAGATCTCCTCCAACTCCTGAATACCAGCAACAGCTCCACTCTAGACATAACCTTATGCTTGGGATGCCCTCTGTTCCCATCTCAGATGTTGCTGAGCACCTGGGCTGCCTCCTCATCATCTTGGGTACAGTGTGGGTACAAGTGTCCCTGTAGGTCAGGCTCTGCTTGGCTAAGGCATTCTATTGGAATGAGTGGTGCTCCCCTCTGATACTTCAGCTCTGTCAGGCTCTCGCTAACCTAGAGGCACTGCCATTTTCACCAATGAACCACATCAAATGAGGCACTGGGTAGCTCTTAAAGCTGACCCTAAGGAAGATAGAGGTAGGAACACATACCTCTCTGAAGTGAGGCAATGAGCAAGAAGCTTGGAGTGAGGCAGGAGGCTGTGACCTATAGAAGTTAATGATGAGAACAGAATAGCCCAGAAGGAGTAAGAAATACCCTCAGCAGTTCAGGTCTCTGCTCACTCCTAAACTCTTCCTATGTTCCTGATGTTGCAAAGAGAGAAGCACCCTAGGAAAGCATCTGGATTTGGGTCAAATCCCTTATACCTGCTCTTTATAGGCCTGCTTGGTACATAGCATGTGCTATAAAATATTTGCAGGAAAAGTAAATCAACAAATCAGTAGGGCTAACACTTTTAATGTACTAGTCCTGGATGTAATCCCTGAGGTTCTGGAATCCAGTGCCATTTTGGAATGGTGGTCTGGGCATACAAGCTGGATTTGCATCCTAAAGACATTACTTAGTGATATAATCTTATGGAAGAGAAAATTTGATACTCAAGTCAGTTCATTTAACTAAACTCCTCATAACAACCCTCTAAAGTAGTAGGACAATACCCTCATTTTATGCATTGGGAAACAGTCTCACAGACTGTAAAATTGTCAAGCTAATAAGTGGAAGATAGAGGAAGCATTGGGTTTTGAACCAAGACTTCTTTGGTGCCAAAGCCTGCTACTTTGTTTGTGGGTGTATTGTTTTGTTTTGTTTTAAGTTTTTATTTAAATTCTAGTTAGTTTGGGGCACCTAGATGGCTCAGTCAGTTAAGCGTCTGCTTTTGGCTCGGGTCATGATCCCAGGGTCCTTGGATAGAGCCTCAGCAGGGAGCCTGCTTCTCCCTCTCCCTCTACCCTCTGACCTGCTTGTGCTCTCTATCAGTTTAGATGTCCATAAATAAAATCTTAAAAAATTCTAGTTAGTTAACATATAATTTAATATTAATTTCAGGTGTACAATACAGTGACTCAACACTTCCATACATTATCCGGTGTTCATCACAACAAATGAACTCCTTAATCCCCATCATCTATTTAACCCATCCCCCCACCCATCTCTCTTCTGGTAACAATCAGTTTGTTCTCTATAGTTAAGAGTCTGTTTCTTGGTTTGCCTCTATCTTTCTTTTTTTTTCCCCTTTGCTCATTTGTTTCTTAAATTCCACATATGACTGAAATCATATGGTATTTATCTTTCTTTGACTGACTTATTTCATTTAGCATAATACTCTCTAGCTCCATCCACATCTTTGGAAAGGCAAGATTTCATTCTTTCTCATGACTTAGTAATGTTCCATTGTGTGTGTGTGTTGTGTGTGTATATATATATATATATATATATACTCTTTCCATAGCTTGGTTACTGTAGATAATGCTGCTATAAACAAAGGGTACATGTATCCCTGTGAACTAGTATTTTTGTATCTTTGGGTAAATACGCAGTAGTGAGAGTGCTGAGTTGCAGGGTAGTTCTGTTTTTAACTATTTGAGGAAACTCCATACTGTTTTCCAGAGTGGCTACACCATTTGCATTTCCTCCAATACTATAAGAGGGTTCCCTTTCTTCACATTCTCGCCAACACCAGCTGTTTTTTTGTGTTGTTGATTTTAGCCATTTTGGCAGGTATGAGATGAACTCACTGTAGTTTAGATGTCCATTATCCTGATGACCAGTGATGTTGAGCATCTTTTCATGTGTCTGTTGTCCATCTGTATATTTTCTTTGAAAAAATGTCTATTCATGTCTTCTGTCCATTTTTAATTGGATTATTTGTTTTTTGGGTGCTGAATTTTATAAGCTATTTATATATTTTGGATACTAATCTTTTATCGGATATGTCATTTGCAAATATCTTCTACCATTCCATAGGTTGCTTTTTAGTTTTGTTGATGTTTCTTCTGCTGTGCAGAAACTTTTTATTTTGATGAAGTCCCAATAGTTTATTTTTGATTTGTTTCCCTTGCCTTGGGAGACAAATCTAGAAAGAAGTTACTATAGCCAATGTCAAAAAGATTACTGCCTGTGTTCTCGTCTAGAATTTTTATCGTTTCAGGTCTCACATTTAGGTCTTGAATCCACTTAGAATTTATTTTTGTGTTTGGTGTAAGAAAGTGGTCCAGTTTCATTCTTCTGCATGTTGTTGACCAATGTTCACAACACAATTTGTTGAAGAGACTGTTTTTTTCCCACCAGATATTCTTCCCTATTTTGTTTAAGATTAATTGACCATATAGTTGTGGGTTCATTTCTGGGTTTTCTATTCTGTTCCACTGATCTATGTGTCTATTTTTGTGCCAGTACCATACTGTTTTGATCACTACAGCTTTGTAATTTTTGTGCTAGTACTGTACCGTTTTGACCACTATGAATTCTGGATTGTAGTTCTTCCAGCTTTCCCTTTCTTTTTCAAGATTGTTTTGGCTATTTGGGGTTTTTGTGGTTCCATACAAATTTTAGGATTGTTTGTTTTAGCACTGTGAAAAATGCTGTTGGTATCCTGATAAGGATTTCATTAAATGTGTAGGTTGGTTTGGGTAGTATGAACATATTAATATTTGTTCTTCCAATCCATGAGCATGGGATGTCTTTCCATTCCTTTATGTCATACTCAATTTCTTCCATCAGTGTCTTATAGTTTTCAGAGTACAGGTCTTTCACCTCTTTGGTTAGGTTTATTCCTAGGTATTTTATTGTTTTTGGTGCAATTGTAAATGGGATTGACTCTTTAATATTTCTTTTTGCTACTTCATTATTGGTGTATAGAAATGCAACAGATTTCTGTACATTGATTTTGTATCCTGTGTCTTTACTAAATTCCTTTATCAGTTCTAGCAGTTTTTTTGGTGGGATCTTTATGGTTTTCTATATAGAGCATCATGTCATCTGCAAACAGTGAAACAGTGAAAGTTTTACTTCTTCCTTGCCAATTTGGATGCCTTTTATTTCTTTTTGTTGTCTGATTGCTGTGGCTAGGACTTCCAGTACTATGTTGAATAAGTGGTGAGAGTGGACATACCTGTCTTGTTCCTGACTATGGAGGAAAATCTCCATTGTTCCCCATTTAGGATGATATTAGCTATGGATTTCTCATAGATGGCCTTTACTAAGTTGAGGAATGTTCCCTCTAACCCTACTTTTTGAGTGTTTTTATCATGAATGGATGTTGTACTTTGTCAAATGCTTTTTCTGCACCTATTGAAATGATCATATGGTTCTTATCCTTTCTCTTATTAATGTGATGTATCACATTGATTTACAAATATTGAACCACCCTCGCAACCCAAGAATAAAATCCCACTTAATTGTGGTGGATGAATTTTTTAATGTATTTTTTGATTTGGTTTGCTACTATTTAGTTGAGGATTTTTGCATCTATGTTCATCAGAGATACAGGCCTATAGTTCTCTTTTTTAGTGGAGTCTTTATCTGGTTTTGGTATCAGGGTAATGCTGAACTCATAGAATGAATTTTGACGTTTCCTGCCTTTTCTATTTTTTGGAACAGTTTGAGAAGAATAGGTATTCATTCTTTTTTAAATCTTTGGTAGAATTCTCCTGTGAAGCTATCTGTTCCTGGACTTTTGTTTGCCAGGAGTTTTTTGATTATGGATTCAATTTTTTTGCTAATTATAAGTCTGTTCAGTTTTCTATTTCTTCCTGTTATATGTTTCTAGGAATTTATCTATTTCTTCCAGGTTATTCAATTTGTTGGCATATAGTTTTTCACAATATTGCCTCATAATTGCTTGTATTTCTGTGGTGTTGGTTGTTATTTCTCCTCTTTTATTTGTTATTTTATTTATTTGGGTCCTTTCTGTTTTCTTCTTGATAAGTCTGGCTAGGGGTTTATCAATTTTATTAACTTTTTTCAAAGACCCAGCTCCTTGTTTCATTGATCATTTCTATTTTGTTTTTTTGTTTGTTTGCTTTGTTTTGTTTTTAGTTTCTACATCTTTTTTTTCCTGCTCTCATTATTATTCCCTTCCTTCTGCTGGCTTTAGGCTTTGTTTGTTGTTCTTTTTCTAGCTCCTTTAGGCGTAAAGTTAGATTTTTTGAAATTTTCTTGCTTCTTGAGGTAGGCCTGTATTGGTATATCTTTCCCTCTTAGGACTGCTTTTGTTGCATCCCAAAGGTTTTGGACTGTTGTGTTTTCATTTCCATTTGTTTTCTGGTTGACTCATTCATTGTTTAGTAGGGTGTTATTTACCCTCCTTGTGGTTGATTTCTAGTTTCATAGTGTTGTAGTCAGAAAAAGTGCATGGTGAGATTTCAATATTCTTATACTTGTAGAGGCTTGTTTTGTGACCTTATTTGTGATCTATTCTGGAGAATGTTTCATGTACACTTGAAAAGGATGTGTATTTTGCTGTTTTAGTAAGGAATATTCTGAATACATACCTTAAGCCTATCTGGTCCAGTGTGTCATTCAAAGCCATTGTTTCCTTCTTTATTTTCTGTTTAGATGATCTATCCATTGATGTAAGTGGGGTGTTAAAGTCCCCTAATATTATTGTATTATTATCAGTGAGTTCCTTTATGTTTGTTATTAACTTATATTTGGGTGCTCCCTTGTTGGGTTCATAAATATTTGCAATTATTATATCTTCTTGTCGGATTATTCCTTTTATTATTATATAGTTCCCTTTGTCTCGTTACTGACTTTGTTTTAAAGTCTAGCTTTTCTGATAATAAGTATTGCTACTCTGGCTTTCTTTTGACAGCTATCTACATGATAAATACTTCTCCATCCACTCACTTTCAATCTGCAGGTGTCTTTAGGTCTGAAATGAGTCTCTTGTAGGCAGCATATAGATGGGTCTTATTTTTTTATCCATTCTGACACCCTATGTGTTTTGATTGGAGCATTTAGTCCATTTACTTTCACAGTTATTATTGATAGATATATATTTATTCCCATTTTATTATTTGTTTTGTGGTTGTTTCTGGTAATTTTCTCTGATCCTTTCTTGTCTTTCTCTTTTTCATGTTTTGCTGATTTTATCTAGTGATATATTTGGATTCTCTTTATCCTTTGCATGTTTATTAATGGTTTTTAATATATGGTAACCATTAGGTTTGTATGTAACCACTTCTGTAAGTAGCAGTTTATATTAAGTTGATGGTCATTAAATTTGAACCCATTCTTTACTCCACTCCTCCCTACATTTTAGGTATATGCTATTATATTTTATACCATATTTTTGTGAGTTCCTTGACCAATGACTTTTTATAGAAATATTAATTTTACTGCTTTTGTGTTTCCTTTCCTTATACTGTCACTTTTGGTCTCTCCTTTCTACTGAAAGAGTCCCTTTTAATATTTCTTGAAGGGCTGGTTTAATGGTCATGAGCTCCTTTAGTTTTGTTTGTCTGGGAAACTCTTTTTCTCTCCTTCTAGTCTTAATGATAGCCTTGTTGGATAGAATATTGTTGGCTGCAGATTTTTCCCATTCACCACTTTGAATATATCATGCCACTCCCTTGTGGCTTACCAAGTTTCTGTTGAAAAATATACGGCTAGCCTTATGGGTTTTCTCTTGTAAGTTAATGACATCTTTTTTCTTGCTGCCTTTAAGATTTTTTTCTTTATCACTACATATTGCAAATTTAATTATAATATGTCTTGGTGTGGGTCTACCTTTGTTGATTTTGATGGGAGTTCTTTGTGCCTCCTGGATCTAGATGCTTGTTTTCTTCCCCAAATTAGGGAAGTTTTTAGGCATTATTTCTTCCCCCTTTTCTCTCTCTTCTTCTTCTGGGACTCTTATAACACAAATGTTATTATATTTGATGGAGTCACTGAATTCCCTAAGTCTATTCTCATTTTGCATAATTCTTTCTTTTGTTCTTCTTCATTTCTTTCTATTACTTTGTCTTCTAAGTCATTAATTCATTCTTCTGCTTCTCCTACCCTTGTTCATTGTATCAAGCATGTTTCTAATCTTGTTTATTACATTCTTCATCTCTGATTGATTATTTTTAAACTCTTTTAGATCTGTGGTAATGGTCTCACTGATGTCTTCAATTCTTTTCTCAGGCCTCATGAGTATCCTTATGATCATTGTATTAAATTCTTCATCAGGCATGTTACTTATATCTGTTTCACTTAGATCTTTGACTATGGCCTTATCTTGTTCATTCACTTGGGATAAATTCCTCTATCTTCTAATTTTGTCTCTGCTTTCTTCTCTGTGTTAGAAAAGCCAGTTATTCCTCCTGCTCCTGAAAGCAATGGCCTTTTGAAGAAGAGGTCCTGTAGTGACCAGGGCCTGGCATTTCCGGGAGTGCCTCCAGTGTGTGTTGTGTGCACTCTGCTGTTGTGTTCTGACTGCCCTCTCTCCCAGAGTAGCACAGTGCCCTCTGGGATGTATACCTGCCAAGCACACTGACCTTTAAAATTTCAGGCTTTAAGCCCTCAGGTTGCAAGAGCTCACAAAATTCAGCTCACTCATTTTCCAAGCCAATGGCTATAGGGAAATGCTCTCCTTGTGCATTCCCCTGTGTTCCTCACTCTCACACCCTTCTCCCATACCATGACTTCCTCCCATCGATAGCAGCCAGGATTTCATTTCTCCTGTAAACCACATCTCTGTACTTCCTACCTTCTTTGATGTGGCCTCTTCTGTCCTTTTAATTGTGGAATTTGTTCTGTCAGTTCTTCAGGTTGATTTCTGGGGGTATTTAGGATGATTTGATAGTTATCTAGTTGCATTTGTGGGGTGAGGTGAACCTTGGGTCCTCCTACTCCACTACAAATTCAAATTTTGCTACTTTGGACCAGATTATATACTGTTTCACTTTAACAATACTTAAACTCAGTATTCTCATTTATAGCACAGGGAAATAAACAGCCAACTCATGGGGTTGTGAGGATTAAGTAAAATAACATAAGAAAAGCACCAAGAATCATTTCTGTGCAGTGGATGCTTAATAACTAACAATTATTGCTTTGTCCTTTGCAGGAGAGATATATCTACAAGATAGATGGTATTGTTACAACCTTGTAAATGAGGTCAAAATCTATTTTTATTTATTTATTTATTTATTTATTTTTAAGATTTTATTTATTTATTTGAGAGAGAGAGAGCACATGAGAGGGGGAGGGCCAGAGGGAGAAGCAGACTCCCCGCCGAGCAGGGAGCCTGATGTGGGACTCGATCCTGGGACTCCAGGATCATGACCTGAGCCGAAGGCAGTCACTTAACCAACTGAGCCACCCAGGCGCCCTCAAAATCTATTTTTAGTCCCATAATTTACCCACCATCCTGGCTACCACATTTACGCACTTATTTACACCCCAACTTATTCAAGAAAGGATTTAAAGCAGGTTATAAGAATACATACAGCTCAATAAGTTAAATTAAAATTTAAATGATGTGAAAGAAGATACAAGCACAAAGATAAAATGAGAGTAGAAAATCTAAGGTAAGGCCAGGAGTGAATCAGTATGCAAAATGCAAAGCCTATGGCCCTAAAAAGTTACTATTTGTGTATTTCTATATGTTTACTATCTGTGGGCCCACCTTTGGCTCTAAGATTTCTAGAAGTTAAAGCAAAGAAGGAAATTCAAACATTTTTATGGTGTGCCTAAAGTTTTCTTTCCTAAGAGAAATGAAAAGTTTCCTTCAGTGGAGATCAAGGATATTTCTCAATAGAGAGGATGCTGTTCTCTCTCACACTCTACCATACAAACAAGCTCCAACACTCAAAGCTACCTCTATTCAGGATAAATACGGATCTGTCTTTGATGACATTCCAGATTGGCATCTGAGTGTAATTATTAATAGTGTCCCCTTTCACTATCAGTTTTTGTGACATGGTCAGCCTACTTCTCAATCCCATTGCCTGTGCTTTCCCCATGTCTTTGCATTCAAAATCCATCTTCAAGCCTAGTCCAACTGACTACACCTTTCAGAGAAAGCAATTTCTCTTTTTTTCTGAAATCCCACAGGAGAGTGTGTGTGTATTGGGAAGAAGAATGAATGTAGCTTACAGTCTATGGACATGACCTTCCTAAACCACCTTAAAAATGTACATAAAATCGTTGTTAAGTGCAAATGTGAAATTTCTGAGTCAAGTCTCCATAGTTTTCATCAGCAAAGGGATCTGTCATCACAAGATACCTGATTCATGACCTACACAATGGCCACTGGGCTAATCTCACTAACCCTGCCTTGTCTAGAGCTTTTCAAGATGACTTGCATTTGTCAGAGCAGAGAGGGGAACAGTATTCTTGAGGTCATGCTGAAGATCAGTAGTTGGGATGGAATAAAGACCCAGGTCTGTGGTCAGGTTCTGTCTTCTGGATTCTCCAGTCTTGGAAAATAGCCTGAAGAAGTCACCAAAATAAGAGAAACCAATGGAGTCACTTGAGGTACTAAAGTAACTCTCTTGCACCCTTGCTTCTTCAGGACTAGAGGCAGTAAAGCTGCCATACTATTCTAGTCACATAGCACTGCACTATCCCTTTACACATTTTCCACATTTTGGAAATATTCCCTTTGGTAAAGTCACTTGAATTACCACATTTGAGTGTCCCATCTCTCTCTTACTAGACTTGACTGACAAAGACACTATATAATAATTCCCATAACAAATGTATGCACAGGAGCCAAATAGGATAGTGACTAAAATGTGTGGTACACAAGACTTGTGTGAGGGTGACCAACCTTCTGCCCTTGAATCACATGTATAATTTCAAGCATCACATCTGACAAGTTGATTAAAAGAAGGTAGAAATACATATTTTTCTCATTTATTCTCATAGCTAATTTAAAAAGCAATTGTATAAAACAATAATATATATAATGTATCACTGTACTTATGATATATAGAAATACAATATACATTGTATATTGTGTGTAATGTGTTTTCCAATAACAAAACAAAGGAAGTAAGTGGAAGTGAAATGTATTGGATTAAGGTTATAGTAAAGTAATATTTAAAATAATGGACTTTTATAGTTTTTGTTTTAATTCCAGTTAGTTAATATACAGTGTTTTATTAATTTCAGGTGTATAGTATAGTGATTCAACAATTCCATACATCACCCAGTGCTCATCACAAGTGCACTCCTTAATATTGGATTGTTGGATTTGTAACATCAACAGATATAATGTGTATAACAATAAAACTACAAAAAGGGGGAAAGGGAATAGAGCTACATAAAAGTAATATTTCTATATATCACTGAGATTAGGTAATTATGAATCAGAAACTGATTCAGATAAATATATATATGGTAAACCCTAGAGCAATCACACACACACACACACACACACACACAGACACACACACTCACATTAAAAAATATTTTTAAATTAAAAGTAAGCAGTTAAGAAAGAATAGAACAAGGATGACATGAGATATATAATCCAATCAAAAGATAATCCTACAGTGGATTTAAAAACAAACAAACAAACAAGCAAAAAAACCTCATGATCCAACTACATACTGTTTACAGAAGACACACTTTAAAAATTAAAATAGACAAATAAATTGAAAGTAAAAGGATGGAAAAAATACAGCAAGCAAATAGCAACCACAGTAAAGCTGGAGAAGCTATAATGATATCAGACAAAATAGATTATAAAACAACAAAAAATGTGACCAGATGTAATGAGAGACATTTTAATAATAATAAGAGATTCAATCCATCAGAAATATATAAGAATTATAAACATATATACACTTAATAACAGAACACCAAAACACATGAAGCTTGAACTGATAGAATGGAGAGAGAAATAAATAATTTAACAACAAAAGTTGGAGACTCTATGCCCTACTTCAACAATGGATAGAAAATCTAGATAGAAGATCAGTGAGGAAACAGAAAACTCGAACAACATTATTACCTACCTAGAATTAACAGACAAAGATAGAACAGTCTACCCAACAACAAAAGAATATAGCTTCTTCTCAAGTATGTATGGAACATTGTCCAGGATAGACCACATTCTAGGCCATAAAACAAATTTCAATAAATTCAAGAGGATAAAAATAATATAAAGTATATTACCTGATTACAATGGAATAAAACTGGAAATTAATAGCAGGGAAAAATTGAAGGAAATTTACAAATATATAGAAATTAAAAAACAAATAAAAAATAAATCACATGAGAAACTTTAAGATGGATAAAAATGAATACACAACATACCAAAACTTCTGGGATGCAGCTATGGCAGTTCTGGGAAGGAAATTTATGCATATAAAAATGTATAGTAAGAAAGAATAAAGATATTAAGTAATACCTTCATCTTCCATCTTAAGATACTGGAAAAGAGGAGCAAACTAAACCTAAAGTTAGCAGAAGGAAGGAAATAACAAAGATTAGATTGAAAATTAATAGAGAATTGAGAATTGAGAAAGATAATTTAAAAATAATAGAGAAAAAGAATGAAAACAAAACCTGGTTCTTTGAAGAGATCAAGAAAATTGTCAAATCATAGCTGAATTAAGCAAGAGAAAAAGAAAGAAGACTGAAATTACTGGAATGAGAAACGACAGAGGGAACATTACTACTGACTTTATAGAAATAAAAAAGGATATAAAGGAATACTATGCCAGAAAATTAAATAATTTAGACAAAATTGGAAAAGGCCTAGAATGACACAAACTACCAAAACTGATCCCCCAAAAGAGACAGTCTGAACAGAGCTAAAATAAGTGAAGAGATTGAAGTAATAATCAAAATATTACCCATAAATAAAATCCCAGGACCAGATGATTTCACAGCTGAATTTTACTAACATGTAAAGAATTAATACCAATTCTTCACAAATTCTTCCAAAGAATAGAAAAGAAAGCTTATTCTATGGAGCCAGTATTTCTCAGGTACCCAAACCAGACAAAAGCCATCATTATAAAAGAAAATTATAGACCAATACCTCTTATGTAGATGAACACAAAAACCCTCAACAAAGTACTAGCAAACTGAATTCAACAACATATAAAAACAATTATATCTCATGACCAAATGGAATTTGTCATAGGAATGCAAAGCTAGTTCAACATTTGAAGGCCAATTCATACAGTACAATAAAAAATCATTTGACAAAGTTCAACATCCTTTCATGATAATAATACTCAATAAACTGAGAAGAGGGGTGCCTTGGTGGCTCAGTCAGTTAAGCATCTGCCTTCAGCTCAGGTCATGATCCCACGGTCCTGGGAGCGAATCCCACATCGGGCTCCCTGCTCAGCAGGGAGTCTGCTTCTCCCTCTGCCTCTGACCCTCCCCCCTGCTTGTGCTCTCTCTCTCTCAAATAAATAAATAAAAATGTTTAATAATAAAAATAAAACTGGGAATAGAAGGAAAGTTCTTACCAAAAAAAGGAAGTTTTTCAATCTGATAAAATGTTTCTATGGAAAACATGCCTAACATAATATTTAACAGTGAAAGACTGGCTGTTTTCCTCCTAAAATCAGGAACAATGCAAGGATGGCAGCTCTTGCCAGTTCTATTAAACATTGTACTTAAGGTTCTAGCTAGGACAATTAGGCAAGAAAAGGAAAAACAAGGGCCATCCATATTGGAAAGGAAAACCTATAAACTATTTCTATTCTCAGATCTATCTATCTACCTATAATCTATCTACCTATCTATATCTATTATCTATCTATCATCTATCTATCTATCTATCTATCTATCTATCTATCTATCTATCTATCATCTATCATCTATCTATCATCTATCTATCATCTATCAATCATCTAGCTAGCTAGCTAGCTATTGAGAGAATCCTAAGGAAACCATTAAAAAAACTATTCAAACTAATAAGCAATTTTATCAAGGATATAGGAAACAAAATCAGTTTTTAAAAAATCAATTGTATTTCTACACAATACAAATTGTAATTTTTCACATTCAAAAATGAATTTATGAAAAATTTCCATTTATAATAACGTCACAAAGAATAAAATATTAAAATAAATGTAACAAATGAAGGGGGAATTTTTTTTCTGAAAATTACAAAACATTGTTGAAAGATGTTTAAAAAGTCTAAATAATTGGAAAATCAGTCTATATTCATAGATCACAAGACTTAAATTGTTAAGATGGCAATACTCCCCAAGTTTTTCTAAAGATTCAACACAACTTCTATCAGAAACCCAGCTATACAAATTAACAATCTGATTCTATAATTCATATGGAATTGTAAAGAAATTAGAATTACTAGGGAGAATATGGAGCAATTGGATCTGTGAAAATTAATAAAAGGAAATTTCATTCAGAAGGGAGTCGGTAGACAGGAAGTAGGAACACTTAAGTCCTACCACTCCTTGTCAATTGCAGACCCAACAGGAAGAGATGGAGATGGATTCTATTTTACTACGCCAGCAGCAGGAGGAGAGGCTTTCCTTGTCCCTCCGCAACAGCTCAGCCAGTGAGAAACTGTCACAACTCAGCCGAGGAGAAGCCACTATACTTTGAACTCTGTTTATTTCAGTGGACTTCAAGTTTATAACAGCCTATCCCACCTTCCCCTTTTCCTTTATAACAGAGAATCCCTCTTCTTTCTTTTGTGGACTTGCCTATGTTTTGCCATAGCATGCTGGTGCTGAATTGCAATTCTCTGCTATTCCCAAATAAACCCATTTTGGGCTGGTAAAATAACTGGCAGTTTTATTTTTAAAGTTAACAGACCCTCATACACTGCTAGTGGGAATGTAAAATGGAGCATCTGTTTTTTGTTTTTGTTTTTAAAGATTTTTTATTTATTTATTTGAGAGAGAGAGAATTAGAGAGAGCACATGAGACGGGTTAGGGTCAGAGGGAGAAGCAGGCTCCCCACCAAGCAGGGAGCCCGATGCGGGACTGGATCCAGGGACTCCAGGATCATGACCTGAGCCGAAGGCAGCCGCCCAACCAACTGAGCCACCCAGTCGCCCTGGAGCATCTGGTTTTGGAAAACAGTCTTGCAGTTCTTCAATTGATTAAACATGGAGTTATGACCCAGAAATTCCACTCCTAGGGTCAATACCCGAGAAAAATGAAAACATGCATTCCCACAGAAATTTGTACACCTACGTTTATAGCAGCATTCTCATAATAGCTAAAAGGTGGGAACAACTCAAATGTTTCAGCTGAACTGTGGTATATTATTACAATGTAATGTTACTTGGGCACAACAGGAATGAAATACTAATACAGACTGCAACATGGATGAACCTTGGAAGTATTATACAGTCACAAAAGATCACATATTATATGATTCCATTCCTATGAAATATCTGGTTTGGGGATATCTATAGAAACAAAGTAGGTTAGTGGTTGTTTAGGACTGTTGGGAATAAGAGGCATGGGGAGTTGGGGATGATATCTCAACATATGGGGAGTTCTTTTTGAGGATGAAAATGTTCTAAATGGACTGTGGAGATTGGTGTACATATCTGTGAATATACCAAAAAAATGAATTGTGTACTCTAAATGGGTGAATTTTATGGTATGTAAATTATGTCTCAATGAAGTTGTTTTAAAAACTGAGATCTTTAAAGTTAAAGCAAAGTAAATTTTCAAAGTTGATTGTTATCTATCATAAACAATGTTTCCTGGTACTATAACACAGACACATGTGAGTGGTCTCTAAATATCCATAAACAAACAGAAAAAATAAATTGTTGACAATTTGTGGAAGCCCTCTCTTCCCTTATTATTGGAGAATTCTCATCCCTGTCCTTCATCTTGTTGGCTATCCTTAATCTAACTAAGAGCAGAGACCCTGGAGCCAGACTGCAGATTAGAATCCTACTCTTTTTCTGGCTAGCGGGACAACCTTACTCAAGTCATGTAACCTGCTCACTCGATACCACAGGCCCTCCTTGCACTCAGACAAGGTCAGAAGTGGGCGCTGGGTGGAGCTGTGTCTCCAGGCATGGCAGGGTCCTCAGCCAGTAGGGATAAAGGGAAGAACGGGGCCCTGAAGAAGGGATTGAAGTTTCCTAGAAGCGGTAGGGTAGTTTTTGGCAAACACCTCAGGCTGCTGTTTACAGGTGATGACAAATGCAGATTGAATATTTCCAGTCAGTGACTTTCAGTCAATCCTACCGTCCTGCCTGGGGCTTGAGTCTATTTCTCTCAGACCAGGCACCCTCTGACTATACTTAAAAACTATACCCAAATGGTCTGTGTCTGTTAAAATGAGAGTCACTGGGACTTCAGCATCTGGTTACAAACCTTTATTTATCCATTAACTAGTGAACATACCTAAGGAGCATTTACAAAGGCCCAGCATTTTGTACAGAGGGACAAAGGAACCTCAAAAGAACAAGAACATCACAAACTGGATAGAAAGTTAGAACCCTGGATTCTATTTCCAAAGTTTTTAAGAATATTAACTTGCCTGCTTGGTAAACTATGTAATTGCTGAGTTTTCAAACCTTCATCTATACTATAAAGGGATAGTCTGCACAATCTCTAGCTTTCTGTGAAAGAAGATTCTAAAGTGAAGTAAGTATTGCTAAGAGGGACATTCAAAATAGGGTCAAGAGGATATTGAGAAATCAGGGACTCTGTACTGATTCCTTTTTAAATTCTTGGAACCATTGAACTTTTGACTTTTGTCAATTAGACTTGTTAATTGCAACGTGACCACCTCCCAGAACACAGCCTTCTACTTTGAACTGAAATAGAGATAATGTAACATCTGTTAGCTTAAATAGCCAGTCATGTATCAGATAGTTTAACTCTGTCATCACCAACCGTAATTCTGCAAAACAATTTTTTTTTTTGCCTTTATAAGCTTGTACTCCAGGCTTGCAATTTGGAGCACACTTTCACTTTTGGTCAGCTCTGTGTGTCCTGAATTGTGATCTCTAAACTCAAAATAAACACTTTTGGCTGTTTTATAGCCCCATCATCTTCTTGGTGGAGGCTTCTCACAGGGCTTCTGTGCTCAAGAAATTTACAACCTTGTGAACACTGCAATCCCAGCAATTAAGTAACAATATCCTTTTCTAAGAGACTCCATCTGTTTATCTAGTGGAAACATGTCACCTTTCCCCTGGATTCAATTGCCTCACCACTTCTGAGACACCAGGCCTTACTGGAATTTGGGTAAACCAGGTCTATCCTATCCCTTCCCCAATCCCACCTGGTCTCATTGAGTAAGAACAGGCGAGGCTAGGTAGGGAGAGACAGGTAGGGGGCTATGCAACCCCGCTCACAGAAATCCCAGATGTGGAGAAATGTTATAGACAAGATATTAACCAGAGAGAAGGGAATACCTTGTTTGTTTTCATGATATTTAAAAGAACACCATACAGACAGAATATGCTCATGATATTTACAAATACACCATGATATTGACAAGAAATTTACCAAGTTCCCTGGTCAGTTTTCTATAACAGAGGAACCATAAAAGCCCTCAATGGCAACCCATTCAGGACCCCTCTCACACTAGAGAGCTTTCCTTTTCTGTTCCCACCTTCACTTAAAAAACTTTCACTCCACTCTTTTGTGTCCTGGAGATATATTCTTCAACTCCATTAGACAAAAATCCTGCAACCCTGTGATACCATCCCCAGTTAAGTGTGGTTGTGGGTTAGCTGTTACCAAGTCCTGAGTGCCAGCAGCTGGTGATCAATCCTGTTCCCCTCCCCTAAACAGACTACTTCAGCGGGCTGTGGGAGGAGCTCCAGAACCATCTGGACAAAATGAAACCCCATACTCTCCCACAAGCAAAGAGGAAGCAGTTTGTGCTCCCTTCCTGTGGGCAGCCTGAGAACCTTCAGTTCACAGAAGTCAGCATGTTCCTTCCTTCTGCATCAACTAATGAGGTCCCCAGCAAACTCAGCAGGTGGTTTGGGAAGCTCAGTCTCAATCAGCCAGCCTTTCTTCCCCCCTCTCAGCAGGAAGGGTGGGTGGTCAGGATCTTGCAGCAGTCTAGTCCCCCTCCTCTTCTCTCTCTCCTCCTTCTCCTCCTCTTCCTCTTCCCTATTAGGGCACCTATGCTGTGCCCCACTATGCGAACTGCTGGCCCACGTGCTGGTCCCAGTGGCAGTGGGCAACAATGCCCACACTGTGGGCCCCAGGTGGGGGTGAAACTGTGTAGGACCCCAGCTTTTAGAGGCACACAGCATCACGAGTTCTCATGGGATTCCCCAGGCTTGACTTTAACCATGTGCAGATGATGCGAATGACAGATGAGGCAGGGGAGCATCGCCTGCTCTGTCCATACCTATGTGTATGCTCAGAGAGGACGAGCTGGTGAGGACTGGTGGTTTAGGCAGCTCTGCCCCTCACTTCTGCCAACACCTGTCTTTCACTCACACCTAGGAGCATCTCAAGGACCTTTTCCCAGTAGCTGTAGGCTCTTCATGGAGAAACCCATGCAGAGTAATGAGAGCTCATCATACTGAGTGTCCCCCACATAAAGTTATTAATATGGAATTAAAGTCAGACGAGGACATTTCCATGGTTTGCATCTGAGACTTTTAAATCTTCTCCATGTACAAGGGATTTGGGACAAGCAGATGTGTCTCTCCCAAGCTGTAGGCAGTCCTCTTGACAATGGCCCAAACTTGGCTCATTCTTTGCTCTGGCATCTCATCCCCCAGCATATTTCCCAATAGATCTCCCCTCCTCCCCCACCATAACAGAAGCAGAAACAGTCCCAGGCTGGCTATGAGAAGGACCTCTGCCCTCAAATCCATTCCTCCACAGGACCTTGGCTGGACTCTTATTTCTGGGCACAGGAGTATGACTGCTGAAAAGAAACTCCCTGGGCCTGCATCAGGGAGACTGTCACTGCTGGACAGAGACACCATGGCAGTGGGGCTCAGTCTTACAGAACTCAGCCCCAATTGTCACCAATGTCCCCATGCCTGCAGAGTCCCAAGGACACCACATGCCAGAAGTCTGGTTAAGACCTGGCATCAATCCTAGCCCTAAAACCCTGGCATCACAGAGTTGTATGCTTCCCTTGCCAGAGTGTTTCTTCCTATCTAGCACCTTCCAAGTCAAGTCACATCAAAATCCAGTACCACTGACACACTGTGTCACACAAATGCATGCCATTCCCAGGAACGTTTATAAGCACGGCTGCACAGAGCATCACGGTGACTCACACAGAGCAGCACAAGTATGGAGGCATGACACATCTCCAATGGCCCACCAGTCACAGCAGCTCCTAGAGATTGACTAGGTCCATGCACAGAAATGGGGGATAACCCAGTCACAGGGGGACACAGCACTGTGGCCAACAGAGGCATAACAAAACACAGAGAAACTGTCACAGGCACATCCAAAACACAGAGAAACTGTCACGGGCATACACCCGAGGTATATGCACACACAGTGAAACAAGCACAAACTAAGCTGCTGACCCTAGACAACAGAACCCTCTCTATCATTACCAGCAGAGGTCACTTAGGTAGTTAGTGGGAGAGCTGGGATTTGGAGCCCAACTGTAGGAACTCTGGGGCCCTCTGTCCACAGTGTCTCTTGACTGCCTTTGCCTCAGCTCTGGTCCTGTTTTTTTCACACCCCACCCATGCTCAGTCCTCTTCCCTCCTGTGCATTATTTGGACTCTAGTCTATCACCCTTTTTAGAGTTTATATCTCTTGAGGCATCTCAATCATCTTTCAGAATCTTTGTATCTTAACTTTGCACTTAGTAGGTTTTTATGGAACAGTCTAAAATTATGCCAATATGTGAAGTAGCCACTTCTCTTAAGTATAACCAGGTGGAAAAAGTCCCCATTGGCTCATACAAGTAGGTAACAATGATTTTTTTTTTCCTTTTTGTAGGAATAAGATGTGCAAAATAGGCAGGGAACTGCAGACCAGAGCTTTAGATTTTAGAACTCCATTTGACTGTTTAGAAATCACACAGGTAACTTCAAGAAGGTCATACATACTCAGTTGCATCTGTCAAGGTAAGTTTCTAAAATCACTCCACATCTCCTCATGGCTGGGACCATGCCAGTTGATCCCTCCCACAGGCCCCATCTTAGCCTTGAGATGCAAATTACGACCTGGATAAACACCGGTAGTCATCAGAATCTCATTAGCATGCATAGTGCTACCAAGTGACCTCTATTTCCCATTTTGGCAATACTATTGGGTCTGAGTATCCTTTTATTTTTATTTCAAAAGCCTCTGTTTTACAAGCCTTCAACTTCTGGTAATGTGCTCATAAAACACAATTCCAGCACAAAGTGGTGACAATTAAATTAAAACTTAATGGGGCTTGAAGGGCTGGGGAAGTTCCGAGGTGGGGGAACAGAACCCTTGTGGTCTTTATGATTAAGTGACCAGCCCATCACAGAAGCTAGTTCTCTATCAGTAACTCTCAGTACAAACATTTCCAGCTGAGAAACCAATTAAAGCAAGGAGAGGTTTGTGTTGAGAGAAAGGAAAGCAAGCTAACCCAGAACTCCTGTCCTCCTTCCTGATATGTGACCACTATAGTACAGCGGCCTTGGTCTAGCCAGCACATGCCACCTCCTGTTTTTTTGTCTCTCACAATAGCCTTTTGGGATGGGGGTTCCCTTTAGTGCCTTGGGCAGTGGGATGGGTGGTGCAGGTGGGCAGGCCTGGGTTTGTCCTCCCCCTGGGAGCTGCGTTACCTTGGGCCAATTCTGGGAATGCTCTAAGCCCACTTCCTCTTGGGAAGAGTCCTGATTAAATGAGAAGATGGGTATAAAGTAGAACTACCTCACATACTGTGGTTGCCGCGTGTTGTCATCATCATACATAAGAAACTAGGAAACTGTCTCAGGGAGTGACCTTGCCCTGCAGGATGGTCCTGAGACAGCCACTTTCTCTGCATTAAAAGATGCTCAGTGCAACTGACAGGACTCCCAGGGCAGGCTCAAGGGGTCACACTGAATTTCTCAAACAAAGGTTTGCTCCAGTCCCATCCATGTTGATGTAAAAGTTGGGTATTCATCCTTGACTGGAGGAGATTATGCTAAGTGAAATAAGTCAAGCAGAGAAAGTCAATTATCATATGGTTTCACTTATTTGTGGAACATAAGGAATAACATGGAGGACATTAGGAGAAGGAAGGGAAAAATGAGCGGGGGGGGGAATTGGAGGGAGAGATGAACCGTGAGAGACTATGGACTCTGAGAAACAAACAGGGTTTTAGAGGGGAGGGGGAGGGGGGATTGGTTAGCCTGGTGATGGGTATTAAGGAGGGCACGCACTGCATGGAGCACTGGGTGTTATATGAAAACAATGGATCGTGGATCACCGGATTAAAAACTAATGAGGGTTGCTGGAGTGTGTGGGGGGAGGGATGGGGTGGCTGGGTGATAGACATTGGGGAGGGTATATGCTATGGTGAGTGCTGTGAATTGTGCAAGACTGTTGAATCACAGATCTGTACCTCTGAAACAAATAATGCAATACATGTTAAGAAAAAAAAAAAAAAAAGAAGATAGCAGGAGGGGAAGAATGAAGGAGGGGAAATCGGAGGGGGAGATGAACCATGAGAGACGATGGACTCTGAGAAACAAACTGAGGGTTCTAGAGGGGAGGGGGGTGGGAGGATGGGTTAGCCTGGTGATGGGTATTAAAGAGGGCACGTTCTGCAGGGAGCACTGGGTGTTATGCACAAACAATGAATCATGGAACACTACATCAAAAACTAATGATGTAATGTATGGTGATTAACATAACAATAAAAAATTAAAAAAGAAACTAATGATGTATTTTATGGTGACTAACATAACATAATAAAATTAAAAAAATAAAATATATAAAACAACAACAACAACAACAAAAAGGTTTGGATATGGCTGAGGCAGAGTCAGAGGCCTAGTGTGAAGTCTGTTCTCAACAATCAGGTTAAGAAAAGTCATAAACAGTGTGTTTCTAACAGCAGCTGGAGCCCTAGAGTCCAAAGAACACAAAAATTAACCCCAGTGGTAAAGGGCAACTTAAGGGAAATTCTCAGCAGACTTGATATTTTCAGGAATAGCCTCAGATTTTTAGCAAATCCCTTTATCCATTTCTCTCTCTTACCTACCCTACTTTCCCTTGCCCTTTCACTGGCTTCAAAATTTGATATAAAGCTATTGTTTATTAAAACGGCTCTGCCCAGACCTTTTCAGACCTTTTGGGAGAAGTGGCAATTTTTCACTGCAGAATGTTTCCCATTGTAAAAGTCCCCTGGGGCATTCAGGGCTCTGAAGTGACAGCTTTGGGGCCGGGAGGTTGGGCTTAGCGCAGACACATGGGGAGGAAATAGCTTGGCACAGAAGACATCCATATCCTTCCTGCCCATGATTCTCTGCCACCGTGGGAAGTGAAAAGGTTATGTGGCTTAGAGATGGGAAATTTGACTTTGTACGGTAGTGCTGTTATACACTAACTCTGTAATCATGGCCAACGTACTTCTCCAGGCCTCAGTTTCCTTCTATGTAAAGTGGGTTCTACATTCCTGGTGCAGATCAGGGAAGGTTTCAAGCACCTCCTGCTTCAAGGTGTTCAATAATATCAGCTTCTCATATGATCTTTCTTTCTCATCCTCCACCTCCAATGATAGCACCCTTGGGGCATTGTTATTCCTTGGCTATAGAGAAGAAACCTGAGGGGGTGAGGGCAGGGAGTGGTGGCAGGTAGTCTGGATTTCCTATGGCTCTAAAATGTGTGGGAGCTTCACACCAGAGGCATAACCCCCCAGTTAGTTGATGGAAAGAGGGAGAAGCTCTCTCAGTCCCTCCTCCTCAACCCTGGCAGCATGGATGTCTACATTCCTGAAATATCCAAATGCAGTGAGAGTCCAGGGCTGCCCCGCTTGCACGTGGTTCCTGGCCTAAGGGCTTAGAGGCAGCTCACATACAATTACTCTGTCGTCCCTCTGTCAAATTGCATTCCTGCAGCACATCACCATCACCCAGGAATTTACTATGAGGTCCCAAATCCCATCCCATATATTGTTCATGTTCCCTCCACCCCCAGGCAACACATGTTCCTTCCACTGGCGTTGAAGGATAGGTTTCCCAGGGAGCACTGTGGGAATGGACTTGGAAGTCAAAACCATGGGAGAAAGCCAAGCTGAGCTTTCCAGGAGCCCTTCAACTCCCAGCAGCAAACACTTGATGGAAGAGATAGAAGGTGCTCACCCACAGCTCCAGGCTTCCATTCAGAAGAGACTTTAGATGACTAGCTTCCGGTTTGTCAGAGAAGATGCGTGGAGCTTCTCTTTTAGCTCCTCTGATTAGCTCTTACTGTGCCCGGCAGTCTTTCCACCTGCTTTCCTTACATGGGCATTAGTGAACACTGACTTCCTGCTTTGTGAGGTTTTAAGAATGGGAGATAAAAAGATTGTTTCCCCTTTCCCCCTACCATGCCCCCAGTTTGAATTCAGATAGAATGCAGTGACTCCCCTGTACTGTGCCCTGCAGGTGGGAGATAGTCTCTTCTCTCCAAATACAGGTCTTCCCTTGCATATCAAATGTAAAAGAGTGCATGAATTCATATGGGCTTTTTGGCTATATTTGCCAAATCAATTCAATCCAAGCCTAATTTAAAAGGGTACATTTCAAAGGAGAATAACAAATGAGTCAATACAACACACAGCCCACATAGAGAGCAACATGCTGTACATTTCTCAGTTTATACTCCACCTTAATGCTCCTCAGCACCCTCCATTATTGGCTCACTGAGCCACTTTAGAGACACCCTTGCTTTACTGCCCTCTGCTCTTAGTCCCTGTACTATTGGTTAGAGAGACCCTGAGCATTCCTAAGAGAGCCCCACAGCCCCAGAGCTGGGCAGACGAGGTTGGAGGGCAGTGGTGGACTCACGGCACATTATCAGAGACATTATGTCGGGGATGTAGAGTTGAGCTCTATTCTCACCGAGGACTGGCACGAGTCATGGTACTGTATTACAGCAGGATGGGTTTAGATGAGATCAGTGACTCTCTGTCCCAGCTGTGTTTCAGAGTCATCTGGAGATTTATACATTTATATCATTAGGGCTCATCCTGGAAAATTCTGATTGAGAAGTTCTGATGTGGAATTCAGATGCCTGTTTAAAAAAATCCGTAGTTGATATTTCTGCATTTAAGTGTGAAAATCAAATTTTATTAAAATTAAGATGTGTCCACTGAGGGTGAGTGAGGATTTGGAGTCACCTCACTGAGCCATTTTAAAAACAGGATATTGATCTATATTTTTAGTTCTTCATGGAAGAGAAGAATAGCCTGGCTGATACCAGAAGGCTTTTCATAGCTCAGAAGTTCCCTTGTATTATGTCAATATTATTTGTATTAGGACAGGGACCAGGCATGCAAAAGGTGAATCACTTGCTTCAATATGTGTCCTTTCAGCTAAAAATTCATGCTGTCATAGAATCTCAAGTGTGTAGGACATCTAAAATCACCTTTGGTTAGCTTCCTTCCAGTTACCTCCATGATGCTATCTATGATATCTTACATGATTTGTTTTCTACTTGGCATTTTTAATCTCCTAAACTGAATTATTTTTTGCCAGTAACTTCTGGCTTTTTTTGTGATCCAAACACAGACTCTTCAGGAGAATTAAAGTTCCCATCCTTGGCCATGTGAATCAGAATCTTCCTTTCTTAGTACATTCTTCCAGCCTCCAACCTTTACATTTTGCTGGAGGTTGTCCCTGTAACCACAATGCCTTTAGGAGGGAACCTAATATTGGCCTATGTTTGCTCAATTTGGGTAAAGGGTATCCTGCACTTCCTCTCCCATAACTGGTATAGCAGAGTGAGCAAGCCAAGTTAGGTGTGTTTCACTCACTCTGGTTTATAGAACAGAAGTTACAGTCACCCAGGAAACCACTGTAGGTATCTCTTTTCTCCCAGGGACAGTGTGTGCAAGAGCCCCAGTCCTTGGGATACACTTTTGCACACTAAGGTGTGCAAAAGCAATTATGAAGAGCCTCTTTGGTTTCAGAGCCATGGGGGAATCTGCCAAAGAGCCCATGGTTTCCATAGAAACATTACGGAAAAGTTTAGCAAGAGTTCCCCTCCTACTGCTCTGATCCTAAGAAAAAGAAAATCAGCATTAGGGAGATAATTAATGGGAGTGCAGGGCTCACTGGCCCTATTGTGCTGGAGCCAAGCCTATCAGGACTAGGCTCACAGGTGAGTAGACTGGTCACCTCCATCCAGAGAAGCAGCTCAAATCATAGATCTATTTGATCAACATCATCATCCAACTTGCATTTTTCCCTCCAATATAAGTTTAACTTCAAATTTGTCTTTAACTTATACGTTACTTCAAGTACTTTTGCAGAGGTAGAGTCATGAACTTACATAAACAAATTAAAATAAACTATGTAAATATCAAAAGTATTCTGCTTCTTCTGTTTGTTTTCTTCCTTTGCTTCTGGAATCCTTAGCCTGGGTGTAGACAGCACATACTCATTTATTCCTCCTCCTATGTTCAGTAAAATTACTCTTTTCTATTTTTATTAATGTTCCTTTAGTAGGAAACTTTACAGGAATCTCAATAATCTTCTCTAGGGTCTCATTCTGTTCTTACATGAGGTGACTTTTGTTTTCTGTTTAACCTATGTTCTTCTTGTTGGAATTTAAACTTGTTTTCTCTAGTTATAAATCAAGTGAAATTAAAAATCAAACACAAAAACACAACCACAAAACTAGAGCATTCTTTTTTTATTATTATATGTTAGTCACCATACAGTACAGCATTAGTTTTTGATGTGTGTTCAATGATTCATTGTTTGCCTATGTTTGCTCAATTTGGGTAAAGGGTATCTATGCAATAAGTGCCCTCCTTAATACCCATCACTGGGCTAACCCATTGCCCCCACCAAAACCCTCAGTTTGTTTCCCAGAGTCCATAGTCTCTCATGGTTCGTCTCCCCGTTTTCCCCCCCTTCATTTTTCCCTTCTTTCTCTTAATGCCCTCCATGCTATTCCTTATGTTCCACAAATAAGTGAAACCATATGATAATTGACTTTCTCTGCTTGATTTATTTCACTTAGCACAATCTCCTCCATTTCTGTCCATGTTGATGCAAAAGTTGGGTATTCATCCTTTCTGATGGCTGAGTAATATTCCATTGTATATATGGGCCACATCTTCTTTATCCATTCGTCTGTTGAAGGGTATCTTGACTCTTTTCACAGTGTGGCTATTGCCGACATTGCTGCTATGAACATTGGGGTGCACGTGGCCCTTCTTTTCACTACATCTGTCTTTGAGGTAAATACTCAGTAGTGCAATTGCTGGGTCATAAGGAAGCCCTATTTTTAACTTTTTGAGGACCTCCACACTGTTTTCCAAAATGGCTATAACAACTTGCATTCCCACCAACAGTGTAAGAGGGTTCCCCTTTCTCCACAACCTCTCCAACATTTGTTGTTTCTTGCCTTGTCGATTTTTTCCATTCTAACTGGTGTAAGGTGGTATCTCAATGTGGTTTTGATTTGAATTTCCCTGATGGCTAATGATGATGAACATTTTTTCATGTGTCTGTTAGCCATTTTTATGTCTTCTTCAGAGAAGTGTCTGTTCATGTCTTCTGCCCATTTTTGGACTTGATTATTTGTTTTTTGGTTGTTGAGTTTGAGAAGTTCTTTATAGATCTTGGATATCAGCCCTTTATCTGTAGTGTCATTTACAAATATCTTCTCCATTCCGTGGGTTGCCTCTTTTTTTTGTTGACTGTTCCTTTGCTGTGCAGAAGCTTTTTGTCTTGATGAAATCCCAAAAGTTCATTTTTGCTTTTGTTTCCCTTGCCTTTGGAGATGTGTCTTGAAAGAAGCTGCTGTGGCCAATGTTGAAGAGGTTACTCCCTGTGTTCTCCTGTGGGACTTTGATGGATTCCTGTCTCACATTGAGGTCTTTCATCCATTTAGAGTTTATCTTTATGTATGGTGTCAGCAAATGGTCGAGTTTCATTCTTCTGTATATAGCTGTCCAATTTTCCCAGCACCATTTATTGAAGAGATTGTCTTTTTTCCATTGCATATTTTTTTCTGCTTTGTTGAAGATTATTTGATCATAGACTTGAGGGTCCATATCTGGGCTCTCTATTCTGTTCCATTGGTCTATGTGTCTGTTTTTGTGCCAGTACCATGCTGTCTTGGTGATCACTGCTTTGTCATATAGCTTGAAATCAGGTAACGTGATGCCCCCAGCTTTGTTTTTCTTTTTCAACATTTCCTTGGCAATTCAGGGTCTTTTCTGATTCCATACAAATTTTAAGATTGTGTGTTCCAGCACTTTGAAAAATGTCATTGGAATTTTGATCGGATAGGTGTTGAAAGTATAGATTACTCTGGGTGGCATAGACATTTTAACAATGTTTATTCTTCCCATCCATGAGCATGGAGTGTTTTTCCATCTTTTTGTGTCTTCTTCAATTTCTTTCATAAGTGTTCTGTAGTTTCTAGAGTATAGATCCTTCACTTCTTTGGCTAGGTTTATTCCAAGGTATCCTATGGTTTTTGGTGGTATTGTAAATGGAATCAATTCCCTAATTTCTCTTTCTATAGTTACATTGTTAGTGTATAGGAAAACAACTGATTTCTGGGCATTGATTTTGTATCCTGCCACATTACTGAATTGCTGTATGAGTTCTAGTAATTTAGGGGTGGAGTCTTTTGGGTTTTCCACATAAAGCATCATGTCATCTGCAAAGAGAGAGAGTTTGACTTCCTCTTTGCCAATTTGAATACCTTTTATTTCTTTTTGTTGTCTGATTGCTGTTGCTAGGACTTCTAGTACTATGTTGAACAATAATGGTGAGAGTGGGCATACTTGTCGTGTTCCTGATCTTAAGGGAAACTTAAGGTCAGCTTTTCCCCAGTGAGAATGATATTTGCTGTGGGCTTTTCATAGATGGTTTTTATGAAATTGAGGAATGTTCCCTCTATCCCTACACTCTGAAGAGTTTTAATCAGGAAAGGATGCTGTATTTGGTCAAATGCTTTTTCTGCAACAATTGAGAGGACCATATGGTTCTTCTCTTTCCTCTTGTTACTGTGTTCTATCACATTGATTTATTTGCAAATGTTGAAGCATCCTTGCATACCAGGAATAAATCCTGCCTGGTCGTGATGGATAATCCTTTCAATGTACTGTCGGATCCTATTAGCTAGGATCTTGTTGAGAATTTTGGCATCCATATTCATTGGGGATATTGGTTTGAAATTCTCCTATTTGATGGGGTGGTTGCCTGGTTTGGGGATTAAGGTAATGATGGCCTCATAGAATGAGTCTGGAAGCTTTCCTTCTGTTTCTATTTTTTGAAACAGCTTCAGTAGAATAGGTATTATTTCTTCTTTGAATGCTTGGTAGAATTCCCCAAGGAATCCATTAGGTCCTGGAGTCTTGTTTTTTGGGAGGTTTTTGATCACTGCTTCAATCTCATTACTGATTATTGGTCTATTCAGTTGTCAATTTCTTCCTGTTTCAGTCTTGGTAGTTTATACGTTTTCAGGAAGGCATCCATTTTCCCCAGGTTGCTTAATTTATTGGCCTATAGTTGTTGATAATAATTTCTGGTAATTGTTTCTATTTCCTTGGTATTAGTCATGATCTCTCCCCTTTCATTCATAATTTTATTAATTTGGGTCCTTTCTCTTTTCTTTTGGATAAGTCTGGCCAGTGGTTTATCAATCTTTTTAATTCTTTCAAAGAACCATCTTGTAGTTTTGTTCATCTGCTCTACTGTATTTCTGGTTTCGAATTCATTGATCTCTGCTCTAATCTTAATTATTTCTCTTCTCGTGCATGGCTTAGGCTTCATTTGTTGATTTTTCTCCAGTTCTTTAAGGTGTAAAGTTAGTTGGTGAATTCGGGATTTTTCTATTTTTTGAGTGAGGCTTGGATGGCTATGTATTTCCCCCTTAGGACTGCCTTTGCAGTATCCCATAGGTTTTGGGCCAATGTGTTTTCCATGAATTGTTTAAGTTCTTCTTTGATTTCCTGGTGGAAATTTGATTTCCTGGTTTGATGACCCAAACAGGATGGTCTTTAGGTTCTAAGTGTTTGAATTTCTTCCAAATTTTTTTCTTGTGATTGAGTTCCAGTTTCAAAGTGTTGTGGTCTGAGCATATGCAGGGAAAAATCTCAATCTTTTGGTATTGGTTGAGACCTGATTTGTGACCCAGTATGTGGTCTATTCAGGAGAAAGTTCCATGTGCCCTCGAGAAGAAAAACTAGAGCACTTTTATTCCTTGCTGGGCACTTATAATCTTCTTCCATATGCTTACACCTCATCAGTCATTCTCAGTCTCTCCCCCAGACTCATTATATCACTAGATTTTTTGTTTGTTTACCTCACATAAAAGGAGATTTAAGGAGAAACTCCCAGCACTTTTCAAATTTGAAGTCTCTGGGGCCTGGGACCAGGAAGAGAAGGAGAATATTCTAGAATGGTATAACTGCACAGTGTCTTAAACACTTTTACATTTTTTCCGACTGATCCTAATTACAAAGGAATTGAAGGTTTTATTATTTACATTTTGCAATTAGGAAATCTAGTTCTAAGAGATGCTGAGTCATTGCCCAAAGTCATACAGTTGGTGATCTATAGATTGGGGGCTTTGAATCCATGTGTTCCAGTTCTAAAGCCAATCTCTCCTTTGCCACATAAAGGCTATCCCCTTTCTGTGAATTGAAGATGGTACATTTGTCATTAGCTGTTGCTATGCTTCTATGCAGTTTTTAGCCCTTGTGTCCTTCATGCTTACAACATAAAGAGACTCTGGGGACTTGGAGAGAGGGTATACAGGAAGTCAAGGAAGAATGGGGAAAATTCCTGTGTCCCTTCTCCTTACAATTCTCTTCCCTAACCCCCCTTAACTTCAGCTAATCTCAAGACTCTCTGCCTCTTTTTTGCCTGCCATCAGTGTACTCTTTACAGAGAAACCAGAAAAATCCTACTGAAACATGAGTCACACCCTTTATCTTCCCAAGATCCACTCCTTCATATAAGTTCTGGGAGAAGCTCCTACAGGATTCCAGTGAACCTGCCTTACTGGAGGAAACTTAAAACAGGAAGATGAATGAGAAGTATAGTCCCTACTACCATAGCTGGTATTGGGGTTACAGCATAAATATGTCATTTCCATTTCTACACATCACTCTGATTCTCCTCACCCTCAGGTAACACTTTTGCTGCTCTCAGTAGCTTACCTGGTGGCATGACCTAGGCCCTCATCCATGAAGGGTTTGAGCACCTACCTGGTCTCTGTGTACTTCTCAGACTGGGATTACTGTATTTTCCCTTTTCCCATCAAAATTGGGCAACGGAGTCCCAGGAGGTGTCCCTTCTCTCCATCAAGGGAGAGAATCCACTTTCCCTCTTGACCCCTTTCCCTCTTGACTTCTGCATACCATTTGTCATTTTCTAGTGTAAGATAACATTTACTTATTTATTTCACTTTTGTCTCTCCTCAAATAAATGTTAGCATTTTGAGGACAATGATTTTCAGTTCACAGCTATGTCTCAGCATCAAACAAACAGATGCTCAAAAATATCTGTGAAATACTGATTTAAGAGTGAATGAATGCCATCTCCATGGAGAGGTCAACCCTAACTGCTGCCTCCTCCCCCAACTAAAATAAATAAATAAACAAGCAATCAAGCAAACTGGGTCAACCTTATGATTCTCTCTCACAGGCTGTTCTTTACATCAAAATGATACCACAAATTCTAAATAATACCTGTGTGTTTTTATTTGTTTCAAGGCTGTTTCATGTGTAGTATACCCTATGTCTAGTGAACACTTTGGGGTCAGGAAAAGTGTTTTATTCTATATCATATCCTCACTATCCAATCCAGTATCTGGTTGATTATAAATGTTCGATAAATAAGATAGATGAAAGAAAGAGAGAAAGAGTATAGGTAGCTGATATTATGTACTTTATCACATTTCAGACAGTTATACTTTTTTTCTGGAAAGTTAGTTTCTGAGATTTGGTGTGCCTACACATGCACATACATACACATAGTTGACTATTCAAGGGCCTAAGGGAATTCTTACTTAGCTCTCAGGGCTATAGTTTGATCACATGACTTTGGCAGAGGAAACATTTTAAAAATAACCTGTGGGACTTTTACCCCACTGCTTTGCTGTGAGAATATTACTTCTTAATGTTTCCTGCCACTCCACACTCTGATTTCAGAACAGCCTCCATCACATGTCTCTTCCCTTCAGGCTCTTTGTGCCCATCTGTTTCCATTTCCAGCTGCCACAGCCAGGACAAAGGACAAACACTCCCTCTCGCCAAGTCTGGCTTCATTTAAAAGGTTCATCCCTCAAATACAAATTTCTAGATATAGGACAGTGAATGTGTGTGTTTGCAGAGGGTGGGTGTGGATAGAGCTCTCATGTTTAATTTCTCAGGGCTAGTATCTTAATGTCACACAAGACAACATGCCTGGGATAGTCTCTGCGTACAATTGAAATACAGAAAACCAGGCTGACAACGCCAAGGCAGAGCCTGCATAGTGCAATCACATATTCGTGCGCACACACACACACACACACCACTGCGAGAAGAAGGGAATGTGACTAGAACAGAGGAGAGTCACTGCACCTGTCAGACCCTGTGGCATAGATCCTGTGGGCTGGTGCTTTGAGCTGGGCACAGCCCTGCAGGATCCCACAGGTCATGGGAAGGCCTCCCTTGCAGGTCAGGACGTGCTACTGAGGTTTTAGTGTACTGGTTTAAAACAATAACAAAAACTCTTATCACCTGATTTCATGATTGGTGGCACTCAGGAGCCCTCTTTCTTTGTGTCAACAAAAATTCCTAGAATGCAAAAATTTGGTCAGATGAAAGGAAAGCTTTATTGCCCATACAGTTTACAAACCTGGGAAATACAGCCTTTGGCTACAAACCGGAAGTGCACTTAGAAGGAGAAAGTTTAGGCTTTCGGTTAAATAGGCAAAATCCACAAGTTCCATGCTCTTTGTAGAGATTGGTCAGACTCAGATCTCAAACTGCAAACTTCAAGAGCAGAGTGACAAACAGGGTGCAGCTCGCTATTTCTGGTAGCAGCTTCCGGGTGTGGCAGCCACTGAAGAGTATGATAAGATTTGTTGCAGGGGCCTTCCTGTGAATTTTGCTGAATTTTATGCAAGCTTTTCTTTTCAGGCTGTGCTGACTGGTTTTATTCCTCACGGTCATTAGATCTGATTAAAATTTTAGTTTCTCTCCCTTGACATGAGGGAATCCATCTTATCTGTTGGTTGTCTGTCTAATCATTGGGGTCTTTTGTTCTCACTGGAAAAAGGTGGGCAGGCAGACTCTTTGTTGGCTGCCAAAGAATGCCCAATGCTGTCCCTGCCCCAGGTCAACCCAGTTATGAAAAGTAAACAAGTAGAGGGTAGTCAAAATAAAAACTCTACATTTGGGTCACGGAGGAATTCAAGGCCCAAGAACCATAGCCGCTCTGGCAGCTTCACTGTAATGAACACACTGAGTTTCCAAAGCTTTTTGTGATAACTTTTCCTGTTCATAGCAGGGATTTTCTGCTAGAATAGACTTATTGTGGCAATGAAGTCACATTGTAGCAAACAGAATGGCTTGGCATGCTCTCTGTTCCTTTGCCCTGGACCTCACCCATAATACTCCCTGAGTGTTAAATGTCCTCTCTTCCCCAAAGCCTCATCCTCCTTCCCACCTGCCCACAGCCCGAGTCAAGTCTCACCTCCCCTAAATAACCTTCCCAGTCCCTTTTGCTAGAATAATCTATCCCTTGCCCCCAAATTCCTACACTCATTGTGTCTTCTTCTGCCTTAGTACTTAACTAAGTACTTCTGCCTAAGTACTTAACACCCCTGGGGTCAAATCCAAGTGAGTAATGTGTGATTGTGAGCTAGACTGAGACAGAGAGGGGATTCTGGGTCCTACTTTCTTTGTGTTTGCTCCTTTGCCCAGTTCAGCACCTACCACATACAAGATGTTCAATAAATTCTGGTTGACTCCAAATGAATGATTGCTTAATACTAAGAATCATTATCTGCCTTTTTTAGGATTGCCAGATGAAATATAGCATGTCCAGTTAAACTTTAATACCTGATAAACAATTATTTATTTATTTATTTTTGTATGAGTAGGTACCAAATACTGCCTGGGACATACTTATATTAAAAATGTATTTGTTTCTTATCTGCCATTCAAATTTAATTGGGTGTCCTGTGTTTGTATTTGTTAAATCTGGCAAGCCTAGTCCTTTCCCACAGGGCTACATGACAAAACAGTTCTTCAATATAACCCTCAGCCTGCCCCTGCTCAGCTCTTTCCTGTTCCCTCTCCAGCCAGACAGTGCTCTGACTGTGCTTTCTTAGAATCTGTATTTGTCTTTTTGGTACCCATTCATCACAGGGCCAGTTATAGTAACTATATTTTCTTATTTTCTGTATTCTTGGTGCCCTGGCATTTGGGAGCTTTATAGATCTGGGGAAAGACTGCCCTCCCAGGGCTAGCCAGTTCCTAGAGCAAAGAGCTTGGCTGAGAGCAGCCTTACATAAACAAACCCAGCAATCCAGAGTCTGTACCCCCAACCATCTCTTTTATCTAACTCACACACAAGAAGCCAATATTTCTCTTGCCTAAGCTACACCAGGACAGGTACCAGACAATGACAGACCACCCCCAGAGCCCAGAGATCACTGGAATTATTCCAACTAGCCACTCCTTAACTGTTTGCTCTGCTCTATCTTGCTTTTCTTCTGAAATCCCAATAAAAACTCTGGCCTACACTTTCCACACCCTCCGCCCCTGTCTCCTGACCAAAAGCTGGTACTCCCCATGTGGCCTTGCATGGCATGGTATACCCCCTTCTCTCCAGAGACAGGTTACACATTCAAATTTCTTTTTCTTTTTTAAGATTTTATTTGAGAGAGAGTAAGAGTGAGAGAGATCACAGAGGGAGAGGAAGAGGGAGAAGCAGGATCCCCACTGAGCAGGGAGCCTGATGTGGGACTCGATCCCAGGACCCTGGGATCATGACCTGAGCCAAAGGCAGACGCTTAACTGACTGAGGCACCCCGGCACCCCTAAATTCATATTTCAATGGCATTACCTTTCTGTGTTATCACTTGGTCATAATGAAATCCTGGATATAATTTTAAAACAGGCAGCCCTAGGGGAAGCATATGGAGAACTGTGCCTCTGACCCGCGGGCTCCTGCAGCATGTGTTTCTCTTCATCCTCCGTCTGGGTTGTCTGGTAAAGGACCTGAGATCTCCTGGCTAGAGCACCAAGTGATCCTGCGAACAGCCCGGGCAGGCAGGTAGCACCTTCTCTTTATTATCAGAGAGGCTTTATTATCAGATACAAAAACTTGCATTTGACTCTCTTGACACTTTCCAGTGAGGCTCTTCTGCCAGCCAGAGTGTTATCCCTGCAAAATTCTCTTTCTCACTTCTTTCTTCCTTCCTTCCCACTTCCTCCCACTTCCTTCCCACTTCCTCCCTTCCCGCATTTCTCCTCAAAGGCAGCAGAAAGTTTCCTCCATGAGATGAACAGCTATGTTCCCAAATACTTCCTGGTCCCTGAACAAAAAGATCTCTAGGGTCATCGGTGCTCCCTCTGAAATCAGGACAATTCTTTCATCCCAGAGGAGGCCTGTGCAGATGGACTCCCTCTCCCCGCTCCCAGCTGGGGCAGGGCCACCCAGTTCAGAGGGGCTGCACTGAGAGCACACAGGAGATTCTCTGAGCTCCTCCTGGTCCTTCAACTAGAACAGGGGTTGTTTATAAGGTCCACAGGATCCTGTTTCAATGTAGGCACTGATTGGACATTCCTTTCCGGAAGACAATCTGCAGTGAAGCCGGGGTCAAATTGTGCATTTAGACCTCAGGGTGTAATTGAGTCATGCTTTGGTGGGAAGAGAAAATGGAAAGGGAGTGATGGGCAGAATCAAGTGACAGTGGCCTTTAAAGAAGCCAGGAGAAAGAGCCCATTAAATGTGTGGTACACATGCAGCCCACGCACACCCAGGACGGTCACAGGAGTCAAGATATGCACTAGTCCCTACTCTTGGTGCAGTAAAACCGTATTTTTAAGTTCCCTGTGTTTTGTGTCTCAGTGCTCCCAGCCTAGAAATAGAGATCTGAGGTTGGGAGGAGGGAACCAGGAACCCACAGGACCACAGAATGTGTGTGTGTGTGTGTGTGTGTGCACATGCTTGCATGTCTGTGTCTGCGTGCGGCATGCCGGGCGGGGAGGCTGGGAGGGCTGTGCTTGGCTTCTGTCACAGCACCAGGAACAGGCATCCTTGTCTCCTGCAACTCCAGCCCAGCTGTCACTGGAACGGATTCCAGCCACAGAGGCTTCCTAGCAATTCAGCGAGGAGGGGACTGTTCCGCCCAGACTGGAGCCACTTGTGTGGTCAGGAGGACCTGAAACCACAGCAGCAACTTACATGGCCACCAGAATCGACTGGGTTTTCACTCAATTTCCCATTGAGAGGGAAAAATGTTAAGTCCTGGGATTTACCTAATGTATATAATAAAAACCAGGGAAAACATTTTTCTGTATAATATAATATTATATATAACATATAAATATAAAATTAAAATATAATGTTACAGAATGTATTAAAATTAAAATATAATATAATAAAATGTGATATACATAAAAATGATATACATATCAAAGCTTTCCATCAGAGGGAAAGCCTAGTCCCAGGAAATCCCAGGGTTCTGGGTAGAACTGTAGTTGGGGATTGGTCTTTGAAGGGGTCTGGGTAGCCACCAGCCCACCTATAGCATCTGCACACACAGTGTCGCTCACTGCCAATGCTCCCCACTGTGCGTAGGCCTGGTCCTAAGGAAGTGCCTGCCTGGCACTCAAGGCCTCTGCTGCATCCCCTCCATGACTCCCTAGGCTGACTTTGCTGTGGCCACATTTGTGGGACACAAGAGTGAGAACAACCATTTCTGTGAAGACTTAGCTACAGATCAGTCCTAGGCAAAGAGCAAAGCCATTTCTGCTTTTATTCCCATCTTTTGTATTTAATCTAATGTGGCCACAGGGTGAAGCCATAAGGCTCTCTTGTTTCAGCTCGTTATCACCTTCTCTCTCAGTCCATCTGATTCTCTCTCAGTACTTTTCCCCACACAGTGGCTCTTAATAAATGCTGATTCCTAATTCCCTGCCTCCCTGCCCACCCCTCACCTTCAGTCTTGCAACACCACCTCCACGCCGCGCCCCCGCCCCCCACCCCCGGTCTGTGCCCTGGAACCTGGGAGATGAGCCCACAAGTTGAGGATGAATCTCTCAGGGAAACAGGCTTTAGGGAGGAATCCCAGTTTCGGGAGCTGCCTCTTTCCCAGCCCTGTTTCCTGTGGTCCCAGCTTCCCACCTGGGCCAGAATCTGAGGAATTTGTCACAGTGGTCCTGCATCTCCCCCACACCAGCCTGAGCCAGCAGCAGTAAGACAGTGAGCTGCCAGGGTTCCCTCTCTGCAGACAGTCCTCAGGTGAATCAGCGTGGCACTGGCCAGAAGGGGAGGACACGGGCTGGCCTCACACATGTGATGCCTTGGTGGTCCTGTGCACTGGCATTGAGATGTCAGGACCCACACCTTCCTGTTCCACAATCCTGAGTCTTGTCACTCTTGGGGGATTGCTCATTCAGCATATTTAGGATAGTTAGAGCAGGACTGAAAGCCTCATTTCTGCAGGATGAAGCAAATTTACTTAGCCTTGTGCATGGTCTTCAATTAGAGAAATTAGTCTTAGCCACATAACAAAATAAAACTGATGATTCAGCGACAGCTAATCGCTTGCTGGAAATGAAAGATGCTTTTACAATGAAGATTTATTTCATGTTATTTTTTCCCCAAGTACTCTTAACTGACTGAATAATGCTGTTATGATCACTCTGATATTACCACATGTGCTTTTAAGAATTTATAAAGTAATCTGTCTTCTGAGGTTTCCAGGGAGGTACTTGAATGGTACAGTTAAAATAGAAGAGAGCAGAAGCTCTTACCTCTCCCAGGCCTTCAGATGGGTCAAATGGAAAACGGCCTTTGGGGTTTGGGGACTTGAGGAGCAGGCATAGGAGGATGGATTCATAATGCAGAAGTAACCCCTAAATGGTGACTAAATATCCACCAGGTCCGTGATAGGTGGCTGGGATGGTGGGGCGGGGGGAGGGGAAGAGTAGGCCAGAACAGGGGCTACAGGCAGTTGGATGCAACTACAAGAAGGAGTCCCACTGGGGCACGGAGAGAAGGGTGTGCTCCAGGCAGCTAAAAAGGTCCCTGACAAGGGCTGGGGATGAGGTAAAGCCCAGGTGATCACAGCAGCCTCTAGAAGGACCAAGGAGTGTGTGTGTGTGTGTGTGTGTGTGTGTGTCTGTGTACACATGCCCTTGTGCGTGCATGAAGGTGCATACCGCTTATATGAACATACACTTGTGAGTGTGTGTGTGTGTGTGTGTGTGTACACATGCCCTTGTGCATGCATGCAGGTGCATACTGCTTGTATGAACATACACTTGTGAGTATATGTGTGTGTGTGTGTACACATGCCCTTGTGCATGCATGCAGGTTCATACAGCATGTATGAACATATATGTGTGTGTGTGTACACATGCCCTTGTGCATGCATGCAGGTGCATACCGCTTATATGAACATACACTTGTGAGTATATGTGTGTGTGTGTGTCTGTGTACACATGCCCTTGTGCATGCATGCAGGTGCATACAGCATGTATGAACATATATGTGTGAGTGTGTGTCTGTTGTACACATGCCCTTGTGCATGCATGCAGGTTCATACAGCATGTATGAACATATATGTGTGAGTGTGTGTGTCTGTTGTACACATGTCTTTGTGCATGCATGCAGGTGCATACTGCTTGTATGAACATACACTTGTGAGTGTGTGTGTGTGTGTGTGTGTGTGTGTGGTGCCTGGGGTATGGAAGGTATGGGATGTAAACTGAGGCACTAGCCCTTAAAGATCTTTCTGGTGTGGGTCCTTCTTGCACACAGGATTCAATCCTGTAAGCAAACTGAGAAGTTGGGTTTGGGGAGAGTAGAAGGATGCAGAGTTAGTAACATAAACCTTCTGAAGAAGGCAGTGGGCCCCATAAACTAAGCTGTAGATTACTCATGGCACACTGCTGACTTCCAGCTGGTTTTCTGCAGACTTATCCTTTGCCTGTTTTTGAATTTTGTTTATGGTTGTTGTTGTTTTGTTTTTGTTGCTGTTGAGTTGTAGGAGTTCTTTATATATTCTGGATATTAATCACTTTTCAGATATATGATTTGCAAACATTTTTCTCCCATTCTGTAAGTCCTTTTCTTCACTCTTGATAGTGTTCTTTGATACACAAAGTTTTTTTTTTTTTCTTTTAAGATTTATTTGAGAGAGTGAGCACGGGGGATAGGAAGGGATGGGCAGAAGGAGAGGGAGAGAGAAACTCAGACTCCGCACTGAGCCCAGAGCCCGTTGTGGGGCTGAATCTCATAACCCTGAGATCATGACCTGAGCCAAAACCAAGAGTCAGATGTTTAACCGACTGTGTCACCCAGGCACCCCAATGTACAAAGGTTTTTATTTTTGATAAAGGCCAATTTGTCTATTTTTCTTTCTTGCTTTTGCTTGTGGTGTCATATCCAAGAAATCATTGTAAAATCCAACGTCATGACACTTTTCTCCTGTTTTCCTCTAAAAGTTTTATAGTTTTAGTTCTTATGTTCTGGGTTTTGATCCATTTTGTTAATTTATATATATGATATAAGGTAAGGGTCTAAATTCATTCTTTTGCATGTAGATACCCAGTTATCACAGTACCATTTGTTGAAAAGTCTGTTGTATATCCCAACTGAATGGTCTTGCACCCTTACTGAAAATTCTTTGACCACAAACACAGAGGTTTATTTCTTGACTATTTATTCTATTCAGTTGGTCCATATGTCTGTCTTAATTCTAGTACAGCACTTCTTTGGTTATTGTAGCTTTGTAGTAAATTTTTAAATCAGGAAGTTTGAGTTCCTCTACTTTGTCTTACTTTTTTAAAGATTATTTTGGCTTTTTTGGGTCCCATGATAGTCTATAAGAATTTTAGGATGGCTCTTTATGTTTCTGCAAAAAATGATATTTGGATTTTGATAGGGATTGTATTAAAATCTATAGATCACTTTTTGTAGTATTGACATCTTAGCAGTTTCTGATTCATAAACACAGCATGTCTTTCCATTAATTTATGTCTACTTTAATTTTTTTAAATGATATTTTATAGTTGCCAATGTACAAGTCTTTTATTTCCTTGGTTAAATTTATTCTGAAACATTTTATTATTTTTAGTACTATTTGTTGTCTTGTGATCTTTTGTTGAAAACTGGACATTTGAAAAAACAACCACACCTTCCTGTTTTTGCAAACTGGCACTGAGCTGAGGCAGTCCTTCACTGATTAGCTAGATATGCTCCCAGCCTAGGGATCAGCACAGGGTAAAAGCTTAAGGTCTTCTCAGATCTTTTCTGAGCATGTATCTTGCCTGAGAATGCCTGTGGCTCTTCTTGTTTCTTTCATATACATGGTTACTTTTAAATATCTTGATTTTCCAAAGAGTCCCATGCCAACGTCTCAGGATCTTAGACAGTCTATTATATGTCTCCACCTGTGCTCTCTTGTTCCAGGTGTCTGACAGTCTGTAGGCCCCCTGCAGGTTTCATGAGTGGTGCCAAATATTCTTCCTACATTTAGATGAGACAGACACCAATCCATCAGGCTGCTTCTATAGACAGGTTAGAACATTGCAGGTAAGGTTTGTCTGTTCACTACAGTTTGAGGGAGGGAACTGGGATCTGGGCTGCTGGCTCTTCCAGAGCAAAACCATGCGCCAAAGCAAGGGGTGTGTGTGTGTGTGTGTGTGTGTGTGTGTGTGTGTGTGTGTAAAAAAATCATGAAATTTTCTATCACTCTTAAGTTTAAGTTTTTTCTTTTTTTTCTCGACTGGGTGTTTACTTGGTTGCTGGACCTTTTGTTTTCCAGAGCCCTTATAAGATTAGTTCAGCCAATTTCTGTTTGTTTTGTTTGTTTGTTTGTTGTTTGTTGTTTTTGTTTTTTGATATTTGGGAAGAGGAGGCAGGCAGAGGGGAGGAATAGGGCTTGCAGCTTCCTAATCTACCATTGGTGATGCTATTCTCTCAAAACTTTTTATATTTTACCTATCTTCAAATTTTTCTTTTTTTTTTTTTTCAAACCATTTGGTGCAGCAGTGTTTCTCTCTCTTTTTTTTTTTTTGAAGATTTTATTTATTTATTTGACAGAGAGGGAGAGAGGCAGGAGAGAGGGAACACAAGCAGGGGGAGTGGGCGAGGGAGAAGCAGGCTTCCCGCGGAGCAGGGAGCCCGATGCGGGGCTCAATCCCAGGACCCTGGGATCATGACCTGAGCCGAAGGCAGACGCTTAACGATTAAGCCACCCAGGCGCCCCAATATTTTTCTCTTTTTATGTTTTTTAACTCTTTGTAAGTCAATTTGCATTTCAATTTGCTTTCCACACAATCTTAATCTGAAGGATTTGATGTTCTATAGTCATGGGATTAAAGATAGATGTAAGGGAGCCACATAAACAGAAAATGTCTAATTATAACATAATTCTATTTTCAGTTTAGAGGATGTGTAAGGAATTGTAGGATGCAAATATCTCCTTAGACACATTTTTGGATAGTTGTCTGTGTATTAGGCAAAGTGAGACAATTTTTTTCTTTCAATGTCTTTCTACTTATAGTATCTACAAATGTTCTTATCTATCAGCTCCTGTATCTTAGAGAACACAAGCCCTTCTGGTTGTTATGTTAAGAGAGCCATGAGTTATTTTTCAAGCTTACTTACTTTTTAAGGCTACCTAAATGCCTAGCTAGATATTGAATGTTTTCTAAATTTGACATTTTATATTTGAATAATTTTGTAATTAAATAATTATTGTGTTATTCATGGAACTATGACTATCTTAAATTATCATATTTAACTTTTTACCCAGTTATTTCCCACTTCTTACCACTGCTTCCAGATTGTTAGCCTAGAACTTCCAGAGTGTGCTAGCCTTTCCTGTCTTATTCATGTCTACATCCCCATCACTAAGAAGCAACCACATAGTAAGTTCTCAATAAATTATTTAGCACAAAAGAGCTCAATTAGTGAATAAATAAATGTGTCACAATTTCTTAATTGGGGAAATTAAGGACTTGTTATAATTCATTTCCAAGTTCTCTTGTAGTTTAGAGTACATACAACAATGTTACACTTTATGTAACAGCAAGAAGAATTCACAAAGGGATTGGTATGGAATAGAAGCACAAAGATAGAGTTTCCCCTATCGGGTCTGCTTGCTGTGTGATATGGACTGCTGTGGAGGAATAGACAAAAGCACAGTAAGAATGGGATGGGATTTATATAGCCTGGAGGTGTGTGGGAGGAGGGATGCTGGGAAAAGCTTCAAGCCAAGAGGACAATTATGTTGTTCTTAAAAAATGAGTTGAGATTCACTGAGTGGAAGATGAAGGTAAACAATTCAGGTTGGTTTATCTGAGGAACAGGGAACAGATTAATGAAGGTGAAAGTGGTGTTAGGGGAAGAGTCCAGATAAGAAGCAAGAAGCATGGGCTTAGCCAAACTCATGAAGCTTCATGTTCTCTGGTTACAAGTTGGCCTGGATTCTGTAAGTTAAAGCAGTCATCAAAGGCTTTTATCAGAGGTCAATTTGCATTTTGGAGACATCAAGTTGGTAGTTGTGTAAAGGATGGTGTATTGAATGAGATGAGGCTAGAGGCATGGAAACCCCCAGTGACTGACTGCAACAGTCCAGGTGAGAAACGATTAAGACCTAAAATTTCAGATGCAGTGAAAATAGAAAAGGGGATAGCCTTTTGAAGTTTAACAGAGAAATTTGACAGACAGCAACCTGTTTTACCACTTAATTCTGAATTCTAAACTTAGTCTCCGAGATCATGAACTATCAAAGAGTCTAGCACAGTGCCTGCCTCCTAGGGTCCACCCCTGTTGGTTGAACTTGAGTGTACAGCAGTTCAAATGCAGTTCCTTTGGTTTATTTCTCCTCAGAGCCAGAACCAAAATTGGCATATATTTAAAAGGAGATATTGAAATCAGCTCAGATTTCTCATCTTTGGGTCAAGATGAACTTTCAGAAGCAAAAATTCTTGATTATGTGGAATTGCTTCTTGACTGGGAAAGATAAATTTCTAATACCTGGAAGGAGAGAAAGGAGAGGTGGCTGGACCCCAAGCTGTACCCTGTGATTCAAATATCAAAGACCACGAGGTTGACAGCATCCTCATCCTTAGCCCTCCGTTTACAGAGTCACAAGTGTCTTGGCTGCCCCCACCCTTCCTGTGCTCCTGGAATTATCTAAAAAGGAACACTTTAGGGGTAGAGGGGTTATGACTTATCTGGGTTGTGTGGTGTATCATTTGTGCTGGCTTAACTGGAGGCAGGTAGACATTTATCATTTTGGAGGTAATAAAATCGAGAATCAGAGAGATAGGCAACCATCTCAGGACTGCACAACTATATGCAGTGAAGATGAGCTAGGGCTGGGAATGAAGAACTGGACAGGTCTGAGTCACAGAGTTTCAAAATCTAATATAGGACCAGTTGGCCATAAAAGGGAGATGAACTCATCCTCAGGCCTCTCGTGGGCTTGCCTCCTAGTGATCAAAGTTTAAAGTTTCTTCTTGGAAATGTATATAATTGTGTTGCAAGTTGGGGAGACTTTGATAAAGTTATGTTAATGAAGAGTTTTATTAAATTTTATCTTTAAGATATTTTTGATGGAAAATTTCAAGCATACTCTAAAGAAAAAGTAATAGTCCATCTAATGTCACACATACCATTACCCAGCTTCAAGAAATATCAATCGGTGACCAGTCTTGTATCATTTATCCATTCCCCATTTTAACAGTTTGTTGCTATGCCTCTCAACCATTTCCCACATATATAACCATGTTATGCATAAATAAGCAGCGTTAAGATTGAGCCCACATACTCAAGGGTGACTGTCCTCAGGGTCCCAGGCGTTCTGCCTTTGCCCAAACCTTTGGATGGCTGGAGGGATCAATAACTGGGCCACCCATCCTCAGAAAACAAGGTACTTAGCACTAGGCTTTGGTATAACTTTCCAATGATGCACAGCTGTGTCTTGGGATGCAGAAGCAGACCAGAAGCCATGACACCAAAAAAACAAATTATGGTTTTTTTTTAAATTTTTTTATTGTTATGTTAATCCCCATATATTACATCATTAGTTCTAGATATAGTGTTCCATGATTCATTGTTTGTGCACAACACCCAGTGCTCCATGCAGAACGTGCCCTCCCCAATACCCATCACCAGGCTAACCCATCCTCCCACCCCCCTCCCCTCTAGAATCCTCAGTTTGTTTTTCAGAGTCCATCGTCTCTCATGGTTCTTCTCCCCCTCCAATTTCCCCCCCTTCATTCTTCCCCTCCTGCTACATTCTTCTTCTTCTTTTTCTTTCTTAACATATATTGCATTATTTGTTTCAGAGGTACAGATCTGAGATTCAACAGTCTTGCACAGTTCACAGCGCTCACCAGAGCACATACCCTCCCCAGTGTCCATCACCCAGTCACCCCATCCCTCCCACCCCACCCCCCACTCCAGCAACCCTCAGTTTGTTTCCTGAGATTAAGAATTCCTCATATCAGTGAGGTCATATGATACATGTGTTTCTCTGTTTGACTTCTTTCACTCAGCATAATACCCTCCAGTTCCATCCACGTCGTTGCAAATGGCAAGATCTCATTCCTTTTGATGGCTGCATAATATTCCATTGTATATATATACCACTTCTTCTTTATCCATTCATCTGTCGATGGACATCTTGGCTCTTTCCACAGTTTGGCTATTGTGGACATTGCTGCTATAAACATCGGGATACACGTACACTTTCAGATCCCTACTTTTGTATCTTTGGGGTAAATACCCAGTAGTGCAATTGCTGGATCATATGGTAGCTCTATTTTCAACTTTTTGAGGAACCTCCATACTGTTTTCCAGAGTGGCTGCACCAGCTTGCATTCCCACCAACAGTGTAGGAGGGTTCCCCTTTCTCCACATCCCCGCCAACATCTGTTGTTTCCTGACTTGTTAATTTTAGCCATTCTGACTGGTGTGAGGTGGTATCTCATTGAGGTTTTGATTTGGATTTCCCTGATGCCGAGCGATATTGAGCACTTTTTCATGTGTCTGTTGGCCATTTGGATGTCTTCTTTGGAAAAATGTCTGTTCATGTCTTCTGCCCATTTCTTGATTGGATTCTTTGTTCTTTTGGTGTTGAGTTTGATGAGTTCTTTATAGATTTTGGATACTAGCCCTTTATCTGATATGTCATTTGCAAATATCTTCTCCCATTCTGTCAGTTGTCTTTTGGTTTTGTTGACTGTTTCCTTTGCTTTGCAAAAGCTTTTTATCTTGATGAAGTCCCAAGAGTTCATTTTTGCCCTTACTTCCCTTGCCTTTGGCAATGTTTCTAGGAAGAAGTTGCTGCGGCTGAGGTCGAAGAGGTTGCTGCCTGTGTTCTCCTTTAGGATTTTGATGGACTCCTATCTCACATTGAGGTCTTTCAACCATTTGGAGTCTATTTTTGTGTGTGGTGTGAGGAAATGGTCCAGTTTCATTCTTCTGCATGTGGCTGTCCAATTTTCCCAACACCATTTGTTGAAGAGACTGTCTTTTTTCCATTGGACATTCTTTCCTGCTTTGTCAAAGATGAGTTGACCATATAGTTGAGGGTCCATTTCTGGGCTCTCTATTCTGTTCCATTGATCTATGTGCCTGTTTTTGTGCCAGTACCATACTGTCTTGATGATGACAGCTTTGTAGTAGAGCTGGAAGTCCGGAATTGTGATGCCGCCAGCTTTGCTTTTCTTTTTCAACATTCCTCTGGCTATGCGGGGTCTTTTCTGGTTCCATACAAATTTTAGGATTATTTGTTCCATTTCTTTGAAAAAAGTGGATGGTATTTTGATGGGGATTGCATTGAATGTGTAGATTGCTCTAGGTAGCATTGACATCTTCACAATATTCGTTCTTCCAATCCATGAGCATGGAATGTTTTTCCATTTCTTTGTGTCTTCCTCAATTTCTTTCATGAGTATTTTATAGTTTTCTGAGTACAGATCCTTTGCCTCTTTGGTTAGATTTATTCCTAGGTATCTTATGGTTTTGGGTGCAATTGTAAATGGGATCGACTCCTTAATTTCTCTTTCTTCTGACTTGTTGTTGGTGTATAGGAATGCCACTGACTTCTGTGCATTGATTTTATATCCTGCCACTTTACTGAATTCCTGTAGGAGTTCTAGCAGTTTTGGGGTGGAGTCTTTGGGATTTTCCACATAAAGTATCATATCATCTGCAAAGAGTGAGAGTTTGACTTCTTCTTTGCCAATTTGGATGCCTTTGATTTCTTTTTGTTGTCTGATTGCTGTGGCTAGGACTTCCAATACTATGTTGAATAGCAGTGGTGATAGTGGACATCCCTGCCGCGTTCCTGACCTTAGGGGGAAAGCTCTCAGTTTTTCCCCATTGAGAATGATATTCGCTGTAGGCTTTTCATAGATGGCTTTTATGATATTGAGGTATGTACCCTCTATCCCTATACTCTGAAGAGTTTTGATCAAGAAAGGATGCTGTACTTTGTCAAATGCTTTTTCTGCATCTATTGAGAGGATCATATGATTCTTGTTCTTTCTTTTGTTAACGTATTGTATCACGTTGATTGATTTGCAGTTGTTGAACAACCTTGCAGCCCAGGGATAAATCCCACTTGGTCGTGGTGAATAATCCTTTTAATGTACTGTTGGATCCTATTGGCTAGTATTTTGGTGAGAATTTTTGCATCCATGTTCATCAAGGATATTGGTCTGTAATTCTCCTTTTTGATGGGGTCTTTGTCTGGTTTGGGGATCAAGGTAATGCTGGCCTCATAAAATGAGTTTGGAAGTTTTCCTTCCATTTCTATTTTTTGGAACAGTTTCAGAAGAATAGGTATTAATTCTTCTTGAAATGTTTGGTAGAATTCCCCTGGGAAGCCATCTGGCCCTGGGCTTTTGTGTTTTGGGAGATTTTTGATGACTGCTTCTATTTCCTTAGTGGTTATAGGTCTGTTCAGGTTTTCTATTTCTTCCTGGTTCAGTTTTGGTAGTTGATACATCTCTAGCAATGCATCCATTTCTTCCAGGTTATCTAATTTGCTGGCATAGAGTTGCTCATAATATGTTCTTATAATTGTTTGTATTTCTTTGGTGTTGGTTGTGATTTCTCCTCTTTCATTCATGATTTTGTTGATTTGGGTCATTTCTCTTTTCTTTTTGATAAGTCTGGCCAGGGGCTTATCAATCTTGTTAATTCTTTCAAAGAACCAGCTCCTAGTTTCGTTGATCTGTTCTACTGTTCTTTTGGTTTCTATTTCATTGATTTCTGCTCTGATCTTTATTATTTCTCTTCTCCTGCTGGGTTTAGGCTTTATTTGCTGTTCTTTCTCCAGCTCCTTTAGGTGTAGGGTTAGGTTGTGTACTTGAGACCTTTCTTGTTTCTTGAGAAAGGCTTGTATTCCTATATACTTTCCTCTTAGGACTGCCTTTGCTGTATCCCAAAGATTTTGAATAGTTGTGTTTTCATTTTCATTGGTTTCCATGAATTTTTTTAATTCTTCTTTAATTTCCTGGTTGACCTGTTCGTTCTTCAGTAGGATGCTGTTTAGCCTCCATGTATTTGAGTTCTTTCCGACTTTCCTCTTGTGATTGAGTTCTAGTTTCAAAGCATTGTGGTCTGAAAATATGCAGGGAATGATCCCGATCTTTTCGTACCGGTTGAGACCTGATTTATGACCTAGGATGTGATCTATTCTGGAGAATGTTCCATGGGCACTAGAGAAGAATGTGTATTCCTTTGCTTTGGGATGGAATGTTCTGAATATGTCTGTGAAGTCCATTTGGTCCAGTGTGTCATTTAAAGTCTTTATTTCCTTGTTGATCTTTTGCTTAGACGATCTATCCATTTCAGTGAGGGGGGTGTTAATGTCCCCCACTATTATTGTATTTTGTCGATGTGTTTCTTTGCTTTTGTTATCAATTGCTATATATAATTGGCTGCTCCCATGTTAGGGGCATAGATATTTACAATTGTTAGACCTTCTTGTTGGATAGACCCTTTAAGTAGGATATAGTGTCCTTCCTCATCTCTTATTACAGTCTTTGGTTTAAAATCTAATTTGTCTGATATAAGGATTGCCACCCCAGCTTTCTTTTGGTGTCCATTAGCATGGTAAATGGTTTTCCACCCCCTCACTTTCAATCTGTGTGTGTCTTTGGGTCTAAAACGAGTCTCTTGCAGACAGCATATCGATGGGTCTTGTTTTTTTATCCAATCTGATAGCCTGTGTCTTTTGATTGGGGCATTTAGCCCATTTACATTCAGGGTAACTATTGAAAGATAGGAATTTAGTGCCATTGTATTGCCTGTAAAGTGACTGTTACTGTATATTGTTTGTGTTCCTTTCTGGTCTATGTTGCTTTTAGGCTCTCTCTTTGCTTAGAGGACCCCTTTCAATATTTCTTGTAGGGCTGGTTTCATGTTTGCAAATTCCTTTAGTTTTTGTTTGTCCTGGAAGCTTTTTATCTCTCCTTCAATTTTCAATGACAGCCTGGCTGGATATAGTATTCTTGGCTGCATATTTTTCTCATTTAGTGCTCTGAATATGTCCTGCCAGTCCTTTCTGGCCTGCCAGGTCTCTGTGGATAAGTCTGTTGCCAATCTAATGTTTCTACCATTGTAGGTTACATATCTCTTCTCCCGAGCTGCTTTCAGGATTTTCTCTTTGTCTCTGAGACTCGTAAGTTTTACTATTAGATGTTGGGGTGTTGACCTATTTTTATTGATTTTGAGAGGGGTTCTCTGTGCTTCCTGGATTTTGATGCCTGTTTCCTTCCCCAAATTAGGGAAGTTCTCTGCTATAATTTGCTCCATTATACCTTCTGCCCCTCTCTCTCTTTCTTCTTCTTCTGGGATCCCAATTATTCTAATGTTGTTTCGTCTTATGGTATCGTTTATCTCTCGAATTCTGCCCTCGTGATCCAGTAGTTGTTTATCTCTCTTTTTCTAAGCTTCTTTATTTTCCATCATTTGGTCTTCTATCTCACTGATTCTTTCTTCTGCCTCATTTATCCTAGCAGTTAGCGCCCCCATATTTGATTGCACCTCATTAATAGCCTTTTTGATTTCTACTTGGTTAGATTTTAGTTCTTTTACTTCTCCAGAAAGGGTTTCTCTAATAACTTCCATGCTTTTTTCAAGCCCAGCTAGTATCTTTAAAGTGATGATTCTGAACTCTAGATCTGACATCGTACTAATGTCCATATTGAGTAGGTCCCTGGCAGTCGGTACTACCTCTTGTTCTTTTTGTTGAGGTTATTTTTTCCGTCTTGTCATTTTGTGCAGAGGAGAATAGATTAATGAGAGAACAAAATGCTAGCAGGGTAACAACATCCCCAGAAAATATAGTCTAAACAAATCAGACAAGACCTGAAGCAGTGGGAAAAGAAAGGGAAAGAGAGAAAAAAGAAAAAGAAAGAAAAAAAGAAAAAAGAAAAAGATAAAGATAAAGATAAAAACAAACAAAAGCAGAAGAAAACAAAACAAAACAAAAACAGAATGTGATCAAATATGATCAGGCTGGTTTATAGATCAGTGCCACACACTAGATTTTGGGTGTATTTTGGTCTGTTAAAAGAAGTGCCTCCCAAAATTTTAAAGAAAGAAAAACTTATATATGTACAAAAATAAGGGTTGATATGATGAAGGGATGGAATATGACTGTAAAGATGGAAATTATAAAAAATTTTAAAAAAGGATTTGATAAGTTGTTTGAAAAAAAAAGAAGAGGATTAAAAAAAAAAGAAAGAAAAAAGGGAGAGAATGTG
>NW_022589737.1:10389884-10570912 GCF_004348235.1 Phoca vitulina
GATTTGATAAGTTGTTTGAAAAAAAAAGAAGAGGATTAAAAAAAAAAAGAAAGAAAAAAGGGAGAGAATGTGATCAGGCAGGGGAGTAGAAAAAAACCGTACACTAGAGATTTAGAGTATATTTTGATCTGTTAGAAGAAACTATCTCAAGATTTTAAAGAGAGAACAACTTATATATATATGCCAAAAATACAGGTAACTACTATGAAGGGATAGAATATGACTTTAAAAATGAAAAATAAAAATGTTTTTTTTAAAAAAGGGATTGATAAGATGTTGTTTGAAAAAGGGAAAAAGAAAAATTCAAAAAAAAAGAAAAAAAGAAAAAACAAAAAAAGACAGTTAAAAAAAATAATTAACTTTGAAAGACTAAAGAATCATGGTAAAAAAGCCATGAATTCTATGTGCAGTATTCCCCTAGCGCTGGAGTTCTGCCGTTCTCATTGATCGGTAAACTTGGTCTTGGCTGGCTGTTTCTCGCTGATCTTCTGGGGGGGGGGGCCTGTTGCCGTGGTTCCCAAATGTCTCTGCCGGAGGCGGAATTGCCCCGCCCTTGCCGGTCCAGGCTAAGTAATCTGCTCCGGTTTGCTCTCGGGAGCTTTTGTTCCCTGCAAGCTTTCTGTATAGCTTTGGAGGCGGAGAGTGTAAATGGTGGCCTCCCAATCTCCGCCCCAGAGGAGCCGAGAACTCGGGGTCCCGGTGCTCAGCGAGCCCCCAGAGAAAAGTAGTCAGTCACTCCCGTCTCCCCGGTCTCCGGCCACACTCCGTGCTCACCCGGCCTGTGACCGCGCCTTTCTATCTGGCACCCGACCCCGGGTGGAGTCTCCAAACCCGGCAGATCCCCGTGGTGCGCTCCCGCGCCTCTCCTTCCGGGGGAAGAAGGTGAGTCTCCCCGGATCTGCCGCTTGTTGGGTCCCTGCTGGAGGAGCGGTGGCCCGACTGTGCTGCGGATCACGGTTTATGGCAACCCCGAGCTGAGAGCCCGCGCCTGGGCTCTGTCTCTGCAGCCGGCTTCCCCGCTCCGATCCCTGGGAGCTCTGCCGCACTCAGGCACCCCTGGTCTTTCTGTGACCCCGAGGGTCCTGAGACCACACTGTCCCACGAGGGTTCCACCACCCACTTCGCCACCAGAGTGACGTCCCTCAGCGGAGCAGACTTCTAAAAGTTCCGATTTTGTGCTCCGCGGCTCTATCACTTGCCAGAAGCGGCCGACGGAGGACCCTCCCCCGCCGTCTATCCTCCCGAATATCGCCTCGGATTCACTTCTCCGCATGTCCTACCTTCCAGAAAGTGGTCGCTTTTCTGTTCAGAGAGTTGTTGCTATTCTTTTCTTCGATCTCCTGTTGAGTTTGTAGGTGTTCAGAATGGTTTGATCCCTATCCAGCTGAATTCCTGAGAGGAGACGAAATCCCGGTCTCCTACTCCTCCACCATCTTGCTCCCCCTCAATATGTTTTCAACACTGGCTGTACCAATTTATATTCCCTCCAACAGTGCATAATGGTTTTCTTTTCTACACATCCTCAGCAACATTTGTTATTTCTTGTCTTTTTGATTTTCACCAGAGGGGAGAGGTATGGGTGTGGGCAAAATGGGTGAAAGGGAGTGGGAGACACAGGCTTCCACTTATGGAATGAATACGTCGTGGGAATAAAAGGTACAGCACAGGGAATATAGTCAATTATATTGTAATAGTGTTGTATGGTGACAGATGGTAGCTAACTTGTGATGAGCATAGCAGAATGTATGCAAATGTTGAATCACTATTGTTGTACTCCTGAAACTAAGGTAACATTGTGGGCCATTTTTTTTAGTTTTTCAAGTGAAAACCCCCCCCCAAAAAAAAGATACTGAAAAGGAAACTCTTCTGAGTCTATCCCTTTCCATCAATCCCACTCACAAGCTTCTTTTTGAGGAGAGGAAAAAGATAAAAAACACCTAACACCTCTCCATGATTTCTCACTGTGAATTTTAATTGAGTATTTATTTGATTCTCTCTTCTCTAGGTAAATAAACCCTAGAAAGCAAGGACTAGGGCTATTAAATTCAGCATCCACAAGCTGAGAAAGTATTCAATAAACTACTGAACTACTGACTATGGTGAAGAGGGAAGAGCATCAAGGGTTCTTCATACCCTCTGAAGTATGTTTAGAATCAAGGAGAAGCTTCCTGGAGGCCAACTGAGGCTGGGTCTGTGCCTGCAACATGGCTGAAAAGCTGGGAGTCACCTGCCCTTCCTGTGCCAGTAACTGGTGAGCTCAGTGCCTCTATAGTCCTGCTGCCTAAGCAATCAGTGTGCTTAAGTGTACCTAGGCCATTCTATGCTCCAGAAGAGCAGCCCTTCAGAAGAAAGACCCTGGGGGCAGCCTCCACTCTAAGCATCTCCAGGGCCCATGTTTGTTCCCCGAATGACCACTTAACAAACGTAGTGTACTGTGTGCTGGGCTCTGGCCTTAAATTATTCCTGGCCCTCCCTCATCATATCATGAAGCTATCTTTTCTTCACCTGGGACTGACTTAGTCTCTATTTGGGCAATTCCTCATCACACAACATCTAGATATTATCTCCTGCAAGCCCAAGAGTAAAAGAGGGAACTGGTTTAGGAAACCGGGAAAAAGAGGTCCATTTTCTCTGGCCCTTTCCAATGTCATGGTATTTAAAATTAGCAGGCTGTCTCTCTATAAGTTGTTAAGAGCTCAAGCCCAGGGAAAATAAGTTGAAGACCAAGAAGACCCCACCTTCACTTCTTGTCCCTCTTAGGGCTAATGTGCCAAGAAGCAGGGAGAGCGACAAGCCAAAGAGCAGGGCTAACCCCAGGGATCCCTAGAGCAGCAGTGAGAGCCAAGCTCCCTCAAAATTTTGACCAGAGGGTCAGAAGGGCTATAGGCATGTCACATAACAGTGTCCAACATTTTCACAAAGGTCTTTGAAGCCCACCCCAAAGCAATTTTCCATTATGTGACAATAAGGTTAGACTTATCCTATTTCTAAACAGATAGAAATTTAGGAAATGCAGCACAATTCATGATTGTCAGAGAGATTTACTTCTCAAGCAAAACTGCACAAAAACGCTCATGTGTCAATTTCTCTGGGACTCTTGCCAAACCTGATTGATGGCAATTCTTTTATTATGAGTGCCTCCTTCCACTGGAACTCACACTTGGCTCAGTAATTGTTTATAAAATTGACTTTACTGAGTTTGATAAAGGAGGTGTAAGGACCAGAAAATGTTATGTGTTTTCAGCAGCATGGAACAAGTGGAAAAAAAAAAAAAAAACAACTAAACTAAACTAAATTTTTAAGTCAGACAAATCTGAGATCCAACACTGGACTTTCAAAAAAAATAAGTATTACCTATGCCATAAGAACGTTGGGAGAATTCAACCTAAAAGAAATATGTGGCACCTGTTCTGTACTATTTTGCTGAGTGCTGTAGGTATAATGACAGACAAACATATATTTCAGTTCAGTTAGAGGATAGAGACAAGTAAAAGGCCATTCTGATATGGACATATATTATAGCAAGAGAAAACAGCACATAAAATGTAAATGAATAAAATAATTTCAAGTGACAACCATAAAGAGAAAAAAAACAGGGTACGGATACTTGAATGAGGAAAAGGAACAAAAAAAGGCAAAGTTATTCAGGAAGAATTTCTGAGAAGAGGGAGTAGTGGGTAACTAAGCCCTGCAGTGAGAAAGAGCTGGTTATATTTTTTCAGAGAGAGAGAGAGAGATCAGTGCAGCTGGGACTTGGTGAACAAGAAGCTGAACAATAGAAAAGACACAAAAAGCAAGTCAGGTGTTCTACCATTTCAGCCCTGTGTGTAATACTGAAGAGTCTGGATTTTATTTTAAGTACACAAGGAAACCAGTGGAGGGTTTTTAGCCAGACATGGTTAGAATCAGTGAGGGTGACAAAAAGACAGATTTGAGCTAGAGGTGAGGAAGGAGATACTGAAATTAGAACCACTGAATGAACTATCATCTTGCAACCATTCTGGAGCTTATGGTAAAGGAAGAGATTGTGTGCCTTCCAAAGTCTTCAATAGGTAGTATTAGCACATTGTTTAGGTAAGCAGCCTCCTGCGTCAGATTCTTTAGATTAAAATATTGGATTTATCATTTGCTAGCCTTGCAACACTGGGCAATTTGCTCAGCCTTAGTGTCATTGTGTAATAAAATGGAGGTTAGAAGTTATATCTACTACATAAGGGCATTGGGATGATTTAACATGATGAGGAATGTAGGTTTTTTAGTACAGTGCTTGGAACACATTAAAGTTTAAGAACACATAAAGGCAGGTCAACTTCTGGAATGGCTGATTGAGGGGCTTAGAAAATTCTTTCTATAAAAAGCAGTGATAAACCAAAAACACAATCAATGAAAGAAATGATTGATTAGTTGGACTTCATTAAAACTCAAAAACTTCTGCTCTTGGAAAGACATTGTTAAGGGAATGAAAAGACAAGCCACAGACTGGAAGAAAATATTTGTAAAACATGTATTTGTCAAAGAACTAGTATCCAAAATATACAAAGAACTCTTAAAACTCAACAATAAGAGGGGCGTCTGGGTCAGATGAAGTCAATTAAGTGGCCAACTCGATTTCAGCTCAGGTCATGAGCACAGGGTTGTGAGACTGATCCCCACATCAGGCTCTGTGCTAAGTGTGGAGTCTGCTTAAGACTCTCTCTCCCTTTCCCTCTGCCCCTCTCTTGTGCTCTGTCTCTCTCTCTCTCTCTCTCAAATAAATAAATAAATAATCTTTTTAAAAAATCAACAGTAAGAAAACAAACAATCCAGCTTTTAAAATGTGTAAAATGTCTGAGTAAGTATCTTGCCAAATAAGATATATGGATGTCAAATAAACATATAAAATGTTGTTCACCATCATATGTCATCAGACAAATGCAAATTAAAACAAGGAGATGCCACTACATACCTATTAAAATGACCAAAATCCAGAGCATTGATAATACCAAATGCTGGTGAAGATATGGAGCAAAAAAGAACTCTCATCTATTGCTGGTGGGAATACAAAATAGTATAGCCACTTTAGAATACAGTTTGGCTGTTTCTTACACAACTAACCATTCTCTTACCAGTGGTCCAGTAATCACGATATTTGGTAATTACCCAAATTAGTTGAAAACTTATGTCCACATAAAAACTCTCGCATGAATTTTTATAGCAGCTTTATTCATATTATTCAAAACTTGGACACAACATAGATGTCCTTCAACAGGTGAATAAATAAACTGCAGTATATCCAGAAATGAACTATCAAGGCATAAAAAAACATGGAAGAACCTTAAATGAGTTATTCATAAGTAAAAGAAGCCAATAAAAAAGGCTATATAATGCATGATTCCAATTATATGGCATTCTGGAAAAGGCAACACTATGGAGCCAGTACAAAGATCAGTAGTTTCCAAGGATTGGTAGAGGTTGAGGAGGAATGAATAGGCTGAGTATAGATGATTTTTAGGACAGTGAAAATATTCTATATGATATAGTAATGGTGGATCCATGTCATTATACATTTGTCAAACCCAGCACAAGTGAACCCTAACATAAACTGTGGACTTTGGTTAATAATATGTCAATATGTCAATAATATGTCAAAATAATAATAATATGTCAACATTGGCAAGTTAGTTATAAAAAATGTACCATTCTAATGAAAAATGTTACTTACTAATAAGGGAAACTGTGTAGGTGGGTAGGGAGGGAAAGTAATCTGTACTTTTCACTCAATTTTTGTGTAAAACTAAAACTACCCTAAAGCTCTGAATTGTGTAAGGTGGTTGAATCACAGACCTGTACCTCTGAAACAAATAATACATTATATGTTAAAAAAAAAAAAAAAAGAAGAAGATAGTAGGAAGGGAAAAATGAAGGGGGGTAATCAGAGGGGGAGACGAACCATGAGAGACTATGGACTCTGAGAAACAAACTGAGGGTTCTAGAGGGGAAGACGGTGGGGGATGGGTTAGCCTGGTGATGGGTATTAAAGAGGGCACTTATTGAATGGAGCACTGGGTGTTATATGCAAACAATGAATCATGGAACACTACATCAAAAACTAATGATGTAATATATGGTGATTAACATAACATAATAAAAAAATAAAATAAAATAAAACTACCCTAAATATAAAGTTTATTAATTAAAAAAAAAGAACCAGCAATAATAAAACTTTGCAGAATTGTCAGAAACAAAAACTTCAAGACTCTGGAAATTGACCACAGGCATGCAACAATTTGAGAAGCAGTTATTCGAGAGAAAACATTGAACCCTGGTAAGAACAGTGGGATTTCATAACATTTTAGCCTGAGTCTGCTTCCATCTCCCCTACCAGCTCTAATTCCATGGAACTATTGTCCTAGAAGGGCTGGGCAGGTCATGGGGACCATGAGGCTTGGTAAATTAAAGAATCCAGACTCAAAAGGGGGCATATTATATTCCATTCATATGATATTCTGGAAAACACTAAAAAATAGGAAGAGAAAGTAGGCAGTGGTTGCCTGGGGCTGGAAGTTGTGGAAGGGTTTGTCTACCAAGGGGAAATAATGAAGAAATTTTTGAAGAAAACTGAATTTTCTCAGTTTTCATTTTGGTAATGGTTAAACAACTGCATGTGTTTGTCAAAAGTCATAGAACTATTTATCAGAGAGAGAAAATTTTTCTTTCAGAAATAAAAATGTGAATAAGAAATAGACAACCTGAACCTTATGAACACATGTATAACTTGATGACTAATGAGTACTCAAATGGCTTATAGGAAGACATTAGGATTACACTGCTTCACCAGTTATTTATTTTTTTTTTTGGAGGGGGCAAATCATTTACTGTCTCCTTTCTCAGTTTACTCATATATAAGATGGTAATAACAATAGTTATTTAGATTTAATCTCATAAGGATTTAATAAGAAAGTGAGTTAATCATAGGGATTTAATAAGAATAAAGTGAGTTAATCAATGTTAAATGCTTAGGATATTATGTAAATAAAATTGAGTATTAGGTTTTTAAAAATTTCATGTTGATTGGAAAGTAAAAGTAAAACTGTCTTATTCTTTTTTTTATTGTTATGTTAATCCCCATACATTACATCATTAGTTTTAGATATAGTGTTCCATGATTCATTGTTTGTGCATAACACCCAGTGCTCCATGCAGAACGTGCCCTCCTCAATACCCATCACCAGGCTAACCCATCCTCCCAACCCCCTCCCCTCTAGAACCCTCAGTTTGTTTTTCAGAGTCCATTGTCTCTCATGGTTCTTCTCCCCCTCCGATTTCCCTCCCTTCATTCTTCCCCTCCTGCTACATTCTTCTTCTTTTTTTCTTTCTTAACATATATTGCACTATTTGTTTCAGAGGTACAGATCTGAGATTCAACAGTCTTGCACAATTCACAGCACTTACCAGAACACATACCCTCCCCAGTGTCCATCACCCAGTCACCCCATCCCTCCCACCCCACCCCCCACTCCAGCAACCCTCAGTTTGTTTCCTGAGATTAAGAATTCCTCATATCAGTGAGGTCATATGATACATGTGTTTCTCTGTTTGACTTATTTCGCTCAGCATAATACCCTCCAGTTCCATCCACGTCGTTGCAAATGGCAAGATCTTATTCCTTTTGATGGCTGCATAATATTCCATTGTATATATATACCACTTCTTCTTTATCCATTCATCTGTTGATGGACATCTTGGCTCTTTCCACAGTTTGGCTATTGTGGACATTGCTGCTATAAACATCGGGGTGCACGTAGCCTTTCGGGTCCCTACTTTTGTATCTTTGGGGTAAATACCCAGTAGTGCAATTGCTGGATCGTATGGTAGCTCTAAAAAATAATTAACTTTGAAAGACTAAAGAATCATGGTAAAAAAGCCATGAATTCTATGTGCAGTATTCCCCTAGCTCTGGAGTTCTGCCGTTCTCATTGATCGGTAAACTTGGTCTTGGCTGGCTGTTCTCGCTGATCTTCTGGGGGAGGGGCCTGTTACCGTGGTTCCCAAATGTCTTTGCCGGAGGCAAAATTGCCCCGCCCTTGCCGGTCCGGGCTAAGTAATCTGCTGGGGTTTGCTCTCCGGAGCTTTTGTTCCCTGCAAGGTTTCCGTACATCTTTGGAGGTGGAGAGTGAGAATGGCGGCCTCCCAGTTTCCGCCCCGGCGGAGCTGAGAACTCGGGGTCCCGCTCCTCAGCGAGCCCCCAGAGAAAAGCAGTCAGTCACTCCCGTCTCCCCGGTCTCCGGCCACACTCCGCGCTCACCCGGCCTGTGACCGCGCCTTTCTATCTGGCACCTGACCCCGGGTGGAGTCTCCAAACCCAGCAGACCCCCGCGGTGCGCTCCTGCACCTCTCCTCCCGGGGGGAAGAAGGTGAGTCTCTTCGGATCTGCCACTTGTTGGGTCCCTGCTGGAGGAGCAGTGGCCCGACTGTGTCACGGATCACGGTTTATAGCAACCCCGAGCTGAGAGCCCGCGCCTGGGCTCCGTCTCTGCAGCCGGCTTCCCTGCTCCGATACCTGGGAGCTCTGCCGCACTCAGGCACCCACGGTCTTTCTGTGACCCCGAGGGTCCTGAGACCACACTGTCCCGCGAGGGTTCCACCCCCCACTTCACCACCAGAGTGATGTCCCTCAGCGGAGCAGACTTCTAAAAGTTCCGATTTTGTGCTCCGTGGCTCTATCACTTGCCAGAAGCGGCCGACGGAGGACCCTCCCCCGCCGTCTATCCTCCCGAATATCACCTTGGATTCACTTCTCCGCACCTCCTACCTTCCAGAAAGTGGTCGCTTTTCTGTTCAGAGAGTTGTTGCTATTCTTTTCTTCGATCTCCTGTTGAGTTTGTAGGTGTTCAGAATGGTTTGATCCCTATCCAGCTGAATTCCTGAGAGGAGACGAAATCCAGGTCTCCTACTCCTCCGCCATCTTGCTCCGCCCCCAAAACTGTCTTATTCTTATAAGACATCCTTGTCTAAGCAAAAACAAAAGCTAAGAAATCTTAAAACAATATATAGAATTACCAAATAAATTTAAAGATGTCACAATATGCCATACCGACTTTTTTTTTAAGGATTTTTATTTATTTATTTGAGAGAGAGTGAGATAAAGGGAGCATGAGCAGGGGGGGGATGGACAGAGAGAGAGAGGGAGAAGCAGACTCCCTGCTGAGCAGGGAGCCACATGCGGGACTCAATCCCAGGATCCCAGGATCATGACCCGAGCTGAAGGCGGTTGCCCAACTGGCTGAGCCACCCAGGTGCCCCTGCCATACCAACTTTTAAAAACTGCATTTTTGTATACTAGTAGCAAACCAGTTTTTGTGACATTTTTAATTTTTAAATTATCTTTATTCAAGTATAATTAACCCACAATAAAGCTCAACAATTTTGAATGTACAATTTGTTGAGTTTTAACAAATATAGTCATGCAATTACCACCACATTCATAATATAAAATATTTCCTTCACTCTAAAAATTTCCTCAGAAATCCTTTGCTTCTATCCCTTCCCTACAGTCTCAGCTTCTGGCAAACATTGATCTGCTTTGCTATATATAGTTTTTCTTTTTCCAGAAATTCATAAATTATGAATCTAAAAAATGCCCTATCTCGTATCTAGCTTTTCCCTTCAAATATATGCCCTTTAGAATGGTGAAAATTGCATCTATCTATCTATCATCTATCTATCTATCTATCATCTATCATCTATCTATCTATCTACCCTCAGTTTGTTTTTCAGAGTCCATCATCTCTCATGGTTCATCTCCCCCCTCCAATTTCCCCTGCTTCTGAGGGGAAGAATGAAGGGGGTCATATAGTTTTTAAAATACAGGTCTTTCACTTCCTTGTTAAAAATTTATTACTAGGTACTTTATTATTTTTTATGCAATTGTAAATGAGATTATTTTCTTAATTTCTTTTTTCTCTTTTTTCTTGATGAGTCTGGCTAAACATTCATTGATTTTGTTTATCTTTTCTAAGTAACAGCTCTCAGTTTCATTGGTCTTTTTAAATTTCTATTTCAGTTTCTATTTCACTTATTTTCATTCTGATATTTATTATTTCTTTCCTTGTGACCTTGGCATTATTTATTTATTTTTTCATGCATTTATTTATTTATTTTAGTTTCTTTAAATATAAAATTAGATTGTTTATAGTTGGTTTTTCTTGTTTCTCGAAGTAGGCCTGTATTGCTATGGATATCCCTCTTAGAACTGTTTTTGCTGCCTCCCACAGATTTTAGAATGTCGTGTTTCCTTTTCATTTGTATTAAGATACTTTTTAAAAATTTTCTCCTGATTTCATTACTAACCCATTGGTTGTTTAATAGCATGTTGTTTAGGGGCGACTGGGTGGCTTAATCAGTTAAGTATCTGTCTTTGGCTCATGTCATGACCTCAGGGTCCTGGGTTTGAGCCAGGGAGTCTGCTTCTACCTCTCCCTCTATCCTTCCCCTCCTGCCCCTGCTCTCTCTTTCTCTGTCAAATAGATAAATAAAATATTTTTAAAAATATCAGGTTGTTTAGTTTCCATGTGTTTATGTTTTTCCAATTTTCTTCTTGTAATTGATTTCTAGTTCCATAATGTGTGGATTATGAAACTAGAAAGAAAGAAAAGATGATTGATATTATTTCATTCTTTTTAAATTTATTGAGACTTGTTTTGTGGCCTAACATGACCTGTCCTGGAAAATGTTCTACATGCACTTGAAAAGAATGTGTATTCTGTGTTTGGATGGAATATGCTTTATATATATATATTAAGTTTATCTGGTCTAATGTGTCATTCAAGACTACTGTTTCTTTCTTGATTTTCTTTCTGGATAATCTGTTCATTGATGTAAGTGGGCTATTAAAATCCACTGAGTTTGACATTTTTAAATAAAGTTGAACATACACTTAAATTATGATACTGCAATCCTCTCAGACTTATTTACCTACTAAAATTGAAACATATGTCCACAAAAATACTTACATCTAAATGCAAAGAAGGAAAAGTAGCAAAGCTTTTCAGAACTAAACATATAATATATTCATGACTTTGGGGTATTCATAATAGTAAAAAAACTGATCACAAGCCAATTGCCCATCAACTGGTTAATGGATATACAATTTGTGATATATTCATACAATGGAATATAACTTAGCAATTATGTATAGATCAAACTAATACAAAACCATAAAATAAACATTATACACAGTGGTGAAAAACTAAAAATTTACGAACCAAGATTAGAAACCAGAAAGAAGGTCTGCTATCACAACTTCTATTTTACATTGTACTGGTCATCCTAACCCATGTAAAAGAGGCAAATAAAAAAATAGAATATATGTGAACTGGAAGGGAAGAAATAAAGTGTTAGCATTTATAGAAGTTTGGTTACTAACACAGAAAACCAGCAAAATCTATGGAAAATTTGAGGATAAATAAGTGAATTTAACAAATATTTTGGATACAAAGTCAGTGTACAGATATATGCAATATACAAGATATTTTTATATACCTCCAAAAAACAGGTAGAAAAAGAAAATTTAATTTCACAATAGCACAAAAACTTCAAATTTTTAGGAATAAAGCTGAAAAACATGTGCAAGATCTCTATTCAGAGAACTATAAATATTACTGACAAAAGCTAAAGACAAAAAAATGGTGATTCGATATTCATATATTGAAAATTTTGCTATTGCTAAGATATCAATTTCCAAATTGAAATGATCTTTAGATTTAATACAATCCAATCAGGACCCCAGCTCTGTATTGTGTGTGTGTGTGTGTGTGTGTATCAACATGTTGATTCTGTAATTGACATGAAAATGAAAGAATCACAATACAATATTGATGGAGAAGAGCAAAGGTAGTGGATATTGAATGCCAAATATTAAGACCTACTATAAAAGTAGAGTGTTAAGAATAGATAAATATATATCTATCTAAGAATATTTAAAAATCAAGAATAGATAAATATATATCTATCTAAGAATATTTAAAAATCAAGAATAGATAAATATGTCAGTGGAGCATAATAGAGTCCAGAAACAGATGCATAGACTTATGTGGTCAGCTAAATTATGGAAAAGGTAACACTGCAGTGTCTTCTCAATACACATTTCTGGAACATTTAAATATCCATATAAAAAATGATAAATCCTTATTGCTACCTCATATCATACAAAAAGTTAATTCCCCCTAATAAAACTATATGTAAAAAAAATAAATCATACAAAATTAAACAAAGAAGACTATATTAATGACCTTAGGTAAGATTTTTCTTGGTACCCAAAAAGCACTACTACTTATATGTAGGAAAAAAGTACACATGATAAACTGGATTGCACTGAGATTAAGAATTGCTGCTGATCAAAGATAACTTTGAGTGAAAATGCAAGAGAGGAAGAAAAATATTTGCATACATATACACAGCAAAGGACTCACTGAGAATATATAAAGAACTTTTATAAATTAGAAATAAAAAGGCAGTACAATAGGAAAAAAACTAGCTGAAGGCTAGAATGGAACTTCACAAAAGAGTCTATGCAAATTACTAATATGCCCATGAAAAGATGCTCCACTTTCTTAGCCACAGGACCCGTATTAATTTAAAACCACAATAAGGGGGCTCCTGTGTGGCTCAGTTAAGCATCTGACTTCAGCTCAGGTCCTGGGATCTAGCCCTGCTTCTGCTTCCTTGGGCTCCCTGCTCAGTGGGGAGTCTGCTTGTCTCTCTCCCTCTGCCCCTCCCCCTGTTTGTGCTCCCTCTCTCTCTGCCAAATAAATAAATAAAATCTTTGAAAAAATAAAACCACAATAAGGTATTACCACACATCAATCAAAATGGCCAAAATGAAACAATAACTAAATTAACAACAGCACTACTATTATTTTTTTATAATGAACCAGCATAATCGAAACCTTTATATACTCCTCATGGAGGGATAAATTGGTAAAACCATTTTTTGCCATAGGTAACATTATCTATTAATCCTGAAGATACTATCATGACCTGCAATTCCACATATACTTATATAAACAAAATGCTTATATGTGTGCACTGAAAGACGTATACAAGAATGTTCCCAGCATGGCGCCTGGGTGGCTCAGTCATTAAGCGTCTGCCTTCCGCTCAGGTCATGATCCCAGAGTCCGGGGATCAAGCCCCACATTGGGCTCCCTGCTCGGCGGGAAGCCTGCTTCTCCCTCTCCCACTCCCCTGCTTGTGTTCGTGCTCTCGCTCTTTGCCAAATAAGTATATAAAATCTTAAAAAAAAAAAAAAAAGGTTCCCAGCAGCATTTTTAGTAATAGAATGGAAAAAAAATCAGTTAAAAAGGGAAAAAAAATCTAAATATCCATCAGCAGAAGAACAGAAATAGCTTGTGACATATTCATACAACAGAATACTATGTATCAGTGAGAATGAATGAATTACAAATACATCAGCATGAAGTAATCTGTCAAAAATTAATAAGAGAGGAAAAAAGGCCAGGCACAAAATGGCACAGAAACAGACAAATAGAAACAGATAGACAATCTGTTATTTTTTAATTCAGGATAGTTGTTATCCTCAGTGGAGCCTTAATGGCTGAAAAGTGCACAAGGGTGACTTTTGCTGGTAATATTGCTTCTTCATCTGGGTAGTGCTTACAGGGATGTGTTAACTTGATCAAAATTAATCTAGATGTATACTTAAGATTTGTGCACTTTTAATATATTTTAAATGAAACAAAACTGTTTTGTCATATAATCACAGGCTGATCTGAACAAACAATTGCCCAGTCCCCCCAACAACCATCTTCAAAGGAAGATTATCTGGTTCGACCCTGAAATTCTGTCATTGGCTTCTTTATTCCAGGCATTGTTCTTGGCCTCTCAGGGATGGGAGGGGGAACTAATGTTCTAATTATAATACAGAAAACACACTACCAACTAACTCAACTTTTTGTTATGTATCTTATTCCTCACTCCATGGAACTGGAGGATAATCATTTACTTTGCCTTTACCTCCCAACCCCCCCCCCCCCCACAGCATACACTTATTCCTTCCCCTTTATGCAGCTGACTGATCAACACTTTAAAGATGTTCTATTTTCATCTAAGCCTCCAACATTTCTGATGAGAAGTCATTCATTTCTGTTTCTCTGCATATGCCATATCTTTTTCCCGTAGGATTTAAAAAATATATATATTCTCTTTACTCTTGGTTTTTAACAGTTTGACTGTGATATGCCAAGTTGTATTCTTTGTATATATCCCATTTGTGGTTACCTGCACCTTTTGGATCACTAAATTGTGAGTCCCAATACAGGTATCTGACTCCAAACCATGTACAGCTTCTTCTTTTTGAGGGTCCTGCCTTACAATTTCCAGTCACTTCAGCTGCCTGGAATTCTGATTTCTGACTTCCACTGTCTTTCTCTTGAGATTTATCTCCTGTGCCAAGGCAGGAGAATGCCAACAGGGAGAAAATTGGATTGATTATCAGGGTTTCCTTCATGTGTCTCTCTTCTCCCAGGGATAACAGTCCCAGCTGCTTGTTGTTCAGTGTCCCTCCTATCATGTCCAGCTTATGAAGAGATGGTAAGTACCATGCTATTTATTCCATCAAGGCCTAAATCAGAAGCCTTCACTCTTTGTTGTTTATTTGTGAAAAATATGAATCTATGTTCTGTGATAGTCTGTCTCTATTCCCATTCCTCACTTTTGTGCAAACCTTTAATTTTCTTCGCCATCATTTCCCATGTTCTGTTCAATTTGATGTCTAGTTTCAGATCAATTTGTTTTTTTGCCTAGAATAGATATTCAGCTGTTTTGTTGTAAAAGTTCAAGGGCTCAAACTGCTTCATACCCTTCAGACCTTTCCATAGACTTTTCACAATAATCTACATTTTGGTGCAGACAAAGACCCAGCACCTCCCTGTTTCAGTTACTGTTCTCAAATGACCAATGATTATTTCCAGTAAATCCCTGTTGGCTCTTTGAGGATTCTACTTGTCTCAGTTCTATCAAAGACCCTTGATACCCTCTGCTTCCTCTCATACAGATGCTGGTATGATATAGGGCTTTTTACTGTCAGAAGTTGGTCTCCAACTGCTTATATTTTGGGAGTCTTGGAAAGATATTGCCACTTGACTTCTTGTAGATGTAAATAGTTTTTGGTTTTCTTAACCTATTTTTTTAAAATTATTAGATTTAGTGATATTCAAAATTACACTATAGAGAGGGGGCAGTTTAATATGGCAGCATAAGAACACCCAAAACTAGGGGCACCTGGATGGCTCAGTTGGTTAAGCATCTGTCTTCGGCTCAGGTCATGATCCCAGGGTCCTGGGATCGAGTCCTGCATCGGGCTCCCTGCTCAGTGAGTTGCCTGCTTCTCCCTCTCCCTCTGCTGCTCTCCCTGCTTGTTCTCTCCCTCTTTCTTTCTCTCTCAAATAAATAAATTAAATTAAAAATGAACACCCCAATCTCACTTCTTCCCACAAACACATAAAATCTATAGTGATATATGGGATAATTCTTGCTGAAAAAGAACTGAAAACTGGCTGAACAACTCCCTCCACAAAAAGAGGTAAAAAAAACATGTATCAAGACATGTAGGAGAGCAAAAATTTGGTCTCATCAAAAACCCCACCACTGGTATAGTGACACATTATGTAGAGGGATCTCACTGGTCAGGAGCTTTTAAGGAGTGAGGTGTTTCTGCACCACATAGGGCACTCCAAACCTTGGGACCTGCACTAGAGAGATGAGGCCCAAAAACATTTGGCTTAAAAAAAATGGGGCTTATGTCCAGAGGCCACAGGAGCTGTAGGGATCTGAGATATTTCTTTTGAGGGGCTTGCACACAGACTTACCCATCTTGGGATCCAGCACAAAGGGAGCAGTTTAATATGTGACTGGATTATATGTGAAGGAAATTTATTTGTTAATGCTAAAGCATCTGCCAGATAGGCAGATACCAGTTGAGACATTCTTCAGGGACAGAAGTGCTGATGAGTATCATTTTTACACACTCCTTCTGCCTTGCTAAGTGCAGGTGAGCATGCACAGACACAGCCTCGCTAAAGTTGTGGGTTTGCCCCACCTCTAGTGGTCGTCACTAAGGCCACACAATGTGCCCCACCCCAGTGATCATTCCCAATCTTGCTAAAACTGCAGGCATGCTCTGCCCCCAGCACTCTTCCCCTACATCTCTAAAGCTGCAGAAATGCTCTTCCCTCAAAACTCTCGCACAGCCTTGCTAAAGTCAGTGGGCAAATGCAGTCCACACAGAGGATGCCTCTAGATCACTGGGATCTGGTGTCCAGAAGGCCTTGCATTCCTGGGCCCCATGGACTGTAAAAATTAAAAAAAGATAGTTAAGGACAGGCTACCAGTCCCAGGGTACTACACTGAGAACAGACTGAAACATAGCTCATCTGTCTGTGAAAAAGGCCCATTTACTTGTCCTGGAGCTTCAACTGGAGGGACATTCTTCAGGTTTGCCACATATATAGAGGCTACCAGGGGTGCTCTCAGAGAACATAGGCAAGGATACATTATGTTTTTGCTCTCCTTTAAGGGTTACCTCCAAGAAAGGAGCTTGTACTCTTGTTTGAAGGCCTGATTCTTTCACCTGTCACCCAAGTGTCACTTTCAGATCTCCTAATCTAGAGGTCGCAGGGTCTACAATTATGATTCCACAGGACTATATATATTTGGACACTTTAAAAGCTGATGCCTGAGGATCTGGTTTCCAGTTGGCCTGAAACTAAGTACTGACTTACCACTGCCCTTAGAACACTGACAGGTCTTGCTACTCACTCAACAATTGGGACGCATCAAGAATAAATCAGGCTAGGGGTGCCTGGGTGGCTCAGTGGTTAGGAGTCTGGCTTCGGCTCAGGTCATGATCCCAGGATCCTGGGATCAAGCCCTGCATCGGGCTTCCTGCTCAGTGGGAAGCCTGCTTCTCCCTCTCCCACTCCCCCTGCTTGTGTTCCCTCTCTCGCTGTGTATCTCTCTATCAAATAAATAAATAAAATCTTTTTTAAAAAAGAATAAATCAGGCTACTTAGACAATCACGAAGGTTTGAGAGATAACCAACTGCTAAGACAAGGTTGATGATAAGGCTCATCGCCTACACAAGACCACTCCTTCAAGACAGGAAGAGACATAATGCATAGAAACAAGCATAGAAACAAGCACAGAGAGTCAAGCAAAATGAAGAAAACAGGAATATGTTCCAAATGAAAGAACAAGACAAAATCTCAGTGAATGATCTTAATGAAATGGAGATAAGTAATCTACCTGATAAAAAGTTCAAAGTAATGGTCGTAAAGATGCTCACCAAAAAGAATGGATGAGCAGTGAGAACAAACAGATAAAAAAATATGAGAAAGTATCAAAAAGAAGTCACAGAGCTTTTAAGAATACAGTAACTGAACTGAGAAATACACTAGAGTGGTTCACCAGCAGATGAGCTGAAGCAAAAGAAGGGATCAGTGACCTGGAGACTGGGCAGTGGAACTCACTCAAACAGAGCAGCAAAAAGCAGAAAAAAAAAAAGAATTTAAAAAGTGAAGTAGAGGTATGTATATATATGGTAACCACCAAGCAAAAACCTATAGATAAACAGAAGATAATGAGAAAGTATTCTAAACATAACACTAAAGAAAGTCATCAAACTACAAAGGAAGAGAACAAGAGAAAAATACAGAAACAGAGAGGAACTATAAAAACAGCCAGAAAACAATTAATAAAATGACAATAAGTATATACCTATAAAATTACTTTAAATATGAATGGACTAAAGTATCCAATCAAAAGATATGGAATAGCTGAATAGATTTTAAAAAATACAAGAGTCATCTATATGTTGCCTGTAAGAGACTCACTTCAGATTTAACAACACAGAGAGACTGAAAGGGAAGGGATGAAAAAAGATATTCCATGTAAATGGAAACAAAAAGAAAGTTAGTGTAGCTATATTTATATCAGACAAAATAGACTTTAAAACAAAGACTATACTAAAAGACAAAGAAGGGCCTCACATAATGATAAATGGGTCAATCCAACAAGAGGATATACTAAATATCTATGCACTCCACATAGGAACACCTAAATATATAAAGCAACTACTAACAGACCTAAATGGAAAAACTTGACAGTAATACAATAATATTAAGGGATCTTAATACACCATTTACATCAATGGATAGATCATCCGGACAGAAAATCAACAAGGAAACATCAGCTTTAAATGACACATTAGATCAGATGGACTTAACAGATATATACAGAACATTCTATCCCAAAGCAGCAGAATACACTTTCTTTTCAAATTCACATGAAACGTTCTCCATGATAGATCACATATTAAGCCACAAAACAAGTCACAATAAATTTAAGAAGATTGAAATCATATCAAGAATCTTTTCTGACCACAATGGTATAAAACTAGAAGTCAATTACAGGAAGAGAACTTGAAAAATTACAAATATGTGGAAACCAAATAACATGCTACTGAACAACCAGTGGTCAATGAAAAAATCAAAATGGAAATCATAAATACCTTGAGGCAAATGAAAATGGAAATACAACAACCCCAAATCCATGAGATGCACTGAAACTAGTTCTAAGAGAAAAGTGCATAGTGATACAAGCCTACCTCAAGAAATAAGAAAAATCTCAAATAAACAAATTTTATACCAGAGAAACTAGACAAAGAACAAACAAAGCCCCAAATTAGTAGAAAAAATAATAAAGATCAGAGCAGAAATAAATGAAATTAAGACTAAAAAGACAATCAAAAAGATTAATAAAACCAAAAGTTGGTTCTTTGAAAAATCAGCAAAATAGGAAAAACTTTAACTAAACTCACCAAGAAAAAAAAGAAGACAAAGACTGAAATAAATAAAATCAGAAATAGAAGAGGAGATTTTACAACTAATACACAGACACAAAGGATTGCAAGAGACTACTAAAAACAATTAAACACCAACAAATTGGAGAATCTAAAAGAGATAGATAAAGTCATAAATATATAATCTTCTAAGACTGAATCATGAAGAAATAGAAAATCTGAATAGAATGATTACTAGTAAGAAGATTAAATAAATAATCAAAAAGCTCCCAGAAAACAAAGGTTTTGAACCACACAGCTCCCAAAAAAACAAAAGTCTTGAACCACACACCTTCAATGATGGATTTCACCAAACATTCAAAGATTTTATAACTTCCTCAAAGTCTTCCAAAAAATTGAAGTGGAGATAATACTTCTTAAGTAATTTTATGAGGCCAGTGTTACCCTAATACCAAATAAGGACACATGCAGACACACACACACACACACACACACATACACATGCACACACATGCACACAAAGAAAGAGAGAAAAGAAGAAAGAGAAGAAAAGAAAGAAAATTACACGCTAATATCCCTGATGAGCAAAGATGTAAAAATCCTCAACAAAATATTAGCAAACTTAATTCAACAACACATTAAAAGCATCATACACTATGATAAAGTGGGATTTATTCTAAGGATGAAAGAATGGTTCAACATCCACAAATCAATCAGCATGATACAACACATTAACAAAATGAAGGATAAAAATCATTTGTCATATCAAGAGATGCAGAAAAAGCATTTGATAAAACCCAACATCTATGTATGATTTAAAAAAATCAACAAAATTAATATAGAGGGAATGTACTTCAGCATAAGAAATGTCATATGTGACAAAACCACAGCTAGCATTATATTAAATGGTGCAAAGCTGAAAGTTTTTCCTTAAGATCCAGGAACAGAACAAGGTTGCCCACTCCCATCACTTTTATTCAACATAATATTGAAAGTCTTAGCTACAGAAATTAAGCAAGAAAAAGATATAAAAGCAACCTGATTGGAAAGGAAAATATAAAACTGTCATTATTTACAGATGAAATGATACTTTTTTAAAAGATTTATTTATTTTAGAGAGAGAGAGTGAGTGGGAGAAGGGGCAAAGGGAGAGAATCTTCAAGCAGACTCCTTGCTAAGGACAGAGCCAGACACGGCGCTTGATCTTACGACCCATGATATCAGGACCCATGAGATCATGACCTGAGCTGAAACCAAGTCAGATGCATAACAGACTAAGCCATCCAGGTGCTCCAGATGAAATGATACTTTATATAGAAAACCCTAAAGACTCCTCCACCAGAAAGCTACTAAATCTCATAAACAAATTCAATAAAGTTGCAGGATACAAAGTCAATATACAAAAATCTGTTCCATTTCTATACACTAATTACAAATTATCACAAAAATAAATTAAGAAAACAATCCCATTTATGGTCGCATCAAAAAGAATAAAATATCTAGGAATAATTTTAACACAGGAAATGGAATAATTGTACATTGAAAACTATAAGTCATTGATGAAAGAAACTGAAGAAAATACACAAAAAAGTGGAAATATATTTCATGTTCATGGATTAGAAGAATTAATATTGTTAAGATATCCCTAATACCCAAAGCAATATAAGATTCAATGTAATCCCTATCAAAATTCCAATGGCATTTTTCACAGAAATAGAACAAATAATTCCAAAGTATGTGTAGAGCCACACACACACACACACACCCAAATAGCCAAAGCAATCTTGAGAAAGAAGCATCATGCTCCTTGGTTTAAAACTATACTACAAATCTATAGTAACCAAAACAATATGATATTGGTATAAAAACAGATACATAGATCAATGCAACTGAATAGAGAGCCCAGAAATAATCCCACATATGTATGGCCAATTAATTTATGACAAAGTGGCCAAGAATATACAATGAATATACAAGAATAGTATTTTCAGTATATGCTTTTGGGAAAACTGGAGAACCACATGCAAAAGAATCAATCTAGACCACTCTCTTACACCATGCACAAAAATTAACTCAAAATGGATTAAATACTTGGATGTAATGAAGCCATAAACTCCTTGAAGAAAACATACATGATAAGCTCCTTGACATAGGTCTTGGCACTGTTTTCTTTTGTGTGTGTGTATGTGTGTGTGTGTGTTTGTGTGTGTGTGTGTGTGTTTAATCTGACTTCAAAAGCAAAGGTAACAAAAGCAAAAATAAACAAGTGGGACTACATCAAACTATAAAGCTCTGCACATAAAGGAAACCATCAAGAAAAGAAAAAGGAAATTCACTGAATGTGAGAAAATATTTGAAAATCATATATCTAATAAGTAGTTAATAACCAAAATATATAAAAACTCAAACCAACTCAATAGTATAAAAACAAAAATGGGCAGAGAATCGAAATAGACATTTTTCCAAAGAAACATGCAGATAGCCAACAGGAACATGAAAAGAATTTCAATGTCACTAATTATCAGGAAAAAACAAATTAAAACCACAATGAGATATCACCGCACACCTGTTAGAATGGCTATTATCAAAAAGACAAGAAATGAGTGTTGGAGAAGATGTGGGAAAGAGAGAATCCTCATACACTGTTGGTGGGAGTGTAAATTGATGGATAAATGAACAAAGAAAATGTGGTATGTGTATATGGATATATACAATGCATAGACACAATGAAATAGTACTCAGCCAGAAAAAATGAAATTTTGCCATTTGTAATGACATGGATGGATCTTCAGGGTATTGTGTTAAGTGAAATAAGTCAGACAGATAAAGACAAATACTATATAATTTTGCTTATAAGTGGAATCTGGAAATCAAATCAAATAAGCAAAACAAAAATCATAGATTCAGAGAACATTTTGGTGGTTATCAGAGGGGAAGGTTGTCAGGGGATGAGAAAAAGGAATGAAAGAGGCCAATTATATGGCAACAGACGGTAAATAGACTTACTGTAGTATATAAAAATATCAAATTATTATGCTGTACACCTAAAACTAATATAATGTTATATACCAATTTTACTTTAAAAAAATGACACTGTCAAGATCATCATCTTCCCAGAATTCTCCTAGGAAGATCTAATTTGTGCTTCTTAAGTCTTAGAATTTGACTGATAGTCACTGTGAGATCTTCAAGATGAATTAGTAAAAGATGCTTTCAGTCTGTTGCACTCTCTTTGCCCACAAGAGATGTGGAAGTGGCAATTGACCTAATTATCTACTGACATCCCGGCTCAATAAGCAGTGTCTTGTAAATGATAACATATTTTACTGAAAGAGCAAATACATTAGCCTATAAAATGTGACTATCTGTAAGCCAAAAAGAAGTATTAGAAAATCCCAGAATATGTAATGGCTTTTTTTTTCTTTCCTGTGGATTCTCAGATAATATAAAACTTAAATTACTGTTGGGAGCAAGGTATAATCTCAACTCCCAAGAACCTGGATGACACAGCTATGTTGTAGAAAGCATAAGTTACGGAATAAGAACAAAACCAGTCATAGTAAAAACAGATAAACCATTAGGAAGAAGCTTAAATTTCAGAGATTCTTAATAAAGCTTATCTCTAGTTTTATTTTCTAACCTGATTACAAATTTTTTTGTGAATTTAAAACTCATTTATTTCTAAACTTCTAAAAGACTTTTGGAACTTTTTTCAGGGTGACAGTTTCTATTATGGAAGATAATGTTTCACCTTTGAAGAACTTCCTCCTATTAACCTCACAGAAGTAATAAAACAAGTCTTCTTTCCTTATACCTAGCTTCTAGCTATTGAAAACATTCAAAACACATTTCTCATGTGTCAAATACAGGGTCTATCCGTCAGGGTCCATGCAGCAAAGAAGCAAGCTAGTTGAGGCAATATTAACAAAAAGATTCTTTTATAAAGTTGTGGATATAACTTACAGATACCAAGAAGAGTTGGTGCAGTCTCCTGGGTCAGGAAAAGATGTAATCTGTCCTAGGGGATAAGGGACAGAACACAGAGATGCAAGTAGGTAACTACACTCTCCATCCATCTGCCAACCTTCTCCAGAGCTATTCAGGTCAAACATATCCTAAAAGTTATCCATTGTTCCATCCATATGGGTCAAATTCTGGTATGTATATCAAATAGGAGAGTATGTATATCAAATGTGGTGGGATAACTTGAAGTTCTCCAGCACATATAGGTGCCAAGGATATACGAATGAACAAAATTATCAAAATCCTGCCTCTTGAAGCACTTACATACCAGTGGAGAAGACAGGCATTAAACAAATAAGCATAATATATAAAGGTATAGCATGTAGGTAAATGTTATAAAGCTAAACTAAAACCAAGTAAAGGAAGGGGACAGAAAGTGACAAGGGTGTTAGGACTGGAGGTCTCTAAAAGGTCTCTTCAAGAGAAGCATCTGAATGAAGTAAGGATGTGAGCAATGACAATACCTGGACTGGGATGGAAAACACTTGACAAGCTCAAGGCCCAGAAGGGAAACTGTCAGTATCTCTAGCTTGCAATAGGGCCAACCTCAAGATTTTCCAATAATTTCACCAGGCACAAATAAACAAGAGGAAATATGTTGCATATCTCAATCTCAATGGGGGATAAATCATCAGAAAAATAGAGAAACTGCAGCGGGAAGAATTCAGTTTACAATAATAAGAATTGCTTTTTTAAATAAAATGTCTGAGATAGTTTAGGTCAGCCATACTTATGTTTCAATCCCCAGCTAATTTTATGATGGTTAAAATTAGTTTTACCTCATGACTTGAGGGACATTAATGAAACTGGAAGCCTGGAAAAGATGAAAATCCTTTCCTGAAGATTACTAGGAAATGAAGAGTAAGTCAGGAGTGGAATTCAGAATACTGAGAAACCAACCTAATTGAATCTTATAACTAGAATTCTGAGCTTCCTGGAATGGCCAACATTGACTGAAAACACCAGGTTGGTGGAAAAAATAATCATGAGAATAATAATAAGATGAAGGGGGAACAGGAGACTAAGAGCAGGAGAAGAACCCAAAATAACAACTAAGATTTACTGAGTTCTGAAGCATTGTTGTAAGCACTCTACCATGTACTAACCCATTAATTCCAAATCTGAGAGTGTTATGCCTTTTTACACTTGATAAAATGGAGGTGTGAATAGGTCAAGTAACTTGTTCCACATTCAAACAAGTAAGTGGAGGCCTAAAAGAGAGAACTGCAATTACAGAGCCAGCAAGAACTTCCACTGCAATCAAGGCAAAGAAGGAAATCGCTACCCCTACTTGCCAATCTCCAAAACCCTTCATTCAGCTCTTGGAGGTCCTTATATATCTCCCAGAGTGGTCCTTAGTTTTATTATGCACTTGAATTTCACTTGGACCAAATGTTAGAGGAATTTAGGAAGAAGGGAAATGGCAGGGAAATGTGATTTTTGCGTTTTCCCCTCCCAGGGATAACCCTGCCTTCAGTCCACAGAGCCACAATGCCTTCCACTGCACTACCTACAAAACAGGTCATCTTTAGAGATTGACTAGGATTTAGGCAAGAAAGATCTGTCACACCCAAATTAGGAGTTTGAGGATTTGAGTATAATAAGGGGACTATATATAAAGTTTTGGTAGTGTAGACTTTAGTACCACCAGGAGATAATCTAGTACCCTGGAAATTAGTAATAGCTGAAATTAGGTACCTAACTTCTGTATCTTGGTCTGAATGACTGAGAAGATGTAGCCTATTGTGAGAAAGAGGCATGCATAGAGTGCTGCCCAACAGGAGATAACATCTTTTCAGGAATAGCCAACCCATGGAAAGAAACATTTCCAGAAGGGGCCCAGGGAACAAACGTTCTGGCCTCATTGTCCTGCTGTCTTCTTCAGCCAGTGATCCCCATTTATTGAATTCAGTTGGAAGCCAGAGGGAGAAGGATGCCACTGATGCAGTTTACACAGGTCAGTCTCCAGAGCACAGAGAAAAGTGAAGAAGGGTGAAGATTGGATCTGGAGGGGTAGATGGAAAGATACCCTATACACTCAAGCAATTCCTGGCTGAAAGGAAAATGGACTGGGTAATAAAGCTTGAGTATGGGAGAGTCAGTCATTTCACATCAAACCATTGTCCTGTGGCTGGGGGCTTATGGCCCCTAAAATCACATGGTATTAAGAGAAAATTATTTATATTTTTCTATATCCTAGATCCTGTAATGTTCTGCTCTCCTATGTCTTTATTTTTTTTTTTTCAGTATTTCTTAATACTGAGTCTTCTACATTTTGTTGTATCCTGTAGGCTGCAGTGTAACCAACATAATATGAATAAATTGTTTGACTTCTCTTTGAATCTACTAGGCTTAGAAATAGCTGCATCACAAGTGTGCCAGTGCTCCTGCAGTCAGAAAGAGGTCAAGGAATGACAGCATGGCAGGGAACTCCCTAGGGATGTTGCCCAAAAAGATTTCAGAGGTGGTGATACATTCTATATCCTTGAGAGACTCAATAGTCAGACAGCCCTTAGAAAAGGTCAAAATCACAGTATAATGAAAATACTCCCCAGTTGATCTTTGATTTACAGGTGACAGACCGCTTTCATAAGTGTTAGCTTATCTGAGGCTCCAACAACCATACAAAACAGGTGTTATTTTTATTTACAGTTGATGGATATAAATAGTAAAACCAGATCTTGAACAATAGCCTTCTGATTCTAATACCTAAATCACAGCACAGAAAAATGAAACATCATTTCCAGCATTATGCTTATATCCATAACCAGAGGAAATGAATCAAGTCAGCATTAAAGAATTCAGGTCAAATAAAAAAAAAAAAAAAAGTCTGTTTTAGAGAAAGGATACTAGATCTTAGAGTGGAATTCCCTGCGGGAATCTAAATTATTCTACTGAAGTTTTAAAGCATGGACAAGAGATCGCTGCCAGAGACAGATATCTGCCATTTATAGATGAAAAACCCAATGATTTTAAGAGGTACAAACAGTCATCTAAAGAGATAGCCATGGGCCCAAAATAAGCTCTAAACAAAAGTATAAATTCTGAGAAGAAAAGCCTCATGAGTGTTTATTTTCACGTTCTTTTTTTTTATTATGTTCCATTAGCCAACTTATAGTACATCATTATATCCTTTTTTTTTTATTTTGATGTAGTGTTCAATGATTCATTTGTTGTGTATAACACCCAGTACTCATCACAACATGTGCCCTCCTTAATACCCATCACCCAGTTACCCCCTCCCCCACCCCCCTCCCTTCTGTAACTCTCAGTTTTTTTCCCAGAGTCCAGAGTCTCTCATAGTTTGTCTCCCTCTCTGATTTCTTCCCATTCAGTTTTTCCTCCCTTCCCCTGTGGTCCTCCACATTATTTCTTATGTTCCACATATAAGTGAAACCATATGATAAGTGTCTTTCTCTGCTTGACTTTCACTTAGCATAATCCCCTCCAGTTCCATCCATGTCAATGCAAATGGTGGGTATTCATCCTTTCTGATGGCTGAGTAATATTCCATTGTATATATGAACCACATCTTCTTTATCCATTCATCTGTTGAAGGGCATCTGGGCTCCTTCTACAGTTTGGTTATTGTAGACATTGCTGCTATGAACACTGGGGTGCATGTGCCCCTTCTTTTCACTATGTCTGTATCTTTGGGGTAAATACCTAGTAGTGCAATTGCTGGGTCATAGGGAGCTCTAGTTTTAACTTCTTGAGGAAACTCCATACTGTTTTCCAGAGTGGCTGTACCAGTTTGAATTCCCACCAACAGTGTAAGAGGGTTCCCCTCTCTCCACAACCTCCCCAACACTTGTTATTTCTTGTCTTGTTAATTTTTGCCATTCTAACTGGTGTAAGGTTGTATCTCATTGTGGTTTTGATTTGTATTTCCTTGATGGCTAGTGATGTTGAACATTTTTTTCATGTGTCTATTAGTCATTTTTCTGTCTTCTTTGGAGAAGTGTCTGTTCATGTCTTATGCCCATTTCTTGACTGGATTATTTGTTTTTGGGGTCTTGAGTTTGAAAAGTTCATTATAGATCTTGGATACCAGCCCTTTATCTGTTATGTCATTTGCAAATATCTTCTCCCATTCCATGGGTTGCCTCTTAGTTTTGTTGACTGTTTCCTTTGCTGTGCAGAAGCTTTTTATCTTGATGAAGTCCCAAAAGTTCATTTTTGCTTTTGTTTCCCTGGCCTTTAGAGACATGTCTTGAAAGAAGTCACTGTGGCCAATGTCGAAGAAGTTACTGCCTGTATTCTCTTCTAAGACTTTGATGGATTCCTGTCTCACATTTAGGTCTTTCATCCATTTTGAGTTTTTATGTTCTTCTTAAAACTGTAATATATCCTTTCCCCCCCAGACCTACCCACAACATCCTCATTGGCTTCATTCTACCACCTTCATCTCCATTCCTCTGTCCTATTTCCTCCAATCCTGGGTTGTTAACTGATTGCTGAGGTGCTAGTTGACAATAACGATTGATCCCTTGACAATTATTTGGATATTTACTTTATAGGAAACTCATCATTAGAGAAATTTCCTCCCCCTCCTCATGTGCATACCCACATGCCTGTCTGGATTCCCAACCCTGAACCTTAAGGAGTGAAGAAGCAAACACTTGGCCTAGCATTTCCCAGTGGTTTCTGACTCTAACCTAGGATGTTTAATAGAGAATCTGAGTAATCCAGGGAGTGTTCTCATGACCAAATGAGACTTGCTCAGCCCTAAGATCCCATAAGGCATAAGGAGATCTGGCATTAGAATCTTGCATAAAATCTGAATGGTGCATTTCAGACTTAACTAACAGGTTCAATACTCCTTATTTAGCAATGAGAGATCAAAATGGGAGCCAAGATACCTCTAAAAGTTGGCACAAGTATTAGATTATGGCTGTTCAATTTCCTGAGTGAGAGCAATGCTGCTTCCTGTGGAGACCCATCATTGTGCAATGTTTTCAAATTGTGAGACACATGGACCACAGATTGGGATGGTGTCCTTGGGTGTGGGAACCGAAGGTGCCTGGAAGATGGGATTTGACAGCAATGGCTTTAATTTTTCTTGTTCAAAGAAAGGCAACGGGATCATGAATCTATAACGCAGTAATGGAGATGAAGACGGGGTCTGGGAGGAAGCTCATGAAAAAAGAAAAAGGACTCTCATTGAGCTATCTTTAATGAAGAGACCTTTGTAAGGATAGGGAAGAGATGAGAAGAGGGATTTTTCTGATAGGACAGTGACAGTCCCTTGCACAGGATGGATTATTTCCTTAGTCCATGACAAAAACGCCAGTCCTTTGTTCTTCCCTGAGACTATACATATTGGCTCTGTGTTAGGGGATCCTTAAAAACTGATGTACTGGAAAAATAACTAGAGTTGGAATCAAGAGACCTGAAATTTAGTCTTGGTTCTTTCATTAGCTAGTGAGGTGGCTTTTAGAAAGCCAACTTCATGGTTTGTCTCCTCTGATTTCACCTTATTCCATTTTCCCCTTTCTTCCCCTGTGATTCTGTTTTGTTTCTTAAATTCCACATATGAGTGAAATCATATGATAATTGTCTTTCTCTGATTGATTTATTTCACTTAGCATAATACCCTCTAGTTCCATTCACATCATTGTAAATGGTAAGATTTCATTTTTTGATGGCTGAATAATATTCCATTGTATATTGGGCATTAAGGAGGACACATGATGTAATGAGCACTGGGTGTTATATACAACTGATGAACCACTGAACTCTACTTCTGAAACTAATAATACACCTATATGTTAATTAATTTAATTTAAATAAAATTAAAAAAATTAAAAGAAAAAAAGCCAGTGTACATCTCTATATAAAATGTGAAACTAGCTTTAAGTTTGTTTTAATTTATTTAGAGAATTTTTGATGGTGAAGTGTCAGCCTTGGACTACTTAACTAGTAGTAACACTTGTCATTCTCCATAGTGAGATAATCTTTTTATTTGAAGGTTCAACCACATAGTCCATTAATTCACTTACACTTACTTGTTTGTTCACATTATCTCTTTTAACTAATCTGATTGAAGCATATGCCATTCATCAAGGTATGACCCATTTCCCCATCAGGTGTTATTTCTCTATGAAACTGCATTCATACCATGCACAAGGGAGCAAGGAGGCTCATCTTCAAAATGCTGTGACACCACAGGCAAATCCCACCCTTGTTGCTCTCTCTCAGGCAGCCATCACTTTGGTCCCACAAATAAGCCACATCACTTCTCCAAGTGGTATCCAGAGATAAAATTAGTGCTGGGATTGCTTTTCTTGGTGTCACATTCACTTCCATTCTCAGAAGAAAAATAAAACAACAACAATAGTAACAACAAAAACCTCTACCAGGCCTGGAATCTAAAGCTTCCCTCCCTTAAAAGTTCACAGTGATTTCCTTTTTAGCTTCTGAGACTGCTTTCTCATGGTTCTTGCCCAGAGTCCCAGTTCAAAGAATATCACTCAAGGACCTCAGGGCCATAGTCTCAGCCCTGACACTTGGGAGAAGCTAATTCACTTTCCTGTCTCCCCTCAAGGCTCCAAAACATCCCAGTGGGTTAGCGAATATTCTCCTACCTGAAGCTTTTAGTTTTCTTTTATTTTTTCTTAACACAATTAATTTGGTTTCCACACATTAACTGAATATGAGTTCCTGGTCAAGTGGGCTTTCTCAAACTAGTCATTCAGAGATTCAATCTTCTTCCATTGTGTGACTTCAACATATTCAATATGTAAGAAATTTAAGTGGGGTGCTTGGGGGAACTTAACTAAAGTTTAGAATAAAGCAGTCAAGTTTCACTTAGTGTGTTAACATTAATTGATGGTAACGGCTTTCCTGGAGTATTGCATTTAAAAGGTATTGTATGGTGACTAACATAACATAATAAAATAAAATTTTAAAAAAAGAATATAACATACCAAATAAAAAGGCCTAGTTGGTAAAAAAAATAATAATAATAAAAATAAATAAATAAAAGATATCTGACTCAACAACCAGGAAGGAAAGATGACAACAATCATTTAGTGTTGTCACCTGTCATGGTTGCAATGGAAGAGCATGGAACTAGAAGTGTGAAGTATTAGCTATCCTTGGTGTAGAGCTAATGACTTGGTCATGTCTTTTAGATGTAATATTCTATTTAAAATTCATGATTTCATTTTCAAGTGTAAGGTAAATTAAGGTAGAAACCATTTGGAGGTGGGAGATAGTAAACTGAAATATCTTCTAAGTCATCTGCAGAAAAAAAGAATCAACAAGTAAAGCTTAAAGCCTATGCTCTGCCTTCAAAGTCTCAGCTCTTCTGTTCTCCATTCCACCTCCCCAGCATAAACTGCACTGAATCTTCATTATAGATTATGAAGCCAGCTCTGCACTAGCATGTTATGGACAGTGTGCAGTCACCTGAGTGCTGTTTCTTTGGAAAAGATAGAACACATCATCTATTCTCACTTTTCATGGACAGTGAATTTTATTTTTCACTCATTATACCACTTTCTGGCTTATTTTAGCTGATGAAGCTTTTTCCTACCCTTACAATAGATGGATGACCATTATTCCTGCTTGCAGCTGAAATAAATATAAAGATGAAGAGAAAAGAACAGAATTAGAAGGAATAAGGGAAGAAGAAAGGACTTTATTACCTTAAGGATATATTTCAAAGTTTTCAGCTTCTAGTTCTCAATGAACAGATCCACAATTCAATTTCCAACTTAGGTTTTTTTCTAAAAAATCAAGCTGAATAATTTGAGGTTTCCCAAAATGAGTCTTGACTCAAGAATACAAAATCTTTCTCTCTCCAGACATTTGCACTTGCTCTTTCCTCTGATGATGTAACATCCCCCTGAGCTCTCAGCATGGCTGAATCTTCTCATTCTTTATTCTCAGCACAGGCAGACATAACTTCTTTTGAGATCTTCTGTGCAAAATACCTTTTCTTCTCCCACTTCCAGTCTATTCATTAACCTTTTTTTATTTTCACCCTATAGTACTTAGCACAATCAAAAATCTATTTTAGTTATTTGTGTGGTTATTTACTAATTGTGCATGTCCTCCAGTAGCATGTAATCTTCAAGAGGTCAAGGACCCTGGCTGTGTTTACCACTGTATTTTTAATACAGTGCATTGTTAACACTCCCTTATATGGATGGGAATTATCAGAGGACATTTGAAGTATTTGGTTTTCCTTCACGTATTGAGACCCTTGAGGGTGCTTTTCTTTCTCTTCTTCCTCCACAACAGCAATAATATAAAACATTTCTATCATGATGTACAAGTCACAAAGAATTCCCTGATAATATCTCATTTAGTACAGAGAAAAAAGCTTGCAAAGTATGATTATCTCCATTGTACATATGTTAGAACTAAGGCTTGGGGGTGCTAAATGTTTTGTTAAAGGAAACATAGCTAAAGACAATCATGGACCCAAAGAATGCAGAAAATTGGACAGTACACCTGGGTTCCCTAAGCCCTGAACGGCAGTATGAGTTCTTACTGACATTCCTGTGGTGATGTTGCTGGAATATTAGCCACCCATAGAGACAGCTGGCATTGAGGTTGGGTCTTTCCAGAAGGGGACTGGCCGGAAAAAGTTCTTAGTAGGCATGAGATACAGCATACAAAGAGAAACATCTGTTCAGCAAAGAATGAAGGGTAAAGAAATACCCAGAAGAATTCCACTTCCAAAAAGATGAAACAGACATATTTTCCACTATTCTTCCTAATAAGTACAACTGTAAACCTGGGCATTATATATAAAACCAATATAAAGTGGAGAGATGATTTTCCATACTGGCTGGGGAAATCTCAGGATCAAGGAAAGACATATTGGTGAGTTTCAGTTTTCTTTTTACTATATATATATATAGTAAAATATATGTATATATATATCTCCTAGACTCAGAACTGAAGAAACAGGCAAACTGAAAATGTCAAAAAGCATAAACAACAATAACAAATCCCCTAAAACCTGCTTTCTCATCCAGAGGAAAACCTAGATATACAGAAAACTTTAAGGTAATAACCACTTTTTTGCAGCCAAATGCCATAGAATAAAAGTGGTTCTCTATGCCTACCCTCCCTACCCTATGCCAGGAGGGCCAAATGGGTACACTAGATTTATGCTCTTGCCAGGCTTTACTATGCCATCCTAGAACTCCCACCCACTCATCCTGCAAGGGTGGTATCAGAGACAGCTGCTTAGGGAGCCAGGACTTCTCTCCTTGACATGTGGTAATGACTCCCCCATCCACCATGTGAGTGGAGACTATGTAGAGAGCTTGAATTTGCACCTTCACTTGGCAGTCATGAGGCATACCTTCCTCTCCCACTGAGGTGATGTAAGAGGAGGTCTAGAGGAGGGTCAGGACTTTGACCACCACCCAGCAGTAATGAGGCCATCCCCCACAGTGGTGTCAGTAGAGGTCACATGGGGAGCAGCATCACACTCATACACCTCCCAGCCAGGGAGGTATCAGTGGAGACCTAGAGCAGTGCCAGAACAACCATCATTAACAAACAGTAACCAAGAGCCCACACTGGCTTAGGTGTTAATGGGGGCCAAGTACCGAACATAGACTTTTATCCTTACCTGGAAATAATGAGGCAGAGCTATCTTCTTCTCATGCTGGAGTAGCTTCAAGGAAGCTACTTAAAATAAAAGGTGTAAATAAGACCCAGAGTCTCAGAGAATAAAATGCTTAGCTTTCAATCAAACATAACTCTTCATACCAAGAACCAGGGAGATCTCTAAGTGAATGCAAAACAAAATTAAATAAAAGATGACAACTATAATCTGACAAGTGTTTAAAAACAATCTTCATAAAATTATTTTAATGCATGATTATGTACATGACTGAACCAAGTAAAGATAATAGACTTAGACTTTCTTAACAAATAAATAGAAAGTATCAGCAAAGATGTAGAAATACAGACTATAAAGAAGAATCCAAGGGAAATTATAGAACTGAAAAATACAATAACAACAACAACAAAAAAAAAAACACCAAAAAAAACAAAAAATCTCAATGGATGGGCTAAATATAAGAGTTGATGTGACAGAGGAAAAATCATGGAGCTTAAGAATAGAACAATAGAAATTACCCAATCTGAACGAAAACAATAACAACAGCAAAAACCCACAAATAGACTGGAAAAAAACCCCAAAAACCCTCAGGGACTTGTGAAACATAATAAAAGATTTAACATTTGTCATTTGTGTCATTGTAATCCCAGAAGGGGAAAATAAACTGATGCCAGAAAATATTCAAAGAAATAATGGCCGAAAACTCCGAATGTGCCAAAAAATATAAGTTTACATATTGAAGAAGCTCAGCAAATCTCAAATAGGACAAATCCAATAACGTTTGTGCCAAGACACATCATAGTCAAAGTTCTGAAAACTGAAGATGAAGGGAAAAAAACAAAAAACAAAAAACTTGAAAGCAGCCAAAGAGAAATGATGCATTATCTGTAAATTTGAACAGCAAATTTCTCATAAAAATTTATGGAATCCAGAAATAAGAACTCTCAACCTAGATTTCTATATCCAGCAAAAAATATCCTTCAGGAATGAAGGGGAAATCAAAACATTTTAAAATTAAAGAAAACAGGAGTGCCTGGGTGGTGCAGTTGGTTAAGCAACCAACTCTTGGTTTCAGCTCAGGTTCTGGTCTCTGGTGGTGGGATCAAGCCCCACCCATGCTCAGCATGGAGTCTGCTTGGAGTTTCTCTCTCCCTCTCCATCTGCCCCTCTCCCACTTAAATAAATAAATAAATCTTAAAAAAGTAAAGTAAAATGAAAGAAAACAACTCTGCTAAAGAAGTTCTCCAAGCAGAAAGAAAATAATAAAAGAAAGAACTTTGGAACATTAAGAAGGAAGAACAAAAAGCTAAAAATATGGATAAATACACTAGATTCTCCTTTTCTTCTTGAATTTTCTAAATTATATTTCAGAGTGCAATAAAAAAATATATAACACTACTTAATGTGGTTCTAAATGTATGTAGAGTAAATGTTCAAGCCAACTACATTTAAATGGGGCAGGAAGAAGAGATATAAAAGGAGGTAAGTTTTTTACACTTAATTTGAACTGGTTGAAATGATGACATCAGATTGTGAAAGGTCATATAGATACAATACATAGTAACCAGTAAGAAAGCTATACGAACAGACATACTAAAAACAACATAGATAAATAAGACTTCAATTCTAAAAAGTATTTAAGTAAACCTGAGGAGGTCACAAAAAGAACAGAAAAATGAAAAACAGAAAACAAAATAAAAATGGCAGATTTAAGTCCTAACCTTTCAAAATTACATTAAATATAAATAGTTGGTATCAGTTAAAAGACAGAAACTAACACAATGAATTAAAGGCACTGCCAGACTCTATGTTGCCTACAAGAAATGTACTTCAAAATATAGAAATGTAGGCAGATTGAAAGTAAATAGATAAAGATAAATCATACAAATATTAATCACAAAGAAACTAGGAATGGCTATATTAATATCAGATAAAATAGACTTCAGAGAAAATTATTAGACACAAAAAGCGACATGACATAATGATAAAAGGGTCAATCCAAGAAGAATTAACAGTCCTAAATGTGTATGAACCACACAACATTGAGAAATATGTGAAGCAAATATGGATAGAAATGAAAGAATTTATTATTTTTTATTTTTTTAAAGATTTTATTTATTTGTTTGAGAGAAAGTGAGAGAGAGATAGTGAACATGAGCAGGGGGAAGAGGGAGAAGCAGACTCCATCCCTGAGCAAGGAGCCCAATATGGGACTTGATCCCAGGATCCTGGGATCATGACCTGAGCCGAAGGCAGACACTTAACTGACTGAGCCACCCAGGCACCCCAGAACTGAAAGAATTTAAAAACAACTTTACTATTATAGTTGGAAGCTTCAATATTCCTCTTTTAGTAATTGATAAAACTAAACAGAAAACGAACAAAAATATAGAAGAACTAAAAAAAACCATCAACTAACAGGATGTGATCACCATCTATGCATGATTTCTCCAATACATTCTTTTTAAGTTCTCAAAAAACATGTACTAAAATAGACCCTATCTTGGGCCCTAAAAGAAACCTCAACAAACTCAAAATGGTTAAAATCATACAAACTATTTTTCTTACCACAGTGGAATCAAATTAGAAATCAATAACAGAAAAATCTCCAAATACTTAGAAACCAAACACACTTCAAATAATATATATTAAAAGAGGAAGTCTTAAGGAAAATAAAATATATATTCAACTTAATGAAAATAAAAACAGAACATATTAAAATTTGTGGGATGAAGCTAAAGCAGTTCTGAAAGGGAAATTTATAGCACTAAATGCATACACTAGAAAAGATGGAAAGTTTTTGACCAATATCCAAGCTCACACCTCAAGAACTTGGAAAAAGAACAAAATAAACTCTAAGGAAGCAGAAGAAAATAAATAATAAAGAACAGATTTTAAAAGTTGAAAATATAAAAGCAAATAGAGAAAATGATGAAGAGAGTAGCTGGTTCTTTTAAAATATTAATATAATTGACAAACCTCCAGCTAAACTGACCAAAATATAGAAAAAAGATACAGTTAACAATACTGGTAATCAATATTACTATACTATTACTACAGACCCTGCTGATATCAAAATGATAATAAAGGAGTGCTATGATAAAGAAATGCTATGAACAACTCTACACATGTAACTTTGACAGTTTAGATGAATTGGACCAATTCCTTCAAAAGTACAGACTTCCACAACTTACTCAATGTGGCATACATAATTGAATATCCCTATTAAGAAAATTGAGATAGTGATTTTAAAATCTCCCCATTCCCCCCCAAAAAGAATCTCTAGGTCCATGCGATTTCACTGGAGAATTCTACCAAATGTTTAAAGAAGAATTAACACTTACTCTATAAATCTCTTCCAGAAAATAGAAAAGAAAGGAACACTTCCACTATTATCCCGATACCAAAAGGAGACAACACTATACAAAAAAATAAAATCACATACCAACATCTCTCATGAATATAAGCACAAGAATCCTTAGCAAAATATTACACATGTAATTTAGTAATATATAAAAATAATTATATACCATGACCAAATGAGCTCTATTCTAGGATGCAAAGTTGGTCCAATATTTAAGAATATTGAATATTTAGAATATTTAAGAATTAATCATTACAACTCATGTTATTAACATGCTAACGATTAAAAAGTACATGATCATATTAATGATGCAAAATAAACACTGAAAGTGTAATATTTATGTTAGAAAAGACTCTCAGAAAAATAGAAATTTATCCCAACTTGATAAAGAGCTAACATTATTCTTAATGGTAAAAGACAACATTTTCCCACTAGAATCAGGAACAAGGCAAAGATGTTCACTTTTACCCTTTTATTCAACATAGTGCCAGCTCTTCTATTTTATCACAACTAAGGCAAGTAAAGGAAATAAAAAAAAAACAAATAAGACAGAAAAAATTGTCCTTATTTTTATTTACTTTTTAAAAAAGATTATTTATTTGAGAGAGAGAGAGAGAGAGAGCACAAGTGGGGTAAGGGCAGAGGAAGAGGGAAAGAATCACAAGCAGACTCCCCACTGAGCAGGAAGCCCAACGCGGGGCTCAATCCCACAACTCTGGGATCATGACCTGAGCTGAAACCAAGAGTCAGATGCTTAACTGACTGAGCCACCCAAGAACCCCCAAAATTGTCCTTATTTTTAGATGACATGATTATGTGGAAAATCCCAAGGAATTTACAAGATCTCCTAGAGTTAAATTCAGTAAAGTTGCAGGATAGAAAATAAGCATGCAAAGATCAATTGTACTTCTATACACTATCAATGAATTTTTGGACTCTGAAAGTGAATATAACATCATTTACAATTTCTAAAATGATACACCTAGGTCTAAATTTAAGAAAATGTGTATAGGACTTGTATGTTGAAAACTGCTAACCAGTGATATACAAAATTAAAGGTGATCTAAACAAATGGGGAAATAATAGCATTCATGGATTGGAAGACAACATAGTAAAGATGTTGATTTCCCCTAAATTGGCAAACAGATTTAACACAGTTATTACCAAAATCCTATCAGGTTTTTTTAGACATAGACGAGATTATTCTAAAATTTATATAGAAAGGCACAGACACTGTAATAGCCAAAAAAAATTGAAATGAAAGTAAGAGGAGTCAGTATATGCAATTTCAAGCTACAGCAATCAAGACTAATAGTATTGGTGGAGGAATAGGGACATAAGTAAATGAATAGAACGGAGAATCTAGAATTAGGCCCACATATTAGCCCAACTGATTTTTGACAAAGGTGCAAAAGCACTTCAATGGAGGAAAGAACATTTCAACAAATGGTGCTGGAACAGTTGAACATCAACAAATAAACAAACAAAACCAACAACAACAAAAAACCCTATGCTTCTCACTTAGACTAAAATTAACCCTGGATGCAGAGTAATTCTGGGGTGGTTCAGCAACTAAATGATAATGTCTGGAAGAGCCCACAGTCCACCTTTCTGTGCTGCCATCCTCAGAGGCTGCAGATGTCTCCATTAATATTTGTAGTTCCATGCCCACATCCCAGAATGAAGAAGAGTCACTTCCATTCTGGCAACTTTTCATGGAGGAGTACACACCTCAGAATTCCCCATTAAGCTTTTCTCTCAGGTCATATTGGCCAGCACGGGGTGTTGTCCCAGCGACCTATTTGTAAGGAAGGCTTGAAATGGAATTTCTGGCATTTTCTGCCTCTCTAATAAGAGATAGACTTACCCATAAAGAGGGATGAGGTTTTGGGGGGAGGTAGTGGTTTGTGGAAAGCTACCAGCATTGTTTGCCACAGCCCTCTCATTGAGGGGCTCAATGTCCCCAACGATGGTAGGTTGGCAGTCACCTCTGTGCCTTTGTCTCTCTGTCCTGTCTCTCCACTCCCACCCATTTCTTCCCTTGGCAAACTCCTACTCCTCAGTCTACAAAGTTCACTCACTTCCCCTGTCAACCTCCTCCGTCCCTCAGTTACAGTAAGTTGCTCCATTAGGTAGAGCTTATCACAATGTATTTCATTAGTTTACATATAGTTTACAATATTATGAACATCTTGATTCATGTCTTTATCACTATATTTTGCACCCCACCCCCATCCTTTCTCCTTCCACAGCGCCTAGCATAGTACTTGACAGTACTTGGCTTATTGTCAATGCTTCTTACATTTTGATGACTAAATCATGAATGAATGAGTGAGCAAGGAAACAGTTGAATATGTTTGAAGTATAACATAAATGATACTTTCTTTGGGACTTTTTGAAATGTATGATGAAGCAGCACATAGGATGACCCTCTCTAAATCAACAGCAGTGTGACTTTTTTATTGGTTTGTTCACTGTCTCTGTTCAGAAGAAGAAAGTGATGCAGCCTGGCTGACAGCATCCGGGCCATGCTTCATGTAGTGAGATGTAAGGGGTCTTGCCTATTTGTGACTATAACACCTGACATTCTCAAACTTTGCACTGACAGTATTTTCACTTCCATTTTCTCACTTGAGACAAAGAAGTAGAAAACTCATTAGGCCTCTGTTTTAGAGACTGAAATCTAGATTAAGAAACTGACCCCATATCACACACCTGACCAAGTGATAGCTGGGTCTAGTACCCAGCCTTGGACACCAAGTCATATGTTGGAGGGAAGTTCTTCCTGCCAACAGGTTCCATTATTGACGCTTAAATGAGGTATGCACATTGTTCCTCCCCAGACACTGAAAAGTAAGCAGAGATGCACAGGATGGAAGGGACTCACCTGAAGGCTGCACCTAGTATGTAGGGCAGAAACTGCTGGCTCTATATTTCTCCTGGCAGTGTGGATGTTTTATAGAATCATGCCCCACCAAAGTGCTCAGGGGAGTCTCTGCAGGCTAGAGAAGTGGCTGGGGAGACCCTGGCAGCATTTGCTATCCTATGAGCCTCTGTACAAAGGTGCTAATTCAATTTCAGCGTTCAGCATCACTGCACTCAGAATCCTCTTGGTCTGCTCAGAGGAACCATGTCTCCAGGGAGAAGGAGGCTTTTGTGTTGCATTTCTGTGGCAGGCACTGCTACTGTGTGCCACATTTCAAGCTAATTATTAATAATTAATGACCTTAAATGTAAAAAAAAATGAAAAATTTAAATGCTTAAATTCTAATATCTTTGGAGAATGTGTGCAGCGATCTTGTTATTAGGGAACGTGTTGGGTTTTCTATTTACCTATTAACTGATTTATCATTATTAAGGGTCTAAATGCAGTATTGTATGAGTTAATATGAAGAACGTGGTTTTTTTTTTTTCTTCTTCTTCTTTTTGTTTGCACTCTGATAGAAATTTCTTCCAACTCTGTGAATATTTCCAACTGTGGAAAGAGCCAAGATGTCCATCAACAGATGAATGGATAAAGAAGATGTGGTATTTATATACAATGGAATATTATGCAGCCATCAAAAGGAATGAGATCTTGCCATTTGCAACGACGTGGATGGAACTGGAGGGTGTTATGCTGAGCGAAATAAGTCAAAAAGAGAAAGACATGTATCATATGACCTCACTGATATGAGGAATTCTTAATCTCAGGAAACAAACTGAGGGTTGCTGGAGTGGTGGGGGGTGGGAGGGATGGGGTGGCTGGGTGATAGACATTGGGGAGGGTATGTGCTATGGTGAGCACTGTGAATTGTGCAAGACTGTTGAATCAAAGATCTGTACCTCTGAAACAAATAATACAATATATGTTAAAAAAAAAAAAGAAGATAGCAGGAGGGGAAGAATGAAGGGGGGGAAATTGGAGGGGGAGACGTACCATGAGAGACGATGGACTCTGAAAAACAAACTGAGGGTTCTAGAGGGGAGGGGGTGGGAGGATGGGTTAGCCTGGTGATGGGTATTAAAGAGGGCACGTTCTGCATGGAGCACTGGGTGTTATATACAAACAATGAATCATGGAACACTACATCAAAAACTAATGATGTAATGTATGGTAATTAACATAACAATAAAAAATTAAAAACAAAACAAAACAAAACAAAAAAGAGACTGGATTTCTTTGGGACAAGATTGTCACCACTAGCCTGTCAGGATTATTTACTTCTCTTAGTTTTAGTAGTGATTTGTTTTGGAATACAGTGTTGTGTTGGTATGTGGGAAGGGATCAAAGAGGAAGTCTGGAAGGTGTGGAGGGGTCCCTGAAAGGGAAACAACTAACCTCATTATCACTTCTTCCTTTTAGAATTTGCTTATTTTATGTAAATTACACACATTTATTTCTCAAGGTTCTGGAGGCTGTGAAATTCAAGATCTAGGTGCTAGTTGATTCAGTTTCTGGTGGGGACATTTCCTGGTTTGTAGATGGATTCCTTCTTGCTGTGTCCTCCCACAGAGAGGCAGAGAGAGAGGAAGCAAGCTCTCTTCTGCCTCTTCTCTTGAAGACACCAATCCCATCATGAAGACCCCACCCCAACCTAATTACCTTCTAAAGGTCCCACCTCTAAATACCATCACTGGGGATTAGGGTTTTAGGATATGAATTAAATGGTGACATAAATATCCATAATAGATATGTTAACTGGCTTGATTATAGTGACGATTTTACAATATGTACATATATCAAATCATCAAATTGTATACATTAAATATATACAAGAAAGAACACACTTGGGGAAAAAAAGCAATTTATTTTTGAAAACTTAAATAACAATAAACTGAAAAGAAAAAAAAGAAAAGAAAGAATATTTAAGCCTTCAAACCTTGTGCTATGTGATGTAGGAAAGAACGTTAGGGTTTGAAGCAGAGGGCCAAGAAAAAATTCTTGAGATGTCTTTGGTGCAAAAAGGTGACTTTAATAAAGCACAGGGACAGGACCCTTGGGCAGAATGAGCTGCAATGGAGTCATGAGGAGTGGCCCATTATATATTTTCAAGTTGGGAGGGGATTAGGGATAGCGTAAATCTCTAAGGAATTTGAAAACAATGTTTTCAGGACCTTGAGGGGGCTAGCTATTATTGAGAAAATATCATTTATTATCCTCTAATAAAACCTTAGTCATGAGACCCTTCAGATGTATATAGGTGGGCCATATGCTTGGGGGATGATTGCCAACACGTATCTTGGGGGGTTTAGATATAAAGGAAGTTTCCAAAAGGATTTTCACATGTTAAAGTATTCTTACAGGATCCTGGGGGGTGGGGCTAAGATTGTCTTTTGCCCTTAGCAAGGTGTTAAAATCCAGGCAGCTGAGTTCCTGGAGGAATGTTTTAAGGACTTGTCAATGGGCTGTAAGTAGTAAGGAAATTTAATAATTTCTATTCTGCCTTTGTTTCCCACATCACTGTGGACTGAATGTTTGTGTTCCCTAGAACTTGCTATTTGGACCAGCTCCTACACTTTAGGATGGTGGATCTATGGACTGTAATGGGGATATTCTAGGAATAAGAATGAACTGGAAGAAGAAATTAGGCACTCTCCACCCTGAAATGTGTTTGGGAAAGTAGTAAAGACCGAATTCCTGATTGAATTTCACCATTCTCAGTAAAGAGACCAGTTCTCAAAGAAGCCTCTCATTTCTGGTCCACTGAAGGAGAATGCACCTCGGTGGGCACAGCATTACTTCCAGGGTTTTATGGAGCACTTGCAGGCATAGAACTCGGAAAGGATCCCTGAGCAGGAGTAAGAAAAGTTCTAACCTACAGTCATGTGGAAAACCCGAAGACATGAGTATGGACACAAAACTACACAAGCACACAAAAAATACACAATCAAATAGGCACACACAGACACTGTTAATTTTCTTCACAGAACTCATCATTAAACTCAAATTATTTTGTAAATTTACTGTTTTTTAAAATAGCCTTGGTCTCTCTATAGCATAGACTGGCTGGCTACTCAACTCCCCAAGTCAATGGTTTCTTCATTCTGGATACAGGCCTGGGTGACATGCCCCAGCCTCCTGCACAGCCCAGGCATGCTCACAGGACAGCTCAAATGTGAGTGTGAGTGATGTGCACCATTGTCTGGCTTGAGTCATATAAATCCTACATGAATGAGCCTCTATGCTCTTTTTCTCTTTCTGCCAGGTTTATGGAATACAATAAGCCAGAAAAAGAATAAGCATTTAAAGATAGAAAATGAAGGGGCGCCTGGGTGGCTCAGTCAGTTAAGCGTCTGCCCTCAGCTCAGGAGCTCAGGTCATGATCCAGGGTCCTGGGATCTAGCCTGGCTTAGGGCTCGCTGCTCAGCAAGGAGTCTGCTCCCTCTCTCTCTGTCCCTCCCCCTGCTCATAGGTTCTCTCTCTTACGCACACACACTCTCTCAAATAAATAAATAAAATCTTTTTAAAAAAATAAAGATTGAAAATGAAGAGTAAAATAGTCTTTATACATAGACATCACATTTGTTAATGCAGAATCCTTAGATATCCATAAAAACTGTGCGAGCTAATAAATGAGTTTAGTGAAGTTTCAGAACACAAAAATCTATTGTATTCCTAAACACTATAAAAATTGACAATGGTGTTTTAAATGTTTATAGTAACATAAATACATAAAATAATTAGAAATAAATTTCATTCAAATATGAAAGATCTTTACACTAAAATCTGCAAAATTTTGCTGAGAGAAATTAAAGACAGGTAAGATGGAGAGATAATTGCATGTCCATGAGTTGGAAGAATCAATATTGTTAAAATGTTAAATCTCCCCAAATCAACCAGAATTTGGATGTCATCTCAATCAAAATAGCAACAGCAATTTTTGTTATAGAAATAGAGAAGCTTATGGGAGCCTGCGTGGCTCAGTCGGTTAAGCGTCTGCCTTCGACTCAGGTCATGATCCCAGGGTGCTGGAATTGAGTCCTGCATTGGGTTCCTTGCTCAACAGGGAGCCTGCTGCTCCCTCTGCCTGCCGCTCCCCCTGCTTGTGCTCTCTCTGTCCCTCTCTCTCTGACAAATAAATAAATAAAATCTTTAAAAAAAAAGGAATAAAAAAGAAATGGAGAAGCTTATTCTTAAATTTATAGAGGAATGCAAATATAACATATTTAGATCTAGGAGAGCCAAAGCAAAAAAGAAAAATCGAGTTGGCTGAATTACACTACTTGATTTTACAATTTTACTTGATTTTAAGAGAATACAATAATTAATACATGGAATTAGACTAGAAAAATAGGTCCCTGGAATAGAATAGTGCACCCAGAAACAGACCTACATGTGGGTGCCAAGGTAATTTAATGTGGAACAGAGTCTTTCAAGAAATGGTACTGGAGCAAATGAAGATCCACATAGAAAAAAGTGAATGTCTCCCTTAATCTCATACCAACACAGGCAAATAATTTGAGATGGGTCACATATCTAAATATGAAGAAGAATTCCACAAAACTTGTAGAATAAGACCTAGCAAAATATCTCTGGGGCCTTTGGATAGGCAAATATTTTTTATCCAAGAACAACAACAACAATGCATTAATAATAAAAGAAAAATAAATGATACTTTGGATTTCACCAAAATTATAAACTTCTGTCTTCAAAAGACAATGTTAAGAAAATGAAAAGGCAAGCCACACAATTGGGGAACTATTTCCAATATCTGACTAAGATTATAGATGAGCCAATCTTATCTGTCTTTAATTTCTCTATAGTTACCCACTTTGATCTTTAGGAGTTTGTCTTAAAATAGCATCAGCAAGTCCTAGATTTTCCAGAAATGCCTGTGTCTTTAGTATGTCAGAATTTATTAGACCATAGAGTCCAATTTTGGATTAAAAAACCATAGCATCAAGGGCTCCTGGGTGGCTCGGTCGTTAAGCGTCTGCCTTCGGTTCAGGTCATGATCTCAGGGTCCTGGGATCAAGCCCTGCATCGGGCTCCCTGCTCAGTGGGGAGCCTGCTTCTCCCTCTCCCATTCCCCCTACTTGTGTTCCCTCTCTCGCTGTGTCTCTCTCTCTGTCAAATAAATAAATAAAAACTTAAAAAAAAAAATAGCATCCACTTTTCTAAGCCATTGTCAAAAAGATAAAGCCTAGCTGCTGCATTTTCTGGTTATTTCCACAGCACGCCTGCCAAGTATTTTGTTCCCCATTCTCCAATACCCCACTATCCACTGCACAGGTTCTCTAGCCCCCAGAGAACAAGAGAGTATAAAGATGGACTACAGGACTCCTTCTGACTTCCTCATTAGCGCTCCATCCCTGGAAAGAGGTCAGGAAGCCTCCAGGGAGAGATTTCCTTCTATTCTGGTCTTACAGACTTCTTTAGACTTCTAAAGCCTAGCTTATGAGAAGCTGGTGGGGGGAAAAGCAGAGCTGGGAAAGCTGAGCTTTATCACTAAACAGACTGAGATACAAGCAGCCTAACTTGCCTCTGCATCTGGGAGAAAGTGGTCAGCAAAAGGTATGAACACTGTAGTGAAAGTCAGAGTGGTGTAATTATAAGGTATAGATTAATCACCATCAGATATGAAGCTGAATAATAATCATGGAGATAAAGGCACATAATTAAGTTAATAAATTGTAATGGATTCCCAAAACTCATCATGGACCTTCCCTCCTTCTCTCACTTTATGGAAAATATGATGCTTCTCTGTCCCTATTTTTTTTTTAAAGATTTTATTTATTTATTTGTCAGAGAGAAAGAGAGAAAGTAAGGGAGCACAAGCAGGGGGAGTGGCAAGCAGAGGGAGAAGCAGCCTCCTTGATGCGGGCTCGATCCCAGGACCCTGGGATCATGACCTGAGCTAAAGGCAGGGGCTTAAAGGACTGAGCCACCCAGGCATCCCTTTTCTGTCCCTAATTAATCTGTCCTCTTTTCTCCCTCCTCAGAACTTGAAGCATCCTCTGCAATGGGCTATATTTTGCCCAAGAATGGAAGCAGTCCTTCTTCATTCTGCAGTTCTTCCAAGTTTGTAAACCCTTCTTGCTTCTAGAAAGGGGACTTTTGGATGCTTTCAAGCCTGGCAGAAACCAGCCAAAAGTCCTATTTCCTGAAGTTTGCTTTGGAGAAGGTGATGGGAGCATTATTCATGGTCTCCATCATACTAAACACCTCCGCCCTATATGGCATTTTTGTAAACTTTTATCATTTTGCTTTTATTATTAGAAGTTTAACAAGCAAAAGAAAGTAAGGCCAGGGGGTGTCTGGAGGGTAGATACTATACATCTGTGTGCCAGTGTCAGTATAGCTGGGGTCTGTACCTGGCTCTGCTGGGCTGCTAGTAACTCACTGCATGACCTCGGGCAAGTTAATTACCCTTTTGAACCTGTTTACTCATAGGTAAGTGAGTGTGCTGGAAACATGACCTCAAGACCACTACTGGTTCTAAAGTCTGGGATTCCAACTTGAAGCACCAAGTGTGAAGGCTTGAGAGAAGCTTAGGATGCCCCTGTTTGCTGCATGGATGGAGGCTGACCTGCTTAAATCCAGCAGTGATGGGGGAAAGGGAGATTTCCATGCTTCCTTCCTTGAGGGCATGGCTCAGCACGTTCAGAGGACTAAAGAGTCACCCCATGTCCAAGCATGGCTGACCCCCCTCAAGCCGGTCTTCATGCCTTCTTTCCCCATTGGCATCCCTCTAGGCTGAAGTGAAGGTTTGCTGGATCTTTGTGGTCACATCCCTCAGTGTCCTCTCCGGGAAATAACAGGTAAAGCAGAAGAGGCCCAGAATCCCAGAATGTTAGAGCTCAAGATGACTTACCCAGCTGTAAGCTTACCCTGATGAGGTAGAGATAAGGAAACCAGGAACCAAGAGAAACATCATTTTTTTCCCAGCTCTGACACTTGTCAGCTTGTGGCTTTGAGAAGATGGTGTCATTTTAGTGCCCTCAGTCAAAGAAGGGGCGTAACAGGACTCAATTCTTCATGTTGTTTTGAGGAGTAAATAAGATTATATATGTTTAGCTCCCAATTTGGTAGATATTACATGCAAACTCAACACTCAAGTCTTAAAACGAAAGGAATGAACATCAGGTCTGCTGTGAGAATCCAGGTCTGCTGTTACCCATCTTCTGATTTTCTATAACACTAGGTTGCTTTGGAAAAGAAAGGACTTTCCCTAAAACACACACACACACACACACACACACACACGCACGCACTGTGAAGGTGAGCAATCGGGTAGGAGTGAGGGCATCTTATTAAGGCAGGCAAGGGTATACTAGTCCAGGAGAACAAAGACCTGATTAGTCTCAACTCCACAACAAACTAGCTGTGTGACTTAGGGCCAGCACTTACAACCATCTGTCCTCCTGCTTTCAACTACCCAACAAGAATAATAATACTTTCCTTGCTGACTTCATGAAGATATTGTGAGGATCAAATAAGATGGTATATTTGAAAGCATAAGATATATAAATTATAAAATATACAAAATGTGTTTAATAGTATAAAAAGTATATATTTTAAAGAGTAAAATATGGAAAAATAGTAATCCGTTGGAAAGAACTGACAGTATAATTTTTTAACTGCTATATTATTTGTGCATCCAAAAACATGTAGAAAAAAAGAGTTTAGTGGGTGTTAAAATGCTGAGCAAATGCAGAGGGTCATTTTTACCACAAGAGAGGAGAAATTAGCATAGAAGGAGGAGCTCACCATCCATAGCACAGGGTTGTAGAGACAAGATCACAGAATTCTGACCCCCTCCTTCAGGTGGTTTTCCAAAACCTGTGTAAGATAGTGATCATGCACAAAGGCTAGAGCCGTGGGTGGGCTCCCAGCTGGGCTTGTCTGCCTGCTTTTTCTTCTTCTATTACAAGTCCATTTGTCTAGGTAGCTTCCATTTTCAGAAAGGGCAAATTTAAATAATCATAAATCATATTGCTTTAGTCAATGTTTTAATCATCAGATTAGTTTTAATCATGAGTTTGAAGGCTGAGAGTGCAGAGGTGGGTTGGTAAAGACATTTGCTTGGGCAAGACATTTTAATCATGAGTTTCAGTTTCTTCATCTGTGAACTGGGGATGGTGATCCCTCTCTGCTCACATCACAGAACAGTTGTCAGGCCTGATAAAATAACAACAGCTGCTTCTTATAGAGAAATTCCATGTAGCAGGCACTGTACCCAGTGCTCTACGTGAATCATCATATGTAGATCACTCAACTATCCTACCAAGCAGATATTATTACCATTGAGGAAATGAAGGTTCAGAAAATTTGAGTAGCTTGTCCGAGGTCACACTGCTGGTAAGGGACATAGCTGGGCCAGTAACGTGCTCCAGAGAACAATGTGTGTGGAAGCAGATGAAAGTTGAAAAGCCCATCTGATGAGCCTCCCTGTTGCCATGGGATGGGGACAACACAGGTGGGTATCTCCATGGGAGGTGGCTGCTCATTGGCCCAGCTGCAGGTGCTTTATTCTTCTCTGAATGGGACAGAAGCCAGGGTTGCTCAAGGCTCAGTGGGAGAGGGGCTCAGCTAGCCTAGGTCAGTCTGCTCCATGAACTTCTGTCTTTGCCGGTCATTCAGAGGGAGGCTCACTGCCTCTGCAAAGGCCGTTTGGCTGAGTTTACCAACCCACCTCTGCACTCTCAGCCTTCATAATTACTTAATTTATGGACTCAGAACGTTTCTATCACTTGTCTACGTGAGTGACTCTGTCACTAAACCATTAGCTTCTTGAGGTTAAAGTCTGTTTTGCCTTCCCAGTTAGGCCCTTGAACATAGCTTCACACCTAAATCACTAATGGGTGTTATATTGCATTAACTTCCCTTCAAGCAAACAAACAGACATACTTTATGGAAGCCAATAGACCTTGTCCTGAGGAGAGGAAATGAATTACATAGGAAAAGAGAGGCTGAGGTTCTCTTCCAGCCCAGGGCTCCTCTGTCTTGTGGGCTACTTAGTCCTGAGATGGTGGGCATTGGAGACCCCTGGAATCTCCTATTAAAGCAAGGAGCTACATCAGTGGGGTCAGGTAACAAAATGAGATGCAGGGGTGTGGGCTCCCCGTCCACTGGGGTTGGGTTCTGCCCTGGGGAAGCTGCTGTCATATATTTGGTCATGATACGTTAGATAGCTGCGGCAAGGCTTGAATCTCCGTTTTTCTAATTGTAGAGGGGGCCTTTGTTTCTCAGAGACAGTGCACCTAGAGGGCGCTAATGAGAGCTGAGGGGCAGGCTAAGGGAACTCCATATTTCTGTTGCAAGTGGCTTCAGGCCCACCCCTGCCTTTCTCCTTCCACTATGAACCTCGGAGCAAGGACAAGTCTAGGCATTAGTGTGATCTGTGCCGTATCTGACAGCAGGCATGGCAGGGAAAGGTAAAGGCAGAAAGTAGCTATGGTAGGGTCCGTTAGCCCCTGCCCCTGTTCTGCCTAGTTACTTCCCAGGACAATGAGTTCTGTGGTCCAGAGGAGTGGGCTGATAGGTAACACAGGTGTGTATATGCATGTGCTCAGTCTAGTAGCTATTTAACAAATGAAGGACTTCAGTATTTTAACAAATAATTCTGCCACTCTAGTGTGTGTTGAGTAACCACCCTGTACCTGGTTGGAGAAGAGGGCAGAGGAGGGAATGATCTGGATGGTGTTCAAAGGCTCTTCCCATGCCCCACTCAAATAACTAGAGTGGGAAATGGTGATGATTTGGTCCCAATCCTGTCAGCAGTTCTTGGGGCTGAGTGCTTGGAAGGGCAGGGGCTCTGGAGCTCTAAACCAGACAGACCTGGCTGTGTGTGTCTTGGTTTTTGGCCTCACACTCTCAGACCTGGAATCTGAACCTGGGGGCCGAGAGGTTCAATTCCTGGCTGATTAAGCTGTGCTCAGCCTTCCATCAGATCACTGTCTCCTGGCTTACTCTGGTGCACCTCAGTGTGAGGGAGGATGGATGAGCATTGGTCAGAGGGCAAGCTGCCAAGGCTGCCATGTCTTCAAATAGGCCTAATGCAAGACTCTCTGAAAGCCATCTCATAAAACCGCAGACCTGGGGCTGGATCCCCACACCTCCTGTGTTGTCCATGACCACAGAAGACAGACTAGGGACTAGGCAGCTAAGATCAACCTCACTGCTCAGAGGTCCAGGCTCCAGAAATCTTGCTTTGCTCTAGACCATGAGGCATTATCCCTTGTGCCTTGTTGAAGTGTCCCAACCTGAAGATGTGGTTTAGTAATGCTGTCTTTTTTTTTTTTTTTTTTAAAGAGAGGGTGGGGAAGGGCAAAAGGAGAGAGAGAGAATCTTAAGCAGGCTCCATGCACAGCATGGAACCTGATGTGGGGCTCAATCTCATGACCCTGAGATTATGAGCTGAGACAAAATCAAGAGTCTGACACTTAACTGATAGCCACCCAGGTGCCACAGTAATGCTGTCTTGACCCAAAAGGGTTCTTGCATTATTTCTAGTTTTACTATAAATGCAAGGAGGAAACAAGGAAACAGTTTTGTTTGGTTGCTGTGGCTATGTAATGGCTAAGCAATATCAACAATTGTTATAATGCTCTAAAGATGAACATAACTTCCAACTTTACATGGGATTTGGTGTTTCCAAATCACATTACGCAAACACTATTTTGTTTATTCCTGACAACAATTCTGAGAACTACACAGTTCTATTTTCTTTATTTCTCAGAGGAAGAAACTGAGGCTCAGGGAGGCTAACAACTTGTTATAAGGTAGAAAATAGAGGAATTGGGATTCAAGTCCAAGATTTCTCACTCAAAATTCCATGTTCACCAGGTTCTAGCACCCTAGGTAGGAGAACTCTTTTCTTTCCAGGACCGTGAAATGGCCCAGGAGACAGAGGTCATTGCACACAGGATAAAAAGTAAGTGTGAGAATCAGAACCCAAGCACCTGGGAAAACTGTATTTCTTTGAACTGACATGTACACCCCGACTCCGCTGTAGTACCCTCCCCAGAGTGTTTGTGGAACTCCCTGAACCCGTGCCATGATAATACTATGCTAACTAGGAAATGCTCTGGAGATTCATGGGCTTCTGGAATTGCTGTTCATGCACACCTATTGACAAGAATCTTTCTTTTTTCAAGGCATAGAGACCACTCAAGATGGGGAAATACTAGTTCCCTCTAAGAGGTTTTTCTACCCTTTGGAATTCAGAGAAAATTCAAGGGCTGCAAAACTATTGAGCCATCAGTTTTTATAGCATATCTTCTCAGTACCAGCCCAAAGCATCCATATTAACACTTTTGTAAATGTTCTGTATTCATATTATTTGTGCTAAACCAGAGGAGTGTCCTAACTCACTTCCCCACATGTTCATCTTCCAAACGCAACTGGAACTAAATTATATTTATAAGTTTATTTAACAAGAACAACATATTAGGCATTAATTCAGCGACTATTATAAAAACTGGAAGGTGGATTTCCCCCTTCTGGAAACAGACAGGACCCCCATTGAGAAGCCTGGTGTCCACTCGGCGTAGTTGAAGATAAAGGAAGTACCTCCACCTGCATTTTGTCTCTGTTGTGGTTCCAGTCTCCACCTTTGCAAACTCAACCTGAACATTCATTCTTTTTATTTTAAAGATTTTATTTATTTAGTTGACAGAGAGAGACACAGTGAGAGAGGGAGTGGGAGAGGGAGAAGCAGGCTTCCCGCAGAGCAGGGAGCCTGATGCGGGGCTTGATCCCAGGACCCTGGGATCATGACCTGAGCCGAAGGCAGATGCTTAATGACTGAGCCACCCAGGCGCCCCTGAACATTCATTCTTTCACTTGTTCTTCCAGTAGTAATCAATCACCTCTATGTCCCTGGCACTGCTAGGGAGAAAATAATCTGTCAACTCAAAACTACCACAGACACTTGGCAGCTAAAACAATTACAATAAAGCAGTGATTTTCAACTGGGGGTTATTTTGCATCCCAGGGACATTAGGTAGTATCTATAAACACTTTTGTTTTTGTAATTCAGGGGGTTGCTGCTGGCATCTAGTGGGCAGAAGTGGGTGCTGCTGAACATCCTGAAATGCATAGGACAGCCCCCACCATCTATCAAGAATTGCCTGATACTTTCAATTGTACAGAGGTTGAGAACTCCTGCAATACTGTCAATGCTACAGCAGGGGTAAGTCAAAAGGGTGACGGTATGAAAGCACGGAGAATAGACATTTAATTTCATTTAATGAATCATGGGGGGCCTTCTGGAAGAAGTGGCAGAATAAACAGACCTTTCCATTCTCCATCCTCTAGGAATTCGCAAGCCGCCTAGTGGTGTCTTGTAGCATCATCTATAGCCCATCATCTTGTTTGTTCTTTTAAAAAGTAGATAAACAAAACCTGAGAACTCCAGGCCAAACCATTTCCCAAGAATGAAATTTGGCACATTCCTCTCACTGTTGCCATCACTTTTTATCTCTTTCTCTTGTGGTTTTCTCACTTTCTCCCCTAAGTCACACCTGCTCCTCTGGGCCTCTCTCCCCAGCCTGTCCCCTGGCCTGTTTCTAAGGTCCACTGCTTCATGCAGTCACGTCCACTTGGAGACTCATGAGGTATTGCAGACTTTTGGTCACCAGGATGGTCAGCAGTGTTCACAGGGATGTAGACTATGTCGCTATATCAGCTTTGATGAAAGCCTCAGCCCACCCATACTTGCTTTCTAACTGATGAGAGTTCTAGCTGAAAACATGGGCTTTGGGGCCCCCTGGTCAGAGAAGATCCCTCACTCATCTCTCCGCTGTACTTAGTCTCATCACCTTAAATTTGTGTTTCCTAGTCTCTCTGTCCTTTTAGAATGTGAGCTTCTTGAAGGCAGGGACTCTATCTCATTTCTGCCTGTGTCCATAGCACAGGGAGATGGGTGATTGGTAAAACCCTTATCTTCAAGGTCAGCTGAAGAGCCTGCCTATGCAGAGCACTTGCTGGGATGTTCTAGTCATGCTGCCCTTATGATCTCGGAGCACCTTCCAGAACAGGGGAAGAAGAGACAGGGTTATATGTGGATGGCATTTGATCTCCTGATCACTCCTCCATTCCTATCACAGAATTGGTCATTCCTTCGTGTGTTGGTCTGTTTCCATATCTACATCACTATTGTACTGTAGTTTATCAGCTGATGTAGCTGCTTCTCTACTAGAATGTGAGTTCATCAGGGCCAAGGACTGTGTTTATTCACCTCAGAATCTCCAGAGCCCAGTGTTATGTCTGGCATGTAGTAAGTCCTCAAGGATATGAACTCCCTGGTGCTGTTGAAAGAAATAACAACTAGAAGCTCAACCCAAATCTGACTAGTCAGTAAATCTGCTCACAACCCCAAAGCCTAATTGAGTAGGGACACAACTTTGTTCTAAGTAATTATATAGCTCATACTATATATCATTCTGGGTTTGTTGCTGTTGTTGTTGTTGTTGTGGCAAAAATATATATAACATAAAACTTATCATTTTAACAAAGTTTAAGTGTACAGTTCAGGACATTAAGTACATTCACACTGTTGTGAAGTCAAAATCACTATCCATCTCCAGAACTTTTTCTTCATCTCAAGCTGAAACTGTACACCCATTTAGCAGCTACTTCCCATTCTCCTCCCCCAACCCCTAGCAACCACCAATCTGCTTTCTGTCTATATGTATTTGACTACTCTAGGTACCTCATATACTGTGATAATACAGTCATTTGTCCTTTTCTGTCTAGCTTATTTCATGTAACTTAATGTTTTCCAGGTTCACCCATGATGTTGCATATAATCAAAATTGCATTCCTTTTTTTAAAGTTGAGTAATATTTTGTTGCATGTAAATACCACATTTTATTTATCCATTCATTCATCAGTGAACATTCAGGTTGTTAGTAACCTTTTGGCTATTATGAATAATGCTGCTATGAACACTGGTGTACAAATATTTGCTCAAATTCCTGCTTTCAGTCCTTTTGGGTATATAACCCAGAAGTCGAATTGCTGGATCATATGGTAATTCTATGGTTAATCTTTTGAGAAACTGACATACTGTTTTTCACAGTATTGCTACCAGCAATGCACAAGAATTCTAATTTCTCCACCTCCCCATTAACACTTAATTTCTGTTTTTTTTTTTTTTTTTTTTTTTTGCTTTGAGTAATAGCCATCCTAGTGGACCTAATGTGGTATCTCACAGCAGTTTTGATTTGTATTTCCCTAATGACTTGTGATGTTGAGCAACTTTTTACATGCTTCTTAATCATTTGTATACCTCCTTTGGAGATATGTCTATTCAAATCCTGTGCCCCTTTCTTGAATTGGGTTATCTGATTTTTGTTGTTGAATTGTAAAAGTTCTTTACATATTTTGGATCATAATTGTTCATCAGATATATGCTTTGAAAATATTTTCTCCCACTCTGTGAGTTGCCTTTTCCCTCTTTTGATAATGTTTTGTAATATACAGAAGTTCTAAGGCATGAAGAAGTCCAGTTTGGCTTCTTTTTTCTTTCTATTGTTGTGCTTTTGGTGTCATATCAAAAAAATAAATCATTGCTAAAGCCAATATCATGAAGATTTTTCTCTCTATTTTTTTTCTAGAAGTTTTATTGCTTTACCTCTTTTATGGAGGTCTTTGATATCATCCCTTCTTTATTTTTTTAAAGATTTTATTTATTTATTTGACAGAGTGATAGAGAGAAGCACAAGTAGGCAAAGAGGCAGGTAGAGGGAGAGGGAGAAGCAGGCTCTCCGCTGAGCAGGGAGCCTGATGCAGGACTCGATCCCAGAACCTTGGGATCATGACCTGAGCCGAAGGCAGACACTTAGCTGACTGAGCCACCCGGGTGTCCCAATATCATCCCTTCTTTAAGAAACTCATGGGAGAACAACAGAAGGAGGTATATAAAATAATGTCAATAAAGAGTGACAAGATGTTTTCATAGTGGCTAATGATATGAGCTATAGAATCCCGTAGATTCTGAGCAATTTAATTAATATGAACCTCAGTTTATTTATCTTAAAGTGGGGATGTTTTTTCCCTGCTTCATAGTAATGAATATGGATGAGGGAGTAGAGGGCTGAGAAGAACAAGGTGGGGAGTCTCCTGATCTAGTGATCTCTCCAGAACACACCCATGAAAATGTGACAAAGACTGCTCACTAGGGAGCACAGAATAGGGGTGCATGTGTTATTAGACCCAATTTATAGAGGAGAAAACTGATGAAGAGACATGAAAGTGTTGGTAGTTATAAAAGTCCTGGAACCCAGGGCCCTTTCTACACCCCTGAGGCCCTAAGAACTATGGGAGAACAGCAGAATTGCTGTGTATTCAGAGGGTAGGAGATAACCTGAGCCTGGATCAAGCCTGGCCTGGAGCCAAAGGGTACCTCCAAGATTAAAGGTTAATATGTTGCCCTGTTAGCCAATGGGGAGAAGGGAAACCTGAGTTGGGACAACACAGAAACTCAGGGAGGAGAGAGGAGGAAAACAGAAGAAGCTGGGCAATAAGATCTACTGAGGAAGCCAGACAGAAGCTTCCAAGAAGAAGGGTGCTCCCAGTGAAGCCTCTCTGAAGAGGAGAGCCCAAGACTACCCACAGGGGCACAACCTGGGGCCCAGTGATCCTTTTACCTGCAGTAAGAGCTTTGTCAAGATTTCCATTCATTCACTCACCAAACACTCATAAGGTGCCCCCTCTGGCCAAGCAGAGACTGGCCTGAGAGCTGAGGCTGGTGACAACTGCTTACCCAAGGGGAGCCCAGTGGACCCCAGCCCCGCAGGGCTAGCAGTGAAGGCAGTAAGCCTGGGGGAATTGTGCTGGCCAGTCTAAAGCCCTCGCCAGGGACCCAGAGGGCATCTGTGGGGACACAGCAGTGGAGCAGGTGCCCTGGCCCTCCTAACCTCCTAGCCACTTGTAGCTCGGCCATGGCCTGGCTGGGCCCTGATGACACAAAGGACACAAGCCCTTCCCAGGCCTGACTGGGTTTGGCCTTGCCAACATGTGCAGGCTGCTGCACTGCGGAGAAATGAAAACCCAAAACAATTTTCTTTTTTTTTTTAGTACACAAGAAGAGAAGAAGTAAAAAAGTATATGGCAGTGAATAATTGGGGAGCCACTCAAATTCGCTCTAAGCTAATGAATAAATAAACCTTTGACAATTTCCTCCAACTGCAGTTGACAGGATAATTGGACCTAATATCTTAATTTTAATGCTTTTGATGCATTTGACTTTAGTTAATGAGATGTAAATATGCATGGCAGGATTGCAGGTTTGTCTGTTGCAGAACACCTAAACTGTGGTTGGCCAAAAGGTTAGTCTTTTATTTATTTTTATTGGTATATTGCCCTTTCGACCAAAGAAAATAAAGTTGGGTGGGGGGAGATATTTCATCTTTATTTGGTTTGGTATTATTGTTTACTCTCACTTTCCTCATTGTCCTTGGGAAATAGAGGGAAATCAGGTACTTGCAGTAGAATGGGTGGTCTTGGGGTGTAGGAAAGTGGGATGGGGCTCAGGGCTGCTAGAAGTTTCTCTCCACAGCCTAGCATGCTGCCACATTCCTCATTTACCAACCAATGTGGGTAATTCTTTCCTGTCACCCTGAATGCCAGAGGAATTAGACCTCGACCAGCTGCATATCTGGGAAGGAGGATGGGTTCAGATCAGTGTCTGGTGGGAAGATAATGACAGCACCAGGGATGGGCCCATGCAGGAGAGCAGCCTGGGCCCAGGAGAGGAGCAGAGGAAGGTGGGATGAGGGTGTCCAATGCTCCCCATCTCTCCAGGGACACAACAAGGGTCTAGGGTCATCAGAGGGGTCAGGAGTAGTAGAAAAGACCCCAATCTAAAGTTCAGGTCAGAGACTGTGGCCCCAGTTAGGGTGACTTTCCTGACTCTGGCTTCCTAGTGTGCAAAGTGATCTAAAACTTTGTGCCTAACTTGCTTTGAAGGTCAAATAGTTCATGCTTGTGAGGTACAACCTAATGAGGTCAGTGCTGTCTAATGGGGTGGGGGACATTCTCTTTGAAAAGGAGACCTGCCACTGCCTAGTGCAGAGGACTCTGGGTCTAGGCACTCCCCGGTTCCAGTAATAGGAGGACCCTGTCTTCTGACAGGGTCACCTGCCAGGAAAGGGGGATTTGGGAGCCTGGGGACTAGGCATGTCTCACCCAAAAAGCTCTCTGCTCCATCACAGAAGGCCCAGTATGAAGAGAATGACAATGAGGATGTCATTTGGCCCTGAGTCTGCACATTATCTGAGTAGGCAGCCTCCCTCTTCTTCCTGTATGGCTCCTGTATTCACAAGCCTGCCACACTCACAACACTCTGACATCAGACGTGTGTGTGTGCGGTGGTCCAATACCAAGCAATTCTGTGACAGCACTGTGTTCCCAGAGCCAGCATCAGATCCCACAGGTTAAGGGCTCAGTCCCACAAGACTGCCCCACCACCTGTCTCTGCTGCAGATGCAGATTGTCACCTGTGCCTCTGACCAACTGGCTATAAATTGGAGGCTTCCACAACTCCTCCTTGGTTTTATTTGCTGGAATGGCTTACGGAACTTAGGAAAAAGTTTACTTACTGTTTACCAGTCTATTGTAAAAGAATATGATAAAGGATATTGATGAGAGCCATATGAAGAGATACATAGGATAAGGCCTGGGAGGGTCCCAAGCATAGGAGCCTCTATCCTCATGGAATTAGGATGCATTGCCTTCCTGGTATGCAGATGTGTTCACCAACCTGGAAGCTCTCCAAACTCTACACTATTGGGATTTTGTGGGGGCTTCATCATTTAACCACGATCAATTATCAACTCCATTTCCAGCCCCTTTCTCCTCTTTGGAGGGTAGGTTAGAGCAGAGCTAAAAACTCCAAACTTCTGGGGCACCTGGGTGGCTCAGTCGTTAAGCGTCTGCCTTCGGCTCAGGTCATGATTCCAGGTCCTGGGATCGAGCCCCCATCGGGCTCCCTGCTCTGCACGAAGCCTGCTTCTCCCTCTCCCACTCCCCCTGCTTGTACTCCCTCTCTCGTTGTGTCTCTCTCTGTCAAATAAATAAATAAAATCTTTAAAAAAAACCCAAAAACTCCAAATTTCTAATCATGAAAATTCCAAGCTTCTAAGTTTGGTCTTTCTAATGACCAACCCCCATCTAGCCCCCATCCAGGAGCCTACTCAGAGTCACTTCACTAGAACAAAAGACACTGCTGTTACCCAAGAAACTCCAAGGGATTTTGGAACCCTGTGGCAGGAACTGGAACCCATTATTTCCGTGATTTCACGTTATCAATTTAAGAAGATTTGCCTATGCTACTCTTGGCTCTGTGCTCAGTTGAGGTTTGAGTTGAAGCTCACAGCACAGCAGCAACAACAGAAAGATGCCCCTGCTGGACTACAGTCCCCTGAGGGTCCCTGGCCAGGCTGAGACCAGAGCAGATCCAGGCCCTTCATAGACATGAAGTCCTTTCCAATGAGGGAAGGCGACCCTTAGCTCTGGCTATGCTAACCACTCAAACTCCTGTTGCTTGCAGAGAGAACCCAAAATGGCCTCAGCATTTCATAATGGCCCACAAATACATTATCCCAAATGTGGGGTAGGGACTACTCCGCAGAATTATATAAGATTGGGGAGGAATAAAATGTATATAGCTTAAATATTTTAATATAAACTTTTTATTGAAGTGTCACTATGTTTGAGAACAGCACACAAATCATAAGTGTGCAGAATTTTCAGAGCTCAGTTCAAGAAGAACATCACCATTGCCCCAGAGGGTCCTCCTATGCCCTAATCCTAACACCCACCGAGGGTAACTGCACTTCTGAATTCTTTTTTTTTTTTTTAAGATTTTATTTATTTATTTGACAGAGAGAGACACAGCGAGAGCAGGAACACAAGCGGGGGAGTGGGAGAGGGAGAAGCAGGCTTCCCGCAGAGCAGGGAACCTGATGCGGGACTCAATCCCAGGACCCTGGGACCATGACCTGAGCAGAAGGCAGAAGCTTAACGACTGAGCCACCCAGGCGCCCTGCACTTCTGAATTCTAACAGCATGGCTAGACACTGGTGGTTTTCAGACTTTATATAAGTAAAATCTTACATTGTGTACTTTTTTTCAGGGAAAAATGTACATGCAGTGAAATACACAAATCTTAACTCTATGAGTGATTGTAGACAAATGCATACACCATGAAATCCACAGCTGTACTAAGACATAAAACACCTTTTTCCCTGCAAAAAGTTCCCTAGTGCCCGTTCCCAGGCAGCCACTTTTCTAACTGTTTAATCCCATGTATTAATTCTGTGTGGTCCACATCTTCATATACACAGAGCCACACAGTGTGCATTTTTTGACAGGCTCCTTTCACTCAGCATGTCATCTGTGTGCATCATCCATGTCATTTTATGTATTAGTAGTTTGTTGGATTTTATTGTGAAATAGTTTTCCATTGTATGTCTATAGCATAATTTATTGATTGTATGTCTATACCACATTGCTGCTCTACCTCCCTAACACTGAATTCAGTTGTACTGCAGAGTCTGAGCAAACACAGAAAAATAAAGGGCTCTCTATTTGGCTTTGATCCACAGATTGTAAATTCCCAGAGGACCCAGAACCCATATCTCTACTGAAGCATTTTTTTTTTTTAAGATTTTATTTATTTATTTGATAGAGACACAGCGAGAGAGGGAACACAAGCAGGGGGAGTGGGAGGGGGAGAAGCAGGCTCTCCACTGAGCAGGGAGCCCGATGCGGGGCTCGATCCCAGGACCCTGGGACCATGACCTGAGCTGAAGGCAGACACTTAATGACTGAGCCACCCAGGTGCCCCGATATTGAAGCACTTTTGATTGAATTACAAAGTTATCCTTGCGTGTCCAGATTAGGAAAAGATGTCTTCCCCAGCCCTATGCATCTCGTGGACCAGGAGCTTACCAAGCAGAGCTGACCATGATACTTCTCCCACTCCTCTTAAGCCTGGTGATGCCTGAGGTGACAGGGGTCTAGTCAGAGACTCTGGGCCCTCTGGAGAGGTCTGGAGTCTATGTGTGAGGTGACCATTGGGCTCTGGAATCTATGCTGGGTTTGCCTTCTGACTTTGTCATCTGCTGGCTATGTGACCTTGGGCAGGCCACCTCGACCTCTGAGACCCCACCTCATGTGTGAAAGGTAAAGCTGGGCTCTGGGGAGGGGCCCATGAGGTAACACATGTGAGGTCACTCTGTAGATCATAAGGCTCTATATAAATGTACAGGGCCACGATGGTGCTTGGTAAGATTGTGTCTCTGCAAATAAAATTTGAGCTCCCTGGACAGCAGCTAACTTAGCTCAGGTCACCTGTGTGGAAACTCTCCATGATACTGAATAAAAGGCATATTCTTCTCAGCCCCCCCTGGCCCTAAGTGATGGGAATGAGCAAAATGTAAACATGAGGAGTTGGCTTGTTCTCCATAAGTCCTCAGTGCCACTTAAAGTTTTCATCATCTTAATCATCTTGAATAATCATCAAACTCCCACACTGAAAAGAGCTTGGAAGACACGGCAATGGGAGAGTAGTTGGGTATTTAAGCAATGTTGATTTCCCCTTGAAATGGAAATGCAGTAGCTATCATTAGAAGTATGCCAGACACTTGCCGATGGGTGGGTGGGAGGAGGAGGGCATTTATTGCTTGCCTTGTTCTGAAAAGGCAACAATGCTGGTGCTCTTAGTCCCCCGAGTCTCCTGATCATTGCTTCCCTCTGGAGGTGACATGAAGGTTTGATGCCCCCACCACCTGAAGCTCCTTGCAGAGGGAACTAAATGGCTATGCCTAGCCCCAGCTGAACTCATGACAAGGACTGCCTGGGAGGCTGAAGTTAACACAGGCAGCTCTTCAAAGCCCCCTTGGAAAGTTTTGGGGACCCACCCATGCATGGCACCTGCTGGTGTTCCTCTGTAGCCACGCCTGCAGGGATGAGGGTGGGAGCTCTGTCTACAGCCACTGAGATTGGTTTCAGTGAGGCCTGCAGTCCCAAGGGCTCAGCAACAGTGCTGCCTCCTTGCCTTACTATGAGAGTTCCCCTGAACCCTGCCCTGCCCTGGATCTCAAGGGACAAAAGACAAGGAATTTTCTTTCAGATCCTGAAGCATCCTTGAGGTCCTCCTATGTTTCACTTCTCCTTCTGCCCTGAGAAGTGTTTTGTTCAGCCCCATCCTGTACAGGGGCACACAGCTAGGAGATGGAACCCCAGGCCAGCCTGGAGCATAGAGTCTCTGTTCATTTGTCTTCCCATGTATTCCCATCTTTTGGAGGAAGTTTTTGAGGAAGTGGCTGGGGGCTTCCCAAGTGGACTGGTTGGCACTGGATACATCTGAGGGACCGACTCTGCTTCAGGTTTCCCTATCCTGACCTTTATCCCCACATCGTCCACCCTTTGTGCCGAAAGTTATATAGAATCAGTTCCCAGCTCAGGGCAGTGGTGACCTGTGGGTAGGGGTGCAGGCCATAGCCAGCCTGGCACCCAAACCCTGACAGGAGGTCCTCCTATAAGAGTATCAGTTGCTAAGGATATGGGTATCCCCAGCCTTCCAGGGTAGGAGCCCATGATGCATGGGGTCACTATTCCTCTAAGGCTGAGGATCCCTACACTGCCCTCAGCCTCACCTGCAGGGCTCAAAGTCAGAATTCTGACCTGCCTCAGCCCCAGACAGGAGGTTGTTGGGGTCAGGCTGAGGATGTGGCTGGTATGGCCCCAGATGTTTCTTTCTCTCCCCCTTCCTCCCCCACCCCTCTTCACATGTGCCCATCCCTCCATGATTTGTAAGCACTCTTTACATAGTAGGCTAGGAGGGATATCAGTACTTAACACCTCATATAGGTTTCAAATAGTCCCTTGATCTCTTGTTTCCCTTTTAATTTCATTTATGGTATTTTTGAAACACAGAAGTTAAAAATACTGATTTAATCCATCAGTCTTTCTTCTAATTACTTCTTTTAATGTCATACATAAAAAAAAATCTTTCATTTGTAAACATTATAATTATTCACTAATATTTTCAAAATATATTACATCTAACATTGATTTTAGTAAATAGTACTTCCAATTTTTATATGATGAACATATATGACATTTATAATAAGAGAAACTGTATTATTTTTACTCAAAGTAATAAAAGTCACATTTTTAAAAACCTTGCAAACAAACATAAAACCCTAGGCTTAGGGCATATGATTTCTTTTAAGACCTAGCTGAAACTTACTTCTAAGAAGCTTAGCCTTTGGGATGGATTTTGGTAAAATGACTTTTAATGCAGGAGTAGAGAGGAGGCCACAATCTCTTAGGGCTGTGTCTCCCCCACTTTTTTCAGAAGTCTACCCACTCTATGAGTGTTTTATGCCAGATAAAATGCAGGGTGCTCAGTTAAATATGAATTTTAGGTAAACAAACACTTTTTTAAGTATGTCTCAAATATTTCATGGGATATACTTATGCTAAAAGATGATCTATTGTTTATTTAGAATTCAAATTTAACCAGGAGCCTTGTATTTCTTAATAATATTTTTATTTTAGGGGCGCCTGGGTGGCTCAGTCATTAAGTGTCTGCCTTTGGCTCAGGTCATGATCCTGGGGTCCTGGGATCGAGCCCTACATCGGGCTCCCTGCTCAGTGGGAAGTCTGCTTCTCCCTCTCCCGTTCCCCCTGCTTGTGTTCCCTCTCTTGCTCTCTCTCTCTGTCAAAAAATAAATAAAATCTTTAAAAAATAATAATATTTTTATTTTAGAATTGTTTTACATTTACAGACAATTTATTTGCAAAGATAGTACATGGAGTTCCTATATTGCCTATACCCAGTTTCCTCTATTATTAGCGTCTTAAATTAGTATGGCACATTTGTCACAATTAATGAACACTTTAACACGTTGTAATTAACAATGACAGTATTATTAACTAAATACATACTTTATTTCCTTAGCTTTTCCCTGTCCTGTTCCTTTTCCATAATCCCACCTGGCATTTGGTCATCATGCCTACTCAGGCTCCTCTTGGTTATGATAGTTTCTCAGACTTTTCTTGTTTTTGGTAACCTAAATAGTTTTGAAGTCATGTGTTTAGTAGGCTGCCCATCAGTTGGGATTTGTCTGATATTTTCCTCATAATTAGACATGGGTTATGGGATTTTTTTGGAGAAAGAGCACAGAGATGAAGTGCCATGCTAATCACATCACATGAAGTGTACATATTATCAACATGACTTATCACTGCTGGCGCTGACCTTGATCACCTGGCTGACAGGTATATCTACAGTAAAGTTTATTCTTTTTCTCCCTTTTCCATATTGCATACTTTTTAAAGAAAATCACTATTCACAGATCACAGTTAAGGAGTGAGGAGTTATGTTTCACCACCATGCTGTCTTTATCTACTCCTGCCCAGAGTGAATTCTCCTTCTTCCAATATCTGGGGGCCCTGGGAGTACACAAACCATCACATCACCCTCCAACATCCTGTATTATTGCCCTCTGCTTATCATGTTTCCCACCTGCCCTCCCCACCAGTAAGACTGTCAGCTTAGGAGGGCCAAGGCTGGATCATATGATTGCCTTGTTCCCCAGCACCTGGACCAGAGCTGACCAATATGTGCTTGTTGGTCTAACTTGATGGATATCCTAATCCCAGGCTTCTTTTTCCTGGGGTAGAACAAAATGTTCAAGAATGAGTCCTGCTGAGCCAGGAGGCCCCCAGGCACAGGGCAGATAATCTCTGTCAGGGTCAGCATCCATTTGGACTCTATAGATCCTGCTGGGAAGGGGAGTTGGGTGTCCTGATTTGTATCTGTTCCAGAGGGAAGAGGAAATGCTCATCATAGACACCCTGTCCTCCTGCTTGTCCTTAGGGAGGCTAGTTAAACAGCAAGAGGTATCACTTGCCCTAGGATCTGGTGAATCCCTGTTCAGGATGCTCAGTGGCTGACCAATCCCAGCACCTCTCTGGATGCACCCTCCCTTTCAGGAAGGCCTTCCTATTTATAGAAGACTCTTATCCTGAAGCATGCTTCTGCTGGTATGGTGGTGGACCCTGGACCCACTCATCCTGAGAAAAGTGTTATCTGGCCTCATACCTCTCTGAGGGTGCAGGGACCTCACTGACAGAGCAGTCCCAGAGGCAAGATCAGAAACTTGGAGAGATCAGATCTGCTCCGTTACTCCAGGTGGCCAGGAAACCTGGAACTAAGTTGAGTGGCCAATAGTGACCCCTGGGTAGGAAAGGAGTCCAGGCCTTCAGATCCTGAGAGCACACATGAGTGGATTCTGAGGCAGAAGAGCTCACCACAGTCCCAGGGTTGGCATCACAGTGGGGTGGGTACCATCTGCATCTGGCCTCACAGAAACTTGCCAGGGGCTGGGGCAGCAAAGGTTCTGGGCAGGGGCAGGTGGGGAAGTGAGGTGTTCTGCCAGGGCTGTTCACATGATGACCCAGGTCCTGAGCTTTGGTAGAGTTGAACATTCACTTGGATCTAGAAGAAGTTCTGGAAGGAAGTGAGGCTGCTTTTCCCCCTACTAACTCACCCCCAGATCAAGCCAGTCCCATGGGCAGATCTTATCCTGGGATGGGTCAGATAGGCCATTGCAGTTGCTGAAGGTCATGGGTAGATAGGAGTATGGGGACTAGAGGGACCCTCAGGGCACTCATACTTACAGCAGCCAAGGAGTTGGAACCTGGCACCCACTAGGCAGAGCCCAACATCATGGAGAGTCATGGCAAAATCCCATTGTGTCCACCGGCATCCTGTGTGGGTTTGGCACAGTAACCTGTCCTCTCTTAGCTCCCTTTTCCCCATGGAAAGGTCAGGTAACAGTCTGTCTGCAGCTGCCTCCTGAGTCCTCAGTGCTCAGTGTCCTGTGAGGAGGTCCTGAAGCCCCAGGCTGGTGTGAGCCCTGACCTGGAGGCAGAGGTGCTCCCAGGACACCAAGTGAGGGGATGCTTAGGGAAGCCTCGCCTTAACCCTAGGACCTGACTCTGACAAGGGGCTGGGGGAGCACTCTGGGTCCCCATCAGTCACTCCTATCATTGAGAAATCAGAGGCACTTAGTCAGGCATGCACGTGGAGTAAACTCAGCCTGGGCACAAGCTGAGAACTATGGAGAGAATAGCCTGTGTCACTCCACTTCTCCCTCTGAAAGGAAGGCTCCACAGGTACTGGGGTAGAACAGCAGATGGGGGCTGCCATCCCATTTTCCAGCAAGGGGGTGCTGATACAGAGAGTGGGGTCTGTCCACTGCCACATGGTAAGTTAGCAAATGTACTGGTCCCTAAGCAGTGCACTACCTCCTGAACCATGGTTGCTGTCCCACCTCCTTGTTCTACTCAGTGATGCAGGCTCCTGGGAGCATAGCCCAGGAGTGGCTGTGACAGGGAGGCTCCCAACTTCTCAGTCCCCATTTTCTCTTTCTATAAATCAGAAATCATAACAATACCTCCCCCAGGCTCGCTGTGAGGACTAAATACTGCAGTGCTCAGAATGACAGGGCTCTGTGCAGTGCCAGGCATGTGACAAGCCTCAGGCAGCACTAGCCTTGCCATCACCACCACCACATCCAGGGGAGTGGAACATCCAGGCTGCCCTTCACTCCAGGCTAGTGTTCCCTATCCTTGACTGGCACCTGCTCCCCAGCTCCTGATGCACCTGGAAAAACTGCTGCTTCCACTCTGCTCACAAGGTGAGGACCCTAAGGTCTTACTGGGGGAGTTTGCAGGAGCAAGTGGAGCAGGGTCATAATGGAGTCACCACTTGCAGCCTCCATGCAGGTGCCCATGGCCCTTCTGGACTCCCCTGCTGTGAGAGAGGAGATGAAGCCTTTTTACCCCAGGACCACACAGACCTGAGTGCCAGTGCTAGGATCTGGGCAAAATAGTTCCTTATTGGACACGAGATGATGTGGGTATGAAGACATACCCAATGAGATGATGTGGGTATGAAGACATACCCAATGAGATGATGTGGGTATGAAGACCTTTAGCTGCTTTCAGTGCTGAGTAGAGGAGCAGGTTTTCATGTTCATAGGGATAGCCAAAGGTTTTGAGCTTCAAAATCTTTAGGGAAAGCAAAGAAAGACTGAATCATAGAAAAATGATTCCTTCAGCTACTCACCCTGGAAAAGGCCTGTCCTTGGGCAATATCCTCAGAATTAGGAAAATGGGAAGCTGGAGGCTTTTCTCTGGTGCCTCTTCCTCTTCCTCTCTCACCAGAGTCCCATAGGAGTGTCTTGGGTGGTGAAGTGTGATTGGACAGATATGAGTTGAATTGTGACTCATTGGCCAACCAGTTTCCCCAGAATTGTTGTGCAGAATATCTCTCAGTCCCCATGATTGCTCAACTCCAAAATGAAGGCAGGGTGTTTTGACCAAGGCCATTGGGGTTGGTTGCATTCACACTGGGAGCGTAACTCCAGGTAGAACATGACCCATAGTGAAGAGGTTATCTCACCATACCAAATTCTTTTACCAAATTCTACCTGGCTCCTCTGAGCCCTCTTGTTGACCAAACTTCATTCAACCTTGGCCTACGAGAACTGCAGACTCGCAGCACAAATGATTTCATCCATCCCCTACACTAAGTGATATGCATAAACACTGGCATAGCTTCCAACAGCTCAAGATTATTTCCCTGGCATAACCAAGCCCCCTGCTTAAAGTTTCTGCCTGAGAAATCTCACCCTGCCAAGAGATTTTACTGTCTGTTCCCTCTGACTATATGGCCCTGACATTCCTATTCTTAGAGCACTTTAGAAAACTTGAAATTATAAATCCTTTCTCTACCCCTTTGAGATGTAAAACTTCAACAACCCAGAACTGTTTCCACCCCCCCCCCCCCCCAGGGACCTGGGAGTCACCCCTTCAAAATGTAATCATCTAAAAGAATAGGGTCCCTGTGCTCCAGTCTCTGTGGGAGTGTAGGAACTTAACCTCCTATAAGCCCCAGGTAGCAAACACAGATGGCCTAACCAACCTCACATTGACCAACCTCCCCCAATGTCCTCCAGTACCTTTCCTTCAGCACACCCTAGCACATAAGAGTTTCCTACCTTTTGTTTCAGCAGAGTTGAGATAAATTTAGGCTGAAGTCTCTATGCTTTGTGACAGTAGCCTGAATAAAATCTGTCTTACCACCTTTAACAATGTCTGGCCCTGTTTCTCTTAGTTTCTTCACCAATCAGAGGTCAGCAGTAGACATACATCTAGAATGGGTGAACTTGAAAAATGGGCCAGGGGCACTTAGAAGGTAGGATTGAAGGATGCAGAAGAGAGGCTCACCTTTTAGAGATCATTTAGTCTGTATCTGTGCCTTGGGGCAGGTTTAGACAGAGCCCCCCCCAAGAGAGAGTAATCTCTCTCTCACCTTAACCAGAGAGGGACTGACTAAGGGGAGCTGGGCCTTGACTTACCCAAGGGAGCCCATTGGACCAGAGTTGAAGTGGGCAGTGTGGCTATTGGCTGTCTACTCACAGTCCACACACACTGGTCGCAACAGTGGTCCCTTTACCTTGTCTCCAAAGTTTCAATCTGCTGCTCTCAGTGGTCTCCATGCTACAACCCTTCCTGCCACATGAGGGTTAGAATCATCAATATGGTTGGCGTTACCAGGCTGCCTCTGCTGTCTGTGAGTCCTGGGAGTCTTCAGAATGTCCCTGTGGGCAGACTGGAGCTGTCCTGTCACTCAAGAAGCTGGGAAAGCCAAAAGACAGAGTTAAGTAGAGACACCCACAAGCTGATGGAGGCCATTCAACCATGAGGATCAACCTCCTCAGCAGGAATGGCACCAAAGCCATTCACATTAGACCTGGTGTGGAAACTTTGGGAGATCTTGCCACCCTGAGCCCAGCCTGATGTTATCCCTGTCTTGACCAACTGTGAAGGTTCTGGGTGAGAAGGTGGATAATTCAAATTGGCACAAGTTAGAGCTGTTGGTCTCACAAAGGGTCCAAGGAGGCCTAGCCTTCACTGTTAGTACAGACTCCTCAGGCCAGTCTGACCTCTCAACTTTTGGCCCAGGGGTAAGGAAGAAGGGATTTAGGGGCTAGAGAAAAGGGTTGAAGTTGTAGAGACATAGAATGAGACATGGTATCCTTCATCCAGTTTGAGCAGGGACCATAGCAGTGGGACCAGTTAGAATGGCAAAAATTGACAAGGCAAGAAACAACAAATGTTGGAGAGGTAGTGGAGAAAGGGGAACACTCTTACACTGTTGGTGGGAATGCAAATTGGTACAGCCACTTTGGAAAACAGTGTGGAGGTTCCTCAAAAAATTAAAAATATAACTACCCTATGATCCAGCAATTGCACTACTGGGTATTTACCCCAAAGACACAGATGTAGTGAAAAGAAGGGCCATATGCACCCCAATGTTCATAGCAGCAATGTCCACAACAGCCAAACTGTAGAAAGAGCTAAGATGCCTTTCAACAGACGAATGGATAAAGAAGATGTGGTCCATATATACAATGGAATATTACTCAGTCATCAGAAAGGATGAATATCCAACTTTTGCATCAACATGGATGGGAATGGAGGAGACTATGCTAAGTGAAATAAGTCAAGCAGAGAAAGTCAATTATCATATGGTTTCACTTATTTGTGGAACATAAGGAATAGCATGGAGGACATTAGGAGAAGGAAGGGAAAAATGAAGGGGGGGGGAATTGGAGAGGGAGACGAACCATGAGAGACTATGGACTCTGAGAAACAAACTTAGCGTTTTAGAGGGGAGGGGAGTGGGGGGATGGGTTAGCCTGGTGATGGGTATTAAAGAGGGCACGTACTGAATGGAGCATTGGGTGTTATACGCAAACAATGAATCGTGGATCAGTACATCAAAAACTGATGATGTACTGTATGGTGACTAACATAACATAATTAAAAAAAAAAAAAGCTCAGTGTGGAGAAGGCATCCTTCGAGAGCAGTCATCTGACCATCAGCCATGCTTCACAGGTTAGAGCCCAGGGCACAGGACAAGTGAGAGGCAGAGCCACCGTATACTGACATTCCCTGCTCCACCTGGAATGTGATTGAGATCAGAAGTCTCTGGGTCCTTGGCAGGCCCTGGAGGCTCAGGCCATCAAGCTCTCAGGGTCTTGGGACCAAGCCTCAGGCAGCATTCTTCTCCCTGGGGTCTCATCTCACTCAGTGTCATCATGGAAAGGACCCGAACAGGTTGCCCCCTGAAAGACCTTTCCTCAGAGACAGAATTCCCCAATCCTCCCCCAATCCGTCCCTGGGGTAGTCAGTGTGGGGTTTCCTTTATTTACTAAAATCCAGTGGGAGCACTTCAGGCACTTCTCAGCCATAAAGTGAAGGCCTGGCAGGCAGGTGGTGGGACAGAGACCATGGCTGTGTACCCCCCCTGGGGGGAGGGCAGTTTTCTCTGTGAGGAGCAAAGAGAAGTAGATGAACTTGGCCTGAGGTTGAATGAGAACCCTACCCCTTCCATCTCCAGGCCAGTCCCTCCGAGCTGGGGCCCTTCTGCTTCCATTGGCAATTATCATTACAAAATAATTCCATGTTCTTTGTTACATTTCCATTATTGACAGACTGCAATAACAATCACATCTTAATAGCGAAGTTGGGATACATTGACTGGTGGTAGGAGATGGTTGTTTTGGACTCAGCCAGTATCAGACAAGGAAGGAGAAAAGTACAGATGTCAGGTAAGGGGCCACAGCTTGGCTGAGAGGCCCCTTGGCCCCCAGAAATTGATGCTCATGGCTTTGTTGTCACCTCCTCCAATTTCCAGGAGCTCAGAATGCCCTACAATCAGCATCATAGAATATCAGAAATGCCATTTCATCTTATCAACCTCTAATTTTATACATGGGGAAGCTGAAGCCCAGTGAGGTTGCATGACTGACCAGAGTCACCCCGAGAACCTGGTGGGAGGGCTCCAATGTGGGGAGGGGAATACACTGCTTGGCCTCTTAGGAGTCTTGACCTCATATCTGAAGCCTTTAGCCTAGTCCTTATACAGAGGTCTAGGGTCTCTATTCTCTTTTGTTACTTGTCTGGTAAATTCTCATCACTTCAGCAATCCTGAAGTCTGATTTCTGCCTCCTCAATTCAGCAAGGAGGAATGGCTCCGCTGAGACAGGCAGGGTATACCTGGATCACATTGAGAAAATGCCACCAACAAAGGACCCAGGTGAACATGAGGCCACCTGCTACATTCTCATATGTTTCCTTTCTCTCAGGGTGTAGAGTTCTGCCCAGCCTGTTTGCCCATGCCTGAAACATTTGCTTCATATATCCTATCCAGTTTTATATTTGTCTATCATGAAGGGGCAGGTCCAATATCATTGATTCCACCATTCCTGGGGACAGGAATTTGCTTTTTCCCCATGCCGTGGCACTCAGGTTCAGACTTGGGTTAATCATAGTGCATCTGTGGTGTGTGCAATCCCCATCTTGTCACATTGTGCTTTATTTTCCCCTCCCATTTCATTTCCCTCCCTTCCCATCTTCTCATAGGAACCATACCAATGGGTTTAATATTTAATATTCATATGGGTATGAATATAATAATTGTTTGGATATGCATGTAACTAAATAAAATGTCATTTTGCTTTAGGTCATGTTTTTTTTTTTTTCACGTGTTTCCTTTATTCAACACCATCTATGTTGCTGTGTGTGCACATTACTTTGACTTCTGTATGACATTCCTTAATGTGCTTCAACTGTACTTTATGTATCCATTACCCCACTGGTGGGCTCCGAAGTTGCTGCTGGCTCCTGCAGCTATCAGGATCAAGACCTCACTTGACATCCCCACATATATCCTCTTAGAGTTTGGAAAAAATTATATTGAATTTTGGACTTAAAACAGAATCAAGATGCCAGGGTTATAGACATCAGAAATGACCACTGAGGGAAAGTGTGGTATTGTCATCCTTAGAGATTTGTAGGACGGGCATGAGTATAGCAGAGTTATAGTTAACTTCTTCCCTTATTCTTACCCCAGCACACAGAAAGAAGAATCAGTTACTTCCCCAGCATGTATGTATCCTAATTTTCCATTATATACTTTTTTATATTTCTAGCAAGGGAAACATTTGATCTGACAGGAACATGTCATTTAGACCTGATGACTGTGGTTACTCACCTCCAGCTTTCTCTCTTTGGAGGGCTCCCTCTGTGGGGTTCTCTCTCTCCTCTTTTTTTCTCTAAAACCTTCACTCCTGGTGTCAATACTTACTGAGTCTGAGCCCAAAATTTTATGATAGGCAGGGATTGCTGTTGAGTTCTGGCTGCCTTTTTTTTTCTTTCCTTCTTGAGAACTGCCCCTGAGTTGAAGAATCGGAAGCATAAAAGGATCTAATTACTTGCCTGAAAGGAGAATTGAGGAAGAGAAAATACCAGGAGAACAAACACAAAGTAATTAATATTTATACAAATTATCATTTTTGTTTAATGAGTAATCATGCACAGCAGAATTGTGAAAGGGAAATGCCTGATTGTCCAATTTAGAGAAATCTGAATTTATACCCTGTTATTACTGAACCCCTCTAAGCCTCCATTTTTATATATAATAAATATTTTCTATATCCTTAGGACAATTGTGAGGATTAGAGATGTGGTATCTTGAGCTACCTAGTATGGGTTAAGGTCCATAGTAGGTTATTTCATCTTTGTTAGTCATTCTTATACTACAGATCATGCTGGTGCAAGGTCAATGTGAACAAGCCTGGAAGCTCTTGGTATATTTGTGCAGGGCTGAATTATGTCTGGTGCCATGGTCATTCTGGGCACCTGCACCGAGGATAGATTTTTTTTGAGGCCATTGTAAACTACGGACTCAAGCACCCATCTTCCCACTCCTGCTTTGCATTCCTGTGCCTGTGAGCTCCAAGAAGCTCTGTACTAAATAGATCTAGAGATCTCAGCGGCATTTCTTAAAATAATCCCACAATTACACCTTATTCACAGAAATTCCTGGAAAATGAATCTAGACACTGCTTCTCTATTATAGCCTTCCAGGTGCCCCGAGGACCCTGCTGCTTTGGAGGGGGTGTTGTGCTCAGACCAGACATTAATGGGGACATTGGAATTCTCTTCCAGGTTAGATTTGCTAAGACCCAGAGCTGGTGCCAGAGCAGAGAACAAACAAACAAACAAACAAAACCCAACACCCAGTGGTGAACACTAACTTCTCCATCTTTTATGGTGTCATTATTTACGGCCTGAGGGAGGAGAAGAAGGTTTCATAAATGTGTTGTATGATTTGTTTCAGAATTTACAGATGGAATTTTAATGAAGAATGTTGACTTTATGTGATATAGTTTGGTGCTTCTGTGTAATGACTGGATTTGAAACTCATGGCTCAGAGCTGACTTTTGGAAATGAACCCCAGGGCATAATTGAGGATGAAGAAGAGCAGCCTTATCCCTTTGGTGGAAGGTTTTTAGATCCTGGACAGGCTGAGAGAGAGAGAGAGGCCCTGAAGATGGGATGAATCTGCATCAGAAATGGAATGAGGGTCTCAACAAACCGACCTTCTGGACTGTCCCTTCTTCTCTGCCTCAGTCTGAAGGATGAATACCACATGATTATGTCTCCAAAGACTCCAAAGGCCAATACTGGTAGTTGTGTGGACACAGAGGCAGAATTCCTTTGAGAGCAGTTGACTGGTATCATCTTGAACTGCTAACCCTGCAGAGGCAAGATATGTGCAGATGGGCTGAAGCAGATTAAAGTATGTGGGCGAGATGAAAGTTAGGAGGGGACTGAAGAGAGCATGGGGAAACCTGAGAGCCAGCCTGGTGGAGAGCATTCATTGACTGCCACGTGGCCTTGCACTATGCAGGGTGCAGACTAGAGTGTGGGGTAGGCTAAAGAAAAGGAAATAGAAGGGAAGTCTCTGCATTTGGGGAAAATAAGACGTATACTGGAAAATCAATGGCTTTGAGATTTAAGCAGAGGATGAGTGTGAGTCCCGGCATCCAACAAACATGTGTTCTGGGTGCTGGGACCCTTGGCTGACCGACTGAACGGTCACTCAGAGAGGACAGCTCAGAGTGAGCTGTATTAAAGGACTCATCCAAGATGAGACTCACAGCATCCCATAATGTTACTGTTGGTAGGGACCTTATCAACCACCAATTTTCTGTCTAATGTGAAAATACTCTTTAAAAAGATATTTTCAATGTAAAGCATAGATGTATTCACACAGATGGTTTTTATTTTATCACCTGGCTCCATGAACGTGTGTGTGTATGTGTGTGTGTGCTTGTCAGCACCCATGCATATGTACCTATGTGAAAGGAAGGGCACAATCTGTTTTTCACCCTTCTTGCTGCTTCCAAGCTTTGGCAACTTAGCAGGGGTGGTGCTGGTCCTTCCCCCTTCCACCTCAGCTCCTGTTAGTGCTGATCCTTGACATATGGGTAATTTGGTCCTCACCTCCTCACCTATGATCTGTCATTGACAGAACCTGAGACTGCAGGATGGATATAGTGGTGATACCTTTAATTACAACCCAGGAGACCTGAATTCTCTTTACACCTCTGCTCAATCATCTGTGTGGTCTTGAGAAAACTCAACACCTCCAGTCTTGGTTTTCTATTGTTTGGCACAAAGGATTTGAGGTAGGAGCTGTACCATGATCATAAGATCCCTTCAAGTTTTAACATATTGCAGTTAAAACATGCTGTTTAAAACATTGAGATTATACACTGTTTTTATAGAAGCCAAACTTTCAAGGTTACCTATTTTAGGTAAATAAAATATTGAGGAAAATATATGCTAGGTCCACATTTGGAGATGGTCACAGTTTGTCAGCCTATAGATGAACTAGAAAGTCAGCTCTGAGAACCAAGAAGATTAGAAGAAAAAAATCTAGAAGAAAAAGCTTGGAGGGTGAGTATATGTAGAGAAAGGAGAGGCGGAGTCTGCTTCATAGAGCACAAGCAAAGTATCACCTGATCTCTTTAGGAGCTGACAGGTATTTATTTTCCTATAGGATTTTGGACTGGATATTCAAAGGAGAGGAGTATTTTATCCCTTCTTTGTCTCCCACGAGCTCATGCAAGCATGTGTGCGTGCACACACACACACACACAATGAGGTGTGTGCATCATGAGCTGACATTGATGAGGAGGAACATCTGAAAGGACATGAGTGTTTGTAATGAATCTAGGTCTCCTTGCCATCTTCCTGAGGGTCTGCAGGACCCTAAGAGATGGGGGCTTCATTTTATACTTTAAGGATTAGCAGGCACTAGAGGAATTGATACTGGATTTGTTTAGATGAGAAATTAGAAATTATTATTGCCGGGGTGCCTGGGTGGCTCAGTCAGTTAAGCGTCAGACTCTTGATTTTGTCTCAGGTCATGATCTCGGGGTCCTGAGATTAAGCCCCACCTAGGGCACTCTCCCTGTGCCTCTGCCCTTCCCCTCTCTCATGTGCATACACACTCTCTCTCTCTCTCAAAATAAATAAATAAAATCTATTAAAAATTATTATTGCTTAGGAAGGAACAAGCCTGAAGCATAAACACATCAGATTGTGCAGCTGTACTCCCTGCTAATGATGCATTCACCCTGAGCCAAATCTCTTGGCGACTATTTAAAACAGTGAAAGGACATGAACCACCTCCTTCAACTGTGGGTGAATATTTTCATGGAGAACAAGGAAATGACTGCTTTGTTCACACTCAGTCTTGAATTAGGTAGTGTTAGGCCTTCAAGTTTGGCCTTTGCATATCCTTATGAATTTTTAAATTATTTTGTTAATTTTTAAGACAATATTGCTGGGACTTTGGAAGTGCATTGAATGTGTAGATCAATTTGGGAAGAATTGGTAAGAATGTTGAGTCATGACCCCTAGTCAGGCGTAGTTCCTCCTTTATGCAGGTCTTTTTCTCTTGGCAATGTTTTGTAGTTTTCAGTGTTACACATCTTTTGCTTGATTTAGTGTTAAATATTTCATATTTTTTATCTTATTCGAAATAGTATTTTAAAATCCTTAAGTTCCAAAATATCCTTTGTTAGTATTACAAAATACAATTCATTTTTTGTCATGGATATATATTTTTAAGCAGACTTTATTTTTTAGAACCGTTTTAGATTTACAAAAAAAGTTGGGAAGAGAGCACAGAGAGTTCACATATATCTGCCCCAGTTTCCATCACTGCAAATAACTTATATTAGTATGGTGCATTTTTCACAATTAATGGGCCTATATTGATGCATTATTGTTTACTATAGTCCATAGTTTATTCAGATTTCCTTAGGTTGGTTGGTTGGTTTGTTTTTGTTTTTCCCTAATGTCCTTTTCCTGTTCCAGGATCCCATCCAGAAAACCATATCACATTTTGTCAGCATGTCCCCTTGGTCTTCTCCTGGCTCTAACAGTTTCCCAGACTTTCCTTGTTTTGGATGAATTTGACAGTTTTGAGGAGTACTGGTCAAGTGTTTTGTAGAATGTCCTTCAATTAGGGGGTGCCTTGGTGGCTCAGTTGGTTAAGCATCTGCCTTCGACTCAGGTCATGGTCCCAGGGTTCTGGGATCTAATCCCGTGTTGAGCTCCCTGCTCAGCAGGGAGTCTGCTTCTCCCTTTCCCTCTCCTGCTCTCTCTCTCTCACTCTTTCTCTATTCTATTCTCACTCTCTATTCTCTCTATTCTCACTCTCAGTCTCTATTATTTAAAAAATAATAATTAAAAAAAAAGAATGTCCTTAAATTGGGATTTCTCTGATGTTTTTCTCATGATGAGACTGGGTTTACAGATGTTTTGGAAGATGGGTGATCACAGAGATAAAGTGCTATTCTCATCACCAAAGGGTCCACCCTATCAACATGAGCTATTGTTGTTACTGTTCCCTTCATCACCTGGCTTGGCTGGGGCAGAGTTTGTCAGGTTTCTCCACTGCAAAGTTATTCTTTTTTCCCCTTCCCATATTGGACTTTTTAGAAGGAAGTCACTGTGTGCAGCCCACACTTAAGGACTGGGGTATTATGCTATCCCTGCTTGAGGGCAGAGTATCTACATAAATTTTTTGGCATTCTTCTGCATGGGGAGTTGTCTCATCTTCCCAGTGTATTTGTTTATTCAGTCATTTATTTATATCAATGTACACTCATGGATATTTATTTTATGCTTAACTGGGTTATAATCCAATACTAATTTATTTTATTGCTCAATTTTGATTTAGTTTTGGCCATTGGGTATACTTTCAGTTGGCTCGCACTTCTCTTTGACATGCCTGCATCAATGTGGCTTTGTTGTTCTTGTTAGCACTTTCTTACTTTCTGCTCCAGGATTCTCTTGTCTATTTCTTGTCCAGACTTAGAATCAACCATTTCTCCAGGGAGCCCTGGTTCCTTTTATTGGAGAATGATATTAGAAACCAAAATATGAACAATAGGTATAATTGATTTTTGTATAATGAATTTGTATCCTGCAAACTTGATAAACACATTTATCATTTCCACTATGTGGTTTTCTTTTGTTTTGTTTTTTGTACTTTCTGTTTTTTTTTAACTTGAATAAGCATATCATCTGTGAAGAAAGACAGTTTAACTTATTTCTGTTCAATCTGGATGTCTTTAATTTTCTTGCTTCTTTAAGTGTTTAGAGGTTCTAAAACAATGTTGTAGATAAGGACCATATGTCTTTTTTTTATTACTGAGGGAATTTTGAGGGAAGTATTGAATCTTCACTGTTAAGCATGACATTAACTTCAGATTTTTCATGGATTCCTTTTACCAGGTTGATAACTGAGAGTTTTCATTATGAATGGATGTTAGATTTTTGTCAACTTCTTTTTCTGTATCAGTTGAGATAATCACATGGTTTCTCTAATTTTAGATTGTTAATATGGTTAGTTACATTGACTGATTTTCTAATGTATTCTGATACTAAAGGATTTGTCCTCCACAAGACTGCCTCACTTGAGACGCCAGCCAAACTTTGGGATCCCTAGGTCAGGTGCACTCAGACCAAGTGGCTACAAATCCAGAAGGTCCCCACACCTTGCTCCAGTTCAGTAATTCATAAAACTCAGGAAAACACTATTATGAGTACTACTTTATTGTAAAGCATATAGATCAGGACTAGCCAAATGAGACACAGAGTAAGCTATAGAAGGGTCCTCAATGCAGAGCTTCCATGTTCTCTCCCTCTGAAATCAGGGCATCAATTTCTGTTTTCAACTTCTTTTGAGTTTAATGTTGTATTTTCATTTCTGCCAGACCAAACTATATTTTGTAATTTTAATGTTGATTTTTCTTTGATCTGAGTGTTTGTTTATAAGTGTGTTATTTAGTTTCCAGATAATTGGAACTTTTCAAGAGATATTTCTGTTATTGATTTCTAATAAAATTGCAATATGGTCAGAGAATGTGTTTTATGTATTAGCTTAATTATTTTAAATTGATTGAGATTTTTTTGTGGCTGAAAACACACTCTAATCTTGGAAAATACTCTGTGTGCAGCTGAAAAGAAATGGTTATGGTGCTTTTTTGGGTGTAATATTCAATAAATGTCAATTAGGTCAAGTTAGTTGATAGTATTTTTCAAATCTTCTGTATTGCCACTGATTCTCTCTATACCTGTCCTATGAATTATTGAGAAACAGATACTAAATCCATGATTAAAGTTGTGGATTTTTCTCATTTCTCCTTGTAATTCTTAATTTTTGCTTTAATATTTTGTTATATTTTTGATATGTTTGATATTTGTTATAGTAACTTGTTATTAGGTCTAACTCTGTTATTCTTTTGATATTTTGAAACTGTGTTTAGAATGGTTATGTGCTCCTGATGAACTGATCATTTTTATTGTGGCCTTCTTTTCTGTTAATATTCTTTGTTCTGGAATCTACCTTGTCTCATATCGATGTAGTCACTCCAGCCTTCTTTTGACAAGTACTCGAACAGTATATCTCTTTCAATCTTTTTATTTTTAATGCATCAGTGACTTTATTTTTAAAATCGGTTTCTGCTAGGCCCCATATTAGTGGATCTTGGTATTTGTATCCAATTTGGCAATCTCTGCAAGGGCTTTCAATTCCTTTATTTCTATATTAAATAATCTATTTATTTGTTTAGATTTATTTATTTAGATGCCCAGCAGGTATCATTTTTTTATTCTGCCTGGAAGTTTTCTTTTAATCGTTCTTGTAATGCAAGGCAGTAATTCAACTGAACTACTACTACTATTACTACTACTACTATTATTAAATTTTTTTAAAAGTTTTTGTTTTGCCTTTGTTTAAGAAAGTTATTTTCACTGGATATACTATTCAAAGTTGACAAAGTTGACGTTTCAGTACTTTTAAGATGTTGACCACTGTTTTCCCACTTGCTTTGTGTCTGACCAGAAATCTGCTGTTATTCTGTATCTGTTCCATTGCATATAAACTACCTTTCTTCTTTAGCTGCTTTTGACATTTTCTCTTCATCACCGGTTTTGAGTAACATGATGATGATGCACCTTGGTGCACTTTTATTCATGTTCTTGTGCTTGGAATTATTGACCTTGGATATGTGACTTCATAATTTTCATCAAATTTGAAAAAAAAATTGTCATTATTTCTTCAAATATTCTTTCTGTTCCCCTCTTGACTCTCATCCTTAAAGGACTCAAATTACACATATATTAAAATAGTTGAGGTTGTCCCAAACCTCACAATATTCTGTTCCATATATGTATGTATAATATTATGTATAATTTAAATATATATAATTTCTCTTTCTCTCTCTGCAATTTATTTTGAAGTTCACAAATCTCTTCTGTGATATCTATCTGCTATTATTCACAATCCAAAATGTTTTGCATTTTACACAATTAAGTTTTTATTTCTAAAAGTTTGATGGGGGCATTTTTTATATCTTTTATATCTCTATTTATATTTTTTAAAAATATAGAATACAGATGTAATAATTGTTTCAGTGGCCATGTTTACTAATTCTAATATCTATGGCAGGTTTTGGTTGATTTCAATTGATTTTTGTCATCATGGATCATATATTCCTGCTTCTTTGTATGCCAGGTAAATTTTTACGTGACACCAGTTATTGTTAATTTTACCTTGTTAGGTGCTGGATAATTTTTACATTCCTGTATATATTATTGGGCTTTGTTCTGGGATGGTGTTATATTACTTGGAATCAATTTGTTCCTTTGTGTCCTACTTTCAACATTTCTTAGGCTGGATTGAGCTACTGAAACAAGAACTTCCTGCATACTGTAGCCAATGTCCCATGAATTATGAGATTTTCTAGTCTATCTGGTGAAAGCAGGTACTACTCTTATTCTCTGTGACTGCTGAGTACTGTTACCTCTAATCGTTTTGGATAGTTATTTTCCTGACCTTGGGTGACTTTCTTACACCTATGCACTGATTAGTGCTCAATTACCCAGATTTGGTTGTTAATACTACAATGTGTAAGGCAAACCTCCTGGGAGGAATTTGACTTGCTCTTTCCAAAACCAAATGCAAATAGATTAATTCTCCCCTCTTTTGAAGATTCTAAGCCTTGGTTCCTTTTCCTCTGTAATACAGGTACTTGACAACTGGTGGGTTGTGTAAATGGAATATTTTCTTCCTCCTCTAGGTGACTGGACAGGAGGACAAGAAGCCCTAGACCCCAACATCATCACTGGTACTTGACCTGGCTAGGGTATGGGACATGTGCTCCTGCATGCTGAGCTAGTCCCAGGCAGGGATCAGCTTCCCCAGGAGGATAGAGTCTCCTGGGACTTATTAATTCTTGATTCTAGTAGTTTATTTTTTTTAATAGACCTTCTTCTCTATTAAAACAATAAGATAGTCCTTGAATAGAGTTTAGTTCTTAATTCCTAATATGTATATCTTGTATTTATTTTTCTTGACTTAATGGACAGGCTAGGAGTTTCAGTATAATGTTCAGTACATTAGAAGTGTTGGGGGTACATTCTTTTTCCCATTCATGGTTTTTTACAAAGTAGGATATTAGATATAGGTTTTTTTTTTTTTTTAAAGATTTTATTTATTTGACAGAGAGAGACACAGTGAGAGAGGGAACACAAGCAGGGGGAGAGAGAGAGGGAGAAGCAGGCTTCCCGCGGAGCAGGGAGCCCGATGTGGGGCTCGATCCCGGGACTCTAGGATCATGACCTGAGCTGAAGGCAGACGCTTAACTACAGAGCCACCCAGGCACCCTATAGGTTTTGTTTTTTATTTACTTGTTTGTCTCCTTGTTTTACCCTTTATCAATTTGAGAAAAGTCTCTTTTATTCATAGTTAACCTGAGAGTTTTATTATAATTAGATGTGGAAATTTGTGAAATTCTTTAATTTTTCTTCCATTGAGACAAGTATGTTTTTTCTTTTACTTGGTTAATGTGATGAATTATACTGATTGATCGATGAATGTTAGACCACATCGGCATTGCTTAGATAAATCCAAACGTGACATAATGAATTACATTTCTTTGTGTATTTGTGCATGTGTGTTTGCTGTATTCAATTTGCTAGTATTTTATTAAAGACTGTCCATTTCATGAAGGATATCTTTCCATAGTTTTCTTTTTTTATAACTTTATTTGGTTGTAATATTATTGTAATACTAGCTTCATATAATGAGGTGGGGAAATGTTCCTTCCTCTATTTTAAGAAATAATTTGAGTAGTATGGGTATTATTTGTACTTAAATATTGATAAAATTAATCAGCGAAACTATCTATATATTTTTTCGTCTGATAGTACTAACATCTGTTTCATATTTCAGTCTGGTTCTAATGATTACTTTGTTTCTTAAAAGTGTATTTTTTGCTTGCTGTTCCATCTTCTTTGTGGTATTCCTGTGGAAGCTGTGCATCTTGTATAGCACAGTAGATATTGAAAATATCTAATAAATAGGTATAGACTTAAAAGTCGGCATACCTTTTTGTCTACTAGGCAAGGGCTTGAGTAAATCTAATTTTGTGATGAACTGGATTTGAAGTTTGTTGTTTTTATGGTTACCCGGGGAGCGCAACAATATTAAATTCTTCTAGAGATATCTGGAGTTTAAGGTGAGGGTTAGTTTGGATATGTTTTCCTAGGGACTGTTGCATCCATACCCTGAAGTTTCCCTTTGCATCAGCCACAGAGAGAATCTGTCTCTTGCAACTTACTTGTACTCCATGCTTCTTACCCTGATGAGGTCTGGGGAGTGAAAGGGAATTCTGTTGATCTGATTAAGCCATATCTCAGTCATAGATAGGCACTATGTCCCTATGTCTTGGGAGGGCAGGCTTAGATGTGAGGTAATCCTGCCTCTCACCTGGTGTAGTTCTGAGTCTGGCACATATTTCTCCCCACTCCCAAGGTTGATTTTTTTTTTCTGTTCTTTTTCCCCAACTGCAATGAGATTTCACCAGTATCCTAAGACTGACAGTGTTTTTTCCCCTTTCCCTTATATATATTTTTTCCAGATGTATTCAGATATAATTGATATATAACATTGTGTAAGTTTAAGGTGTACAAAGTATTGATTTGAAACACACATAGCAAAATGATCACTACAGTTGAGTTAGTTAACACTTCCCTCACTTCACATATTCACCATTTCTTTTTTTGTGGTAAGAACATTTAAGATTTATTCTCTTAGCAACTTGCAATTATATAATACAGTATTATTAGCTATAATATCTATCTATATCTATCTATATGTATATCCATTCATCTGCAGATACAGTTCATTTGCATGCCTTGGCCATTAAAAAAAAAGATGCAATGGACATGGAAGTGCAAATATCCCTTCAATATCTTGATTTCATTTCCTTCATATATATATATATATATATATATTCATTTCCTTCATATATATATACATATATATATATATATATATCCAGAAACAGGACAGCTGAATCATATGGTAGTTCTATTTTTAATTTTTTTAGGTACCTCAGAAATGCCTTCCATAATGGTTGTACCAATTTACATTCCTACAGTGCCCAAGGCCTCTCTTTTCTCCACATACTTGCCAACTATTTGTCTCTTATCTTTTGGATGAAAGCTATTCAAACAGGTGTGAGGTGATATCTTATTGTGGTTTTGATTTGCATTTCCCTGATGATTAGTGATGTTGAGTATCTTCTTATGTACCCATTGGCCATTTTTATGTGTTCTTTGGAAAAATGCTTATTCAGCTACTCTGCCCATTTATTAATCATATATATATATATATGCTATTCATATATATATTTGCTATTCAGTTGTATGAGATGATTTCCTTATGTATTTGGGATGTTAACCCCTTATCAGGTTAATGTTTTGCAAATATTTTATCCCATTCATATGCATAACAGGAGGAAAGCTAAGAAGTTCATAAATATATAGAAATTGACTAACACTCTTAAACAACCAACAATGAAGAAAAAATCAAAAGAAAAATTTATATATATTAATAAATATAATAAATATAATATATAATAATAAAAATAAGATATATAAAATTATATATAATTTATATACAAATATAAATATATATATATTTAAACAACAACAAAAACCCAACACACTATTTTTCCCTCTTAGTACTTTAAATACACACTTTCATTATCTTTGGGCTTGCATTGTTTCTAATGGCAATCTGCAAACATTTTAATGTTTTCTCCCTTTATAGTGGTTTTTGTGCCCTGCTTTTTTAAAGATTTTCTGTTTATCATTTTTCTTCAGCAACTTGATTATAATGCAACATAGTGTGGTTTCCATTGGATTATGTGTCCTTGAGTTTTGTCAAGTTTCTTGATATTGGCCCATATGTCATTGTCCTGCAAATTCCAACAGCCTGTCTCCTTGGCTTCCAATTGCTTCTTACTTCAGTGAAACACCTGTGCCCCACTGGGATTCCCTCTCCCTGTGCCACAGGTAGGAAGGGGACTCCAGAGAAAATATCTCCTCTCAGACATCATAGTTCTGTACTGTGTGTTGTCTAACTTGGGAAATACTGTTACTTCACATATATAGTTCAATTTCCCCATTGTGTAGACAGGAGGTCAAGTCTGGTACCTCTTAACTCTCTTAGGGCCAGAAGTGAGGCTTCTTTAGTCACTCTTACTTAAAGGTTCATCAGTTAGCCACTCATGTGCACCTTTACAAGTCTCTCCTCTCCGTATAACTATAAAGTTGTGATGTGTACATAAAGCAAATCAAATCTAATATTTAAGAGACTGATTTCAAATTAAGTTAAACTGTAGCACTTGACACACTCTTGATTTTTCTGACTTTGTTTTGTGTATTGTTTGCTTGCATCTGGTAGTTTGTGTTGCTCAGAGATCCCATTAAATGATCCCCTTTCCCTGTCATACCACATGCCCAGTCTCTACTTGGGCCCATTTTTTGCACAGTGGGACCCCTCCACTGGAAGGGAGCTGGTCTTTTCTCAGTTTTAGTGGGAACATGAATCCCCACTTACACACCTGTCACCAAAATGACTTAGGCCTAATTTGGCCCTTGTCCTCACTGACCCCAATTCTTTTAGGAGAAGCTCTAGTCTAAGTCCTGTCATCTTTTGGTTGGCACTCAATATCAGCATGAATTAAAGAGATAGCAAGGAAAGTAGATGGCTTATCCTTATGATGGATTGAGGTGATAATAAGCATTTATTGAGGGTCTAGGCACAGGGATGGTGCTGATATACACTGGTATATTAGACCAGTGTGGTCTCTGGCCCTGTGGAGGTTAGAATCTAAAATATAGTTCACACAAACAGAAACTACTTTAATATCACTTGTCAGTAAAAATTTCCTTTGTTTGGATTAGTAAATTTCATTTTCCCCTTTTAGAAATGTCTTTGCTGTGAATTAGACCAGTAATTGGTATAATCCTCGAAATCACCCAAAATTTTGTTGTAATGTATGCTCAAATAGGCCCTTAATAGTGACTTAACACATCATTGATACTTAGAGCACATCTCTGATGTATCCCTGGAAACAAATAGGTAAGACCATTAGATTAGAACATCAGAGGAATACAGACAAAGTGTATCAAGGAATCCTGAGCATTTTCCAAGGAATACCCTATACTCCAGGAATCATTGTATCCATCATGCTTCTGCTATGTGTCACCATCTCTGTAAGGCACTTACACAGTGAAGCCATTCTGGTTTAGTAGCCAATCTTCCACTGCCTGGAAGACCATTTGACCCTTTCCCATTGTTACCATTGTTACTTTAGAATAACCAGTTTTCTGTGAAGCCAATATAATTTCAATTTTCAATGGTCAAGAAATTTTTATATTTGCCACTTTGGGTCTAAAGTGATAAAAACCCAATCATCTTGGAACAAAGGTGTTTTATTTTTGTCTTTTGAACAGTTTAGCATGAATGTGGAATGTACAGCCATCATCCAGCAGAGAGAAGTAGGAGCAGCCCAACCTTATTTTTGAGAAACAAGTACCTCTTCCTGCCTCTTTCTCTGATCCTGAAAACTAAATGTATTTTTAAGGTGCTGCACAGAAAGCTAAAGCAAGAAACTAACAAGTTCATGGAGAAATGTGGTGTTTTCACTGAAGAATAACTGTGTTTTTTAAGTTTTTCTCTATATTTTACAATGACCCCCTGGTGGCTAATATGTCTTCCCTTCTCCTAATGCTCTCCTACAGCTTTTCTCATTCCTCTGCTCACTGAGTAGAACCAAACTGGTTGATGTCTGTATGTCAGAAGTCTGCAACTGAGCAGAGTTTTCACATTAGGCATTTTTCATTTCAGGATACCATTCTTCAGTATTAGCTTTCCATTATCAGACCTCCTCTTCTCGTTTTGCTAAGGAGGGCAAGCTGCAGTCATTGATGGAATTGATTGTCTTCGTCCCTCCCTCCCTCCCACTTTTCTCCCCTCCCTATCTTTATGTCATGACCCAGGTTAGGAACTGGATGGTATAATGCATTTATCATTTTAAATCTCTCCTTGTTTATTCTAGTGTGAAATTGTTTTCCAGGTAGTATTCAGGCAAGACTTCCTCCTCTTGTTGGATAATTTGCAATATTTGTGGAGAAGATGCTAATTTTGCTGACCTGTTATCGGAGTTGTCATTAGAGTTTTGTCAAACATCAGTTCCTATATTGTCGTCTGTCACTCAACAAAGCCCATGCTCCATTATTCATTCTTCATGGATGTTTTTCTTGGGTGGATGATCAGTGAACCTAACAGCTTCTTTGAGATTAAATGGGTAACTTCAAAGGCATAGAATAAGGAGAAAATGCAAAGTCTTGGGTACAGTATAGACAATCCCAGACTACTGTGATTCTCCAGGCAGTCTGTTCATCTAAATTTTACTAGAAAAAAAAAAAAAAAAGGGTCAGAATATCTTAAATGTCAGTTCAGGACTAGGGCATGTCAAGAGCTCTTGGGTCATGTATAATTCCATAGAATCTCCAGGTAACTGTCCAATACCTAGTGAGGTAGGTGTACTTTATCTTGCTATCCCATTTGATTAGAACTTACCTTGGAATTCACCATGACTAGCAAGACTTAGGGGAGGGCTTAGTAAGATATTGTAACAAGACTCTCCCACTCAAGCAAGGAGTGGTCAGTTGCTGATACGGATAGAGGAGTCCACTGGCTGAGCAAGACAGTGTCCAAGTGGATATGGCAATGGTGGGCCTGGTAGAAGTCAGGGCAAGTGGAGTCAAGAAGAAATAGCAAAGGAATATCTAGTATACAGTAGAGTTGGGGACTGAAGGCACAGGACATTGGCATCAGGAAGTTCTCTCCACATGGAACTTCAGATACTAGCCTGGAATGGAGGACTCAGTTCTCAGGCGAGGCTAGATCTCAAGACTAGGAAAACTCTGAGGCATTAGGATATTCACTAAACAGGGTTCAGGGCACAAACACAGCCATGAGAATTGGGACCATGGTAGAGCCGGGGGCTCATAGACTGAGTGATAGTCATGTTTTCTGGTCCAGGCCAAGATCACATGGTGAGCCACTCATGCTTAACCTATAGGCGTGTGGCTGCAACCGGTAGAATCTTAGACTTTATGTTGCATCCAAAATTGGTCCTGGAGACGAGGTGAGGGAATCCAGAGACCTCATTTTTGGGACAAGTGGCTACATATTGAGATTGGCTACAAGATGGAGCCTGCCAGTTTGTATCACTATACATGGGACCAAAGTCATCGGTCTTCATCTCTCTGTGACTCTCAAATTAGCACCATGCCACAGCCGTGGAGGGGACTATATACCTGACATTTTTTAATTCACTTGCAATAAGCATGAACACAAGTGATGATTAGGATGTTTCCACATAGAGGTCAGTTCTGTTGGAACAAGCTGGCAGCAAAATTACATACAGGGAGTCAGCACCAGAGACTCCATAGCCAGAGCTTCTGAATGTGACTCTGGGGCACAGCCCATTTGCTTGCTAGAACATGGGCAAGACTGGATCCTCAAATACAGATTCCATCAAGAGTGGGTCAGAAGCTGGCTTATGTTTGAGGCAAGAAGATAAATTTTAGGATATTTCCCGTTGTATTTGGTCCAAAGGAAGCTTTAGCCAAGAGGTCTCATGGACTGGTTTAAAAATGTTCATGTGATATTGGTTATCAGTCAGGTATCCATGTTCAAACTGGGTAAATTCTGAGAGTCAGAGGGGGACCTATGAAATTTTTGCTTGAGATACCTGACCCCAGGAGGCCAGAAGAAGACCATCCAGCCCCTCAAACAGTATTTTCTCCTTTCCCAGAAGAGGGCAATATCATTTCCAATGCGGGTTCCTGCAAATTCTGTGTGCGGGGGAAAATCACCTCCACTTCTTGTGAAAATTCAAGAAGCCTAAAAGACACCTCAGACTTCTGGGTGTTAAGTCCAGAATGATATTATTTACATTTTATTTTTAAGTTAGAAGAAAGACCTAGTTTCTTGGTTTCAGTTCTGTCAATAATTAATCTTGTAGCCTGAGGCCATCCACATTAACTTTCCTAAGTATCACTTTGCTCATCTTTTAAATGGGAGTAGTAACCCCTTCCCTGTCTACCCACTTAGTGTTTTTGCTGAGTCAAATGAAACAAAGTGTTTAAAAGTTCCCCATGAAGTGGATACTGTTGTCAAAGATAAGAGCCCATTTGGAGACATCACTCATTCTTGATAGTGAAATCAATCGAAAGGAGCAAGAGGGGTTGTGTGTATGCGTGTGTGTATGTGTGTGTGTATGTGTGTGCACATGTGTGTGCGGCTGTGAGCTCTGTTGATATCACAGAAAAGACTCAGGCCCTTCAGGTTGAGAGCCTTGCTAGGGGAGGCACTGAGGAGAAGAGAAAGATAGAGATAACAAGGCTGGTGCTCTCCCTAGGACTCCTGGCTCCTGGAGGGACAGTGGGAAAGAATGCAGACAGATGGGCTGGGGGGGCCAGTATTTCGTATCCTAGCCTAGTGGCATACCCTCTCCTTGGGATAGGGAGATGGCTGGGGGAAGGATCATTCTTTCCTTCTAGGAAAACATCAGAGAGATGATGGGGAATGCTCTGATTTACACCAAGACCAGAGAACTTCAAATAAGAAATGTGCAGGAAAGTGATAATTTCAAAGGCCAGGGAAGAAAGAGCCAGAAAGCAAGGTTAATAGTGGAAAAATGGGAGGCAAGAAATCCCCTGCCTTGTTTTAGTTCTAAAAATAAAGGCCTGGGGCGCCTGGGTGGCTCATTTGGTTAGGCGTCTGCCTTCGGCTCAGGTCATGATCCCAGGGTCCTGAGATCGAGTCCCACATCTGGCTTCCTGTTTAGCGGGGAGCCTGCTTCTCTCTCTCCCTCTGCCCCCCACTTGTGCTTGTTCTCTCTTTCTTTAGCACTCTCTCTCTCTCAAATAAGCAAATAAAATCTTTAATAAAATAAAATAATAAAATAAAATAAAATAAAAATAAAGGCTTCTGGATTCCTAACAATAAGTTAGGAAATAAATTTACATTAGAATATCATATTAAATATTGTTATTCAAAATGCTCTGTTTCATTAAAGCTTGGATTTTTAAAAACAGAAATTATTTAAACAGAGACAAGTTGTAAAGTTTCCAGCCATTGCTGAGGGGAGAGGCAGATTGCATTTAAATATTCAATACACTCTTTTTAAGGGTATCAATTTTTCTCTTCTTTAATTATAGAGTTTAAATTATCAGTTTAAGTATGCCCTACATAGATTTTTTTTTTTTCTCCTTCTTCATGTGGAAGAAACGTCAGAAGAACCTATAAGAACTAAAGCTTGGAGAGAGCTGCTCAGAGCCAGCAGCTTTGAGGTTTCTGACACCAAGCTGTTCTGAAGCCATGGAACCGAAATTGCAGGAGGTATTTGGTACCTTGATAGACTTTATAGCAAGTTCTAAGAAAAATGTGGAGGAAGGAAGGTTGGACAGGGGAACATTGTAGCCAAAGCCTGGTCTTAAAGCTTTGGAATATATTAAGTGGTGACTGATAGACTAATAACAAGAATGTACTGAGTTCTTATTACCTGGCAAGCTCTGTTCTGTGTTCTTTGTATCCATTATTCATTGGCTTATCACCACAACTCCAGGAGGTGTATTTATTACTGGCACCATTTTAGCAGATGAGAAAACTAAGTCTTCTGGAGGGCAAGTAAAATTTCTAAGGTCACAGAGGTAGTGCATAGTAGGACTGAGATTAGAACCCAGAGACCATATTACTAACCACCGTGATAATCTGTCTTCCATGACAAAAACCTGGAGGGAGAACAAGAGAGGATGCATTAGATGTGTTATATTTAAATTTGTCTTTAAATCATATCATCTTTAGAGATATCATTATCAAAATTATATATGGATACATATATTAACAAGATTTATTTTAAAAATAATAAAATTCATTTACCTAATCTAATCTTATAGCAAATGAGTCTTTTAGTTTAGATCTTGAAGCAAGTGCTGGTTTTGGATTCTTTAATATTTTATTTCAATTTTTGAATCAATATTTGTGATATTAGTCTATAGTTTTCCTTCTCTTCTATGTTTACCAGGTTTATATAAATGTTATACTTGCTTCATAAATAATTTAAATATTTACTTCACGTTCATTGGTTGGAACAATTTATTTAGCATTGGAACTATCGATTCTTTGAAGGTTTGGTGGAACTCACCTATGAAAGCATTGGGGCCTGGTGCTTTGTGTGTGTGTGTGTGTGTGTGTGTTGGGGGGGCGGGTAGGATCTGGATAACTTTCTATATTTATTTTATTAAAATTAATCTGTTTAAACTTTCTATCTCTGCTTGGATAAATTTGCAGAACCTGTAATTTCCTGAGACATATATTTCACTTTTTCTTTTGTAGTGGTATACAAATAGCCAATTTTAAGATTTTCTCTGTCACTTGTTTTATATATACATCCTTCCATTCTTTCTCAATGGTTAATGGTTTATTTGTTGATTTATTAATTAGAGCTGATTTTTCTTTTTTTTTTAACATCATTTGTTTCTGATTTTGTGTTCAAACCTCTTCTAACTTATGTAAGAATTACTTTTTTGTTATTTTTCTAGATTTTTAATTAGAAATGTAAGTTATTCATGTTCAGTCTTTTACTTAAAATGAAGAATTTGAGAAAGTTCAAGAATGTGGGAGGAGACTGGGATTTGTTTCTGGTGTGAAAATCTTGGTAGAAGAAATGACTACAGGACTGTTAAATATAAGAATGTCTAATACATAACATTATTTATCAAATAATTAATTTAGTTAGTTCATTAGCTTGGCTATGTTATAATCCTCCTCTGAGATTCTCAAATCCTCAGTAAAATTCTCTATACATAATTGTCTTGTGTATTGGTGTTTTGGAAAAAGCAAGTTAAATGCCACATTGAGGATATTAAATTCCATGTTCAGTATGTCAGAGAGTAGAGGGAAGCAAAGAAATTAAAATGATAGATAAAGCGTAGAGAGGAAGCATTCTGAAGGAAGAGGAAACCAGAGAGGGAAAAAATGGGAATTCACAAAAGTGTTGAGAGCTGAGCATTGGACTTTGCACAATAATTAAGATAGAGTATGGAAGGATTTTTGCTTGATTATTAAAAGTATTTGGTGACCTCATGGAGACACCTAGGTTACTAGGTCCTGCCTTGCACAAACCCTTCATTGTCTCCAAAGTGGGAAGTATTATTTATATTTCTATATTCATGGCATTGAGATTAAGAGTCCATAAAGAATTTAATCCCGGCAATCTTGCCACCAATTCCACATTGTCTTAGAAGACATCTGAGCTGTCTCCTGCCAACTGCATGAGACTAAGGGACATGGTAAACTACTTGAGAAATTGTCATTTATCAGTACTTCTGAGGAGATCCCATACAACTGGGAGTTTAACAGAAGTTCTTTGGTAATAGCAAAGTAGAAAAGTACTGGTGTATTTTTCTTCTAATTACACAGTTCAGTTATTTAAAAAAAAGTAAATTCTACCTCTCTGAGCCTCTATATAGTTTTTCTACTTACCAATGCCCTATTTTATCCTTCTCACTAATTAGTTCCTATTAACTTATCCTACACCCTTGCGTGATAAGTGGAAATAAAGATCTGGGCTGTCAGAGGGGCTAATTGCAGTTATCCTAACAAGTATCACCCACTGTACTCGCTGCTGCTTCCTCTTGGCCCCAGTTCTTAGGCATGAGTCCCTTCCACAAGATTGTTCCAAAGCCACTGACAGAAAGGTAAGCAGACTAATACTTGGTTCCAGAAGCTTGTTCCTTCCCAATGCTTCTTGCAATAAATCGCTGCTCAGTATCTCTGATGGACCTGCTACCATGCAGGTCATCTCCATTTCTGACGACCTCAAGTCAAGCCATGGAACCCCTACAAGCCTCTGGCAAAGGAGCACTTGATAGACATTACTCCACACCCATTTTCCTGGACCATAATCCTACCAAACACATTTTTATGCTTCTCCTCCTCTTAATTTGCAACTAAAACACCTTTTCTTTGGCCACAAATCCAAGCTGATCTCAAATTTGTTCTTTCTTTCCACCAGGAAGAATTTAGTTGCATTTTAGGAATGAAGTCTGTTTGATAAGAATCCAGGGTCTTGAATTATAGTTCTAGTTCAGTTATTGATGTGGAGTGTGATTCTGGCTGTCTTTAAAATGAGCGTTAAAACTTCATGGGTACCGACGTCTGCTTCCACTGTGAGATCTCCCCATCAGCAAGGCATTCCATGTGATCCTTATGCTAAGTGGCATTGTTCTCCCAAGAACTTGGACTTAGGACAAAGTCAAGGGTGATAGAGACACTGGATGGTGTGTCCTGGTCCTCTTTCTTCACTGCATCAGCTGTTCATACTAAACCAGACAGGACTTCAGAGCAGATGAGGTAGGACTGATAAGTCTACTCTGCCATGCTGCCAGCAAATGCTAGGCAAAGGCTTACCCACTGCAATCCTGCACAGGACCAGCAGAGGCAGGGTATGATTGAATACACCATTCTTATGGGAGGAGCAGGTGGGTTCCCATAGAACTATGCTGTAGTCCATTATTCACCACTCAGCATCTTCCGCTATTAGTAGAGAAGCAAGAATATGTGAGGTTCTCCAGAGATTAAGATGCTGTAACCCCAACACTGGCCAGATTCTCACTGTTGAAATCTTACCCATGCTTCAAGGCTGAGCTCAGGAAGATGGTCATGACTACTCATTGATTGCACCTTTCTTTGAATTCCTATATTTTTTTTTCTATAAACCATTTCTTTTTATATAAATTGTAGTCTGATTTGAGTTATTTAGATGCTTGATGGATTTATTAATTTAGTTTCATTCTCTAGACCAGGGCGGGTAGCTTATGCTATCCTTTAGCACTCCTTCCTCTTCCCATACACATAACTCTTAGTAGAATGATCATGATTAGGCAGTGTTAGGGATGCCTGGGTGACTTGGTCTGTTGGGTGCCTGCCTTTGGCTTGGGTCGTGGTCTTGGGGTCCTGGGATTGAGTCCTGTATCAGGCTCCTTGTTCAGCAGGGAGCCTGCTCCTCCCTCTGCCTGCCGCTTCCCCTGCTTGTGCTCTCTCTCTCTGATTAATAAACAAACAAACAAACAAACAGACAGACAAATAAATAAATAAATAAAAATTTTAAAAAATGATTAGGCAGTGTTTGATGAGTGCATATTGAGCTATGCTAAGTTGAATGATTGATTGTCCATTGTGACCACTGAGCAGAGTGGTGAGAGAGGGCATCCTTCTGGGGAAAATCAATCAACCCACTGGAACACATCTCAGTGGAGGTGCTGTGGCCTCTAAACTTGATCATGTGAAAAAGACAGCACTGACCTTTGATATCAAGGGGATCTGGTCTTCAGTATGCCACAGAGGCTTCAATATGTCTCTTGTCTGACTGCTTGTTAAAAGTCCTTTACCTAACTATTGGGGAAATATGAGTGACTGCACCTTCAACCCCCCAACCCCCAGGAACTAAATGACTTACTCTTTTCTTCTTCTTTTTTTTTTAAGATTTTATTTATTTGAGAGAGAGAGAATGAGAGAGAGAGAGAGAGAACATGAGAAGGGGGAGGGTCAGAGGGAGAAGCAGACTCCCCGCTGAGCAGGGAGCTCGATGTGGGACTCAATCCTGGGACTCCAGGATCATGACATGAGCCGAAGGCAGTCGCTTTAACCAACTGAGCCACCCAGGTGCCCGACTTACTCTTTTCTATTATAAAACTTACTCGGTTTCTATTATAAAGCAAATTTGGGGGGGGCACCAGAGTGACTCAGTTGGTTGAGCCTTTGCCTTCAACTCAGGTCATGATCTCCAGATCCTGGGATGGAGCCCCACATCAGGCTTCCTGCTCAGCAGGGAGTCAGCTTCTCCCTCTCCTTCTGTCCCTCCCCACTGCTTGTGTGCTTGCTCTCTCTCTCTCTCTGTCAAATAAATAAATAAAATCTTAAAAAAATAAAGCAATTTTGGTGTAGTCAATATATTATTAATGCAAGGATAGACAATCTGATTAAAGAACAAAACAGTCAAAAATGAGATGTGTGAGTATAGGACTACCTAATTTATGATAAAGACATCACTCAATATGGTGGGTTAAAGAATAGTCTTTTCAATACACAGTGCTAGGACAATTAAGTCCGCAATAGAAAGTCCTACTATGTGGCCTGCAGTGGCCTGGTGAAGTAATTTGCCTAACAATGCAGAGGTGTGTTTAGAATGCAGGAAACTTTCATAAGATGTGTCCCAAAGGATAATGAGGTGCAGCCTGGGCAGGCCCCTACTTACAAGACCAGGTGTCCCTAGAATCTTTAGAAAAAGACCTGGGTTCCCCTTGCTGGGTTTTCTTCTCCAGTTTTTTGATTCTCAGATCTGTCCCAGACAAGATTACTTCCTATTCTTGTGTTTTTTGTTTTTTTGTTTTTTTTATCTCAACCATTATGGTAGGTGCTTAGTGATATTTCATATATTTTTCTCTGATGGCTAAAGACTATGATACTTTCTTATGTCTATCAGCATGAGTATTCTCTTACGAAGAGCCTTTTCATGATTTTTGTCCATTTTTTTTAAAGATTTTATTTATTTGAGAGAGAGAGAGCGTGCATGAGAAGGGGGGAAGGGTCAGAGGGAGAAGCAGACTCCCCACTGAGCAGGGACTTGATCCCGGGACTCCAGGATCATGACCTGAGCCAAAGGCAGTCGCTTAACCAACTGAGCCACCCAGGTGCCCGATTTTTGCCCATTTTTAAGGGTCATCTGTGTTTCCTCTTAATTAGCTCATATTTTAGATATGAGCTCTTTTTCAGATATGAGTATTGCATATCTGGGTTATCTTTTCACATTCTTAATTGAGTATTTTTTGACAAACAGAAGTTCTTAATTATAATTTAAATTGACATTTTTTTTGCTTGTTTTCCTTTTTAAAAATCTTGCGTAGTCTTTGGGAAATCTTTCTCTATTTTAAGATCATGAAAATGTTCTCCTATGTATGCTTCTTAAGTGCTTTATTGTCTGGTTTTCAGATTGAGTCTGCAATCCACCCAGAATAGGCCTTTTGTTGTTGCTATGGTTTATGGTGAAAGGTAAGGATCAGACTTACCTGACAGTATGGAGCTGTCTCTGACTTGCAGGCCCAAGGTCTTCACATATATGTCTGATTGTCTCAGCAACATGTATTGAAAGAATATTATTTTCCCCACTGTATTGAATGATGCTTATATCATAAATTAAGTGATCGTATACTCACACATCTCCCTCTTGATTCTATTTTGTTCCCTTGGTCAGAATATCTATCCTTACACCACCAATTTACTGCCTAAACAAGAATTGCTTTATAGTAGACCTTGATATCTACAAGAGTCATTTGGTTTTGCTCTTTAAAATTACTTTGATTCTTTGATTATTCTTTGTACTTTGTATTTCCATATGAATTTTAGAAACGACTTGTCAGATTTACAACCACACATGCATACAACTGTGGGAAGTTTGATTGGGATTGTTTTGAATCTGTAGATTACTATGGAATGATGGTCCTGGCTTTGTGCTGCCCTGTCTCATAGAAACCTTTAGAAAAGCCAATTTAAAGCAGGGGCACTCTATATATTGGTTTATAGGCCCATTAGTACACTAGGACTGTGAGCTCATTAAGATAAACAGACAAAAGATCAATGTGGCTTTGAACCAGCTCATGCTGACTGTCACATGGCTGCCCAAGGCACTGCTGGCTTCTAACTTTTGTCCTTTTATTGCCTTCATTTGCCAAACCATTAGGGGGATTTGGAGATTTTATTGTTTCAATGGGAACTCTGAATTTGACCCCCCAAAGCAGGCCCCCCAAAACCATTTCAAAACCCCGATTGGAAATATTTTATTGTTGCCTTCAATACATTTAAAAGCAGTTTATGGTGAAAACAAAACAAAAAAAAGCTCAGCCCAGGCATCAAGGAGCAAGACATATTACAATTTTCTATGAGGGGCAGCAGAAAGAAACTTAACAGCCCATACATACCCTTCCTTGCAAATGACCTTCTGAGTTATACCTTCTGCTTCGCCAGATTGTTACTTTCCCTTTGCTAGACTGGCAGGTTGCCTGGCCAGAGAGATGAAGTGCATTTGGAGCATTATGCAGGTCCAACAGGAGCTCATGGGAATTGCAGGTCCAACAGGAGCTCATGGGAACGGAGATAGAGTCACACACCTTTATCCCTCAGATCTTCCCCCTTAGAAGAGATGCAGCAAAATGCTTCAGCAGTCAGATTTGCCCTCCACTCTCACCTGTCTACAGCACTTCTTCAAAATGAAAAATGATTTGCCCAAGTAATCTCTGCAGGGTACACAGTGGGTGGGCCAGATCTATCCAAATCTAGGGCATAACATTTTCCCCCTAACTTTAATTTTTTTCAAGCATTAGAAGTTGAAATAATTGTATAGTGAGCTATCACATACTCAAACTCAGATTCTATCATTAACATTCTATTATACATGCTGTACCACATATCTATCCATCTATCTTCATATTCTATCCACCTACCAAATTAACCTATTGTTGCTTTTCGAAACTAATTGTAGACTTTGAGGAGATGCCCTTCTGGCAGGATAAAGTAGCAGGGTTTGACTTTCTCTCCTGACTAAAATAATGAAAAAGTGGACAGACATGAAATAAATATTTTTTATTTATTTATAGTTAATTTATTTATAGTTATATTTAAACTATATAGTTATAAATATATTAAATATTTAAATATTTAAATTTAAATATATATTTATTTAAATATATAAAAATGTATTAAATATATAAGTATTTAAAATTAAATGTATTTATATTTATTTATTTATTTATTTAAAATACATTTATTATTTACATATAAATGTATTTATATTTAAATATAAATATAGAAGGCAGCATGGAATAATGATATCTGGGATATATAAAACAAGGAGATGAGCTCTAGAGTAGATGCCAGTTACTACCCCAAGGATATTGCCAGGCTGCAATGCAGAATGACAGAAACTGGGCAGAGACTGGCTAAGCCCCTGCATTGCAGAGATGGAGCTGACAGTCTGGGGAGACCAAGACAGAGTTCACAGAATTGAGTTCTAGAGAGGAGACAGATGTTCAGAGATGAAACTCCCAGAGATCTGCAAAGGGTCTCCTTTGGGCACTTGGCTGCGCACTACTCAGTGCATGTGAGAAAACTAGCCAAGGTCACTAAAAGATCACCAAAACAAAAAGATAACAGTGCCCAGAACTCACAAAAAGGAAGGAATATTAATTAGTCTTACCGGTCAGACTAGAAAACCTCACTATTCATTCACAGGGCATTGGAAACACAGAAGGGTCTTATCTCCATAGTTGGGAATACTCAAACCTACACTCAGAAATTATGCAATTCCACCCAACAAATTTTAAAAGCAAAGTCTAGAAAGAACAAAATGTTTTCAAGTAACTTAATTGTAATCCAGAACAAAGTTCAAGATTATGCTTGGAATAGAACACTAACACTATAAAATATAAAATTCACGATGTCTGCAATCCAATAAAAAACTACTATGCATGAAAAAAAGCACTAAATATTATCCATAATAATGACAAAAAAATAAATGAAGACTAACCTAAAAGTGGTGTAGTTATGGGAGGTTACCAGAAATAGCAAAGTCAATAGGACTAAGGTTATTATGCAGATTTAAGTCCTTGTCTTCTCCATTGATAAGATTTCCTAGAAACTTAGTTATCCTTCTTATCCTGAAAGACAGGAAGATACCTTTACAAATAGAGATTTCCATTATAAATGTAAATTTTCCTTATGAAAGGGTAACTTTTACTCAGTTTTCAGAGTTTCTCCTGTATCTGCTCTTTTTTAAAAATAACAAGCTCAAGATAATCCTCATGTCAAAGAGACATATTTTGGAGTAGCAAATTCTGTTCACCTTCATCAGGAGCAAGGCATGGATGTCTTCTCTCATTAATCCTATTCAACATAATACCGGCAGCTTACCTAATGCAATAAGATAAAAAATAAATAAATAAAAGAAAGAAAAGTTACATGGATTCGGAAGGAAGAAATAAAATTATCTTTGTTCATAGATGACATGATCGTCTATATAGAAAATCATGAAGACTTGACAAAATAGTCTTAGAATAAGCAATTATAGCCAAGGTTTCAGGATAGAAGGTTAATATACAAAAGTCAATTGTTTCCCTATATACTAAGCATGAGCAACTGGGATTTGAAATTACAAACAGCATTTACATTGATCAAAAAAATTAAATACTTAGGTATAAATATTATAATATATGTACAAGATCTATATGAGTAAAACTACAAAATATTCATGAAAGAAATCAATGATCTCAATTAGTGGAGAGAAGATATTCAATATTCATTAATAGGAAAATTCAATATCATTAAGATATCAGTTTTTCCTATTTTGATGTATAGCATTAATGCAATCTCAACTGTATTAATTTCTTAGAGCTGCTGTAACAAAGTACCATTCACTGGATGTTTTAAAACAACAGAAATTTATTCTCTCACAGTTCTGCAGGCTGAAAGTCTGAAATCGAAGTGTTGAAAGGACCATCTTCCCTCCAAAACCTAGTCTAGAAGTGTATCCTTCTTGTCTCTTCAGCTTCTTATAACCCTGAACATTCTTTGGTTTGCAGCAATATAGCTCGTCATAGGGCCATTTTCTCCCTGTATATCTTTGCAGCGTCTTCCCTCTCACATGTCTATCCATGTGTCCAATTTCCTCTTCTACTTTGATCATCAATCTTATTGGTTACAGCCCATCCTAATAACATTATCTTAACTTGATTACATTGGCAAAGACCCTATTTTCAAATAAAGTCACATTCACCATTTCCAGGGGTTAGGACTTCGATGTATATTTGATGGAAAAACAATTTAACTTATAACACCAATCAGAATCTCAGTAAGTCATTTTATGGATGTCAACAAACTGATTCTGAAGTTCACATGAAAAGGTAAAAGACCCAGAATAGCCAACACAATCCTGAAAAGAACAATGTCAAAAGACTCATACTACCCAGATTTAAGACTTGCTTATAAAGCTACAGTGATCAAGACAGTTTAGGATTGGTAAAAAAATAAATGAATAGATCAATAGTGGCCCAAAAATAGACACACAAAAATATACTCTACTGATCTTCGACAAAAGAGCAAAGGTAATTCAATGGAAAAAGTGTAGTCTTTTCAACAAATGGTGTTTGAACACCTGGTTATCCACATGTAAAAAAAAAATCTAGACTAACACCTTTTACAAAAATGAATAGGGTGGATCACAGATTTAAATGTAAAATGCAAAACTATAGCTTCTTTTTTTTAATTAAAAAAAAAACAACTATAGCTTCTAGAGGCAACATAGAAAAAAATCTAGGTGACTGTGAGTTTAGTGATAAAATTTTAGATACAATACCAAAAGCACAGCCCATGAACAGAAATATTAATTTTATTAAAATTAACAACAATGAAAAATCTGTTCTGCAAAAGACAGTATTCAGAAAATGAAAAGACAAACCACAAAGTAGAAGGAAATCTTTGCAAAACATAAACCCGATAAAGGGCTGACATCAAAATATACAAATAACACTTAAAACTCAATAGTAAGGAAAAAAAAAACTTTAAAAAATGGACAAAAGATCAACAGACACCTCACAAACAAGACATACAAATGATGAATAAACATATGAAAACATCATCATCATAAATGATGGTCATCATCATAAATCATTAAGGAATTTCAAATTAAAACAAAATACTATACCCTTATTAGAAGGGCCAAAATCGATTCAGGGGGAGGGGAGAAAGATGGCGGAGGAGTAGGGGACCCTATTTCAACTGGTCCCTGGAATTGAGCTGGATATCTACCAGACCACTCTGAGCACCCACGAAACCAGCCTGAGATGTAAGAAGATCTGGATCTCTACAAACAGAATATCGCAGGCAGTTGGTTTTGAGGTACAAAGCAGAGAGCCGTGATTCTGCGGGCAGATATCGGAGGATAAACGGCAGCAGGAGGGTGCCTGGACGTGGGGATCCTGCACCGCCGGTGAGTGACATCCTCGTGCGCTGCGGACGGGGCACAGACTCGCAGACCAGTAGTGGCGGGAAAGGACTTTAGGGCAGCCCCCGGGGCGGAAAACCAGACCGGCGGGGTCGCGCGCACGCGAACTGCAGCCCCCCCGGACAGAAACCGGAGCGACGGTCGCGTGCACACGAACTGCAGCCTCCGAGATGGAAACCCGGTGCGCCGGGGTCGCGCTGGTGAACTGCAACCCCCGGGGTGGAATCCCGGAGTGGCGGAGTTGCGCGCGGGTGAACTGGGAGCAGCTGGCAGTTTTAGAAGCACAAAGGGCAGAGACGTGCCCTGACCTGGAGGCAGGACTGGGAGCGCTGCGGAGGGGTGCACAACCCAGGACGCTGCAGTTTATGGCAGCAGGGACAGAAACGGAGACGGTGTGGCCTGGAGAGCTCACTGAAGAACAGACTGCGGTCTCTCTGCTCTGAGGCAGAGGGTTGGAAATGGTCTCTTCTGCTCTGACTCGCGGAAGAGATGCGGAAAGCTGCCAGGGAAAGGCGCCAGAGAACAAAAGCCCCAAAGACTGATTCCCACTGAGCCCATCCCCCACCACAGGGGCGCAGGGCAACTCCGCCCAAACAGGGTTGCCTGAGTAACAGTGCGGCAGGCCCCTCCCGCAGAAGACAGGCTGGGAAAACAAGAGGTCAGCAACCCTAAGGTCCCAAGAAAACGGGTGCATCTTGCTTGGGTTCTGGTCAATAATTTGGACTCTATACATTCCCTCAAACACCCATCAACACAATGACTAGGAGGAGGAGCCCCCAAAACAGAAAAGACTCAGAGATTATGACTTATGCTGCAGATTTACAAATGGATGCAGATATAACCAAAATGTCGGAGATGGAATTCAGGCTAGCAATTGTGAAGACAATGGCTAGAATGGAGAAATCAATTAATGGCAACACAGAGTCTCTAAGGGCAGAAATAAAAGGTGAATTGGCAGAACTTAAAAATGCTATCAATGAAATCCAACCCAATCTAGATAATCTAACAGCTAGGGTAACTCAGACAGAAGAGAGAATAAGCGACTGGGAAGACAATATAATAGATAAAAAGGGAAAAGAGGAGGCCAGGGAAAAACAACTCAGAATCCATGAAAATAGAATCAGAGAATTAAGTGACACCATGAGGCGTTCCAATGTCAGAATAATTGGAATCCCGGAGGGAGTGGAGAGAGAGAGAGGACTAGAAGATGTATTTGAGCAAATTGTAGCTGAGAACTTCCCTAATCTGGGGAATGAAACAAACATTCGAGTCCTAGAGGCAGAGAGGACCCCTCCTAAGATCAAGGAAAACAGGCCAACACCCCAGCATGTAATAGTAAAACTTGCAAATCTTAGAACCAAGGAAACCATCTTAAGGGCAGTTAGGGGGAAGAGATTCCTTACGTACAGAGGGAGGAACATCAGAATAACGTCAGACCTATCCACAGAGACCTGGCAAGCCAGAAAGGCCTGGCAAGACATATTCAGGGTACTAAATGAGAAGAACATGCAGCCAAGAATACTTTATCCGGCAAGGCTTTCATTTAGAATGGATGGAGAGATGCAGAGCTTCCACGACTGGCAGAAGTTGAAAGAATATGTGACCACTAAGCTGGCCCTGGAAGAAATATTAAGGGGGGTTCTATAAAAGGAGAAAGACCCCAAGAGTGATATAAAACAGAAATTTACAGGGACAATCTATAAAAACAACGTCTTCACAGGCAACATGATGACAATTAATTCATATCTTTCAATAATCACTCTCAACGTGAATGGCCTAAACGCTCCCATAAAATGTCACAGGGTTGCAGATTGGATAAAAAGACAGGACCCGTCCATATGCTGTCTACAAGAGACTCATTTTGAACCTAAAGATACATCCAGACTGAAAGTGAAGGGATGGAGATCTATCTTTCATGCCAGGGGACCTCAAAAGAAAGCTGGGGTAGCACTTCTTATATCAGACAAATTAGATTTTAAACTAAAGTCTGTAATAAGAGACACAGAAGGACACTATATCATTCTTAAAGGGTCTATCCAACAAGAAGATCTAACAATTGTAAATATCTATGCCCCCAACATGGGAGCAGCCATCTACATAAGCCAACTGTTAACCAAAATAAAGAGTCATATTGATAACAATACGTTAATTGTAGGAGACCTCAATACTCCACTCTCAGCAATGGACAGATCATCTAAGCAGAAAATCAACAAGGAAACAAGAGCTTTGAATGATACATTGGACCACATAGACCTCATAGATATTTACAGAACATTCCACCCTAAAACAACAGAATACTCATTCTTCTCGAGCACACATGGAACTTTCTCCAGAATAGACCATATACTGGGTCACAAATCAGGTCTCAACTGATACAAAAAGACTGAGATTATTCCCTGCATATTCTCAGACCACAATGCTCTAAAACTGGAACTCAATCACAAGAAAAAATTTGGCAGAAATTCAAACACTTGGAAGCTAAAGACCACTCTGCTCAAGAATGTTTGGGTCGACCAAGAAATCAAAGAAGAACTTAAACAATTCATGGAAATCAATGAGACGAAAACACATCGGTCCAAAACCTATGGGATACTGTAAAGGCGGTCCTAAGGGGGAAATACATAGCCATCCAAGCCTCACTCAAAAAAATAGAAAAATCCCGAATTCACCAACTAACTCTACACCTTAAAGAACTAGAGAAAAAGCAACAAACGACACCTAAGCCACGCATTAGAAGAGAAATAATTAAAATTAGAGCAGAAATCAATGAATTAGAAACCAGGAACACAGTAGATCAGATCAACGAAACTAGAAGTTGGTTCTTTGAAAGAATTAATAAGATCGATAAACCACTGGCCAGACTTATCCAAAGGAAAAGAGAAAGGACCCAAATTAATAAAATTATGAATGAAAGGGGAGAGATCACGACTAACACCAAGGAAATAGAAACAATTATTAGAAATTATTATCAACAACTATATGCCAATAAACTGAGCAATCTGGATGAAATGGAGGCCTTCCTGGAAACCTATAAGCTGCCAAGACTGAAACAGGAAGAAATTGACAACCTGAATAGGCCAATAACCAGTAACGAGATTGAAGCAGTGATCAAAAACCTCCCAAAAAACAAGAGTCCAGGGCTTGATGGATTCCCTGGGGAATTCTACCAAACAGAAGGGAAACTTCCAAACTCGTTCTCTGAGGCCAGCATTACCTTAATCCCCAAACCAGGCAAAGACCCCATCAAAAAGGAGAATTTCAGACTGATATCCCTGATGAATATGGATTCCAAAATCCTCAACAAAATCCTAGCTAATAGGATCCAACAATACATTAAAAGGATCATCCACCACGACCAAGTGGGATTTATCCCCGGGATGCAAGGGTGGTTCAACACTCACAAATCAATCAATGTGATAGAACACATTGATAAGAGGAAGGAGAAGAACCATATGGTCCTCTCAATTGATGCAGAAAAAGCATTTGACAAAATACAACATCCTTTCCTGATTAAAACTCTCCAGAGTATAGGGATAGAGGGAACATTCCTCAAGCTCATAAAATCCATCTATGAAAAACCCACAGCGAATATCATCCTCAATGGGGAAAAGCTGAGAGCCTCTTAAGATCAGGAACACGTCAAGGGTGCCCACTCTCACCACTGTTGTTCAACATAGTACTAGAAGTCCTAGCAACAGCAATCAGACAACAAAAAGAAATAAAAGGTATTCAAATTGGCAAAGAAGAAGTCAAAGTCTCTCTTTTCGCAGACGACATGATACTTTATGTGGAAAACCCAAAAGACTCCACCCCCAAATTACTAGAACTTATCCAGCAATTCAGTAATGTGGCAGGATACAAAATAAATGCACATAAATCAGTTGCTTTCTTATACACTAACAACGCAACTGTAGAAAGAGAAATTGAAGAAACGATTCCATTTACAATAGCACCAAAAACCATAAGATACCTCGGAATAAACCTAACCAAAGAGGTAAAGGATCTATACTCTAGGAACTACAAACACTCATGAAAGAAATTGAAGAAGACACAAAGAGATGGAAAAATATTCCATGCTCATGGATCGGAAGAATAAACATTGTTAAAATGTCTATGCTACCCAGAGCAATCTATACCTTCAATGCCATCCTGATCAAAATTCCAATGACATTTTTCAAAGTGCTGGAACAAACAATCCTAAAATTTGTATGGAATCAGAAAAGACCCTGAATCGCCAAGGAGATGTTGAAAAAGAAAAACAAAGCTGGGGGCATCACATTGCCCGATTTCAAGCTATATTACAAAGCTGTGATCACCAAGACAGCATGGTACTGGCACAAAAACAGACATACAGACCAATGGAACAGAATAGAGAACCCAGATATGGACCCTCAACTCTATGGTCAAATAATCTTTGACAAAGCAGGAGAAACCATGCAATGGAAAAAAGACAGTCTCTTCAATAAATGGTGCTGGGAAAATTGGACAGCCACATGCAGAAGAATGAAACTCAACCATTCTCTAACACCATTCACAAAGATAAACTCAAAGTGGGTGAAAGACCTCAATGTGAGACAGGAATCCATCAAAATCCTAGAGGAGAACATAGGCAGTAACCTCTTTGACATCGGCCACAGCAACTTCTTTCAAGATACATCTCCAAAAGCTAGTGAAACAAAAGCAAAAATGAACTTTTGGGACTTCATCAAGATAAAAATCTTCTGCACAGCAAAGGAAACAGTCAACAAAACAAAGAGGCAACCCACAGAATGGGAGAAGATATTTGCAAATGACACTACAGATAAAGGGCTGGTATCCAAAATCTATAAAGAACTTCTCAAACTCAACACCCAAAAAACAAATAATCAAGTCAAAAAGTGGGCAGAAGAGATGAACAGACACTTCTCTGAAGAAGACATACAAATGGCTAACAGACACATGAAAAAATGTTCATCATCATTAGCCATCAGGGAAATTCAAATCAAAACCACACTGAGATACCACCTTACACCAGTTAGAATGGCCAAAATGGACAGGGAAAGAAACAACAAATGTTGGAGAGGTTGTGGAGAAAGGGGAACCCTCTTACACTGTTGGTGGGAATGCAAGTTGGTACAGCCACTTTGGAAAACAGTGTGGAGGTTCCTCAAAAAGTTAAAAATAGAGCTACCCTATGACCCAGCAATTGCACTACTGGGTATTTACCCCAAAGACACAGATGTAGTGAAAAGAAGGACCATATGCACCCCAATGTTCATAGCAGCAATGTCCGCAGTAGCCAAACTGTGGAAAGAGCTGAGATGCCCTTCAACAGATGAATGGATAAAGAAGATGTGGTCCATATATACAATGGAATATTACTCAGCCATCAGAAAAGATGAATACCCAACTTTTACATCAACAATGATGGGCTTGGAGGAGATTATGCTAAGTGAAATAAGTCAAACAGAGAAAGTCAATTATCATATGGTTTCACTTATTTGTGGAACATAAGGAATAACATGGAGGACATTAGGAGAAGAAAGGGAAAAATGGGCGGGGGGAATTGGAGGGAGAGATGAACCATGAGAGACTATGGACCTGAGAAACAAACAGTGTTTTAGAGGGGAGGGGGGAGGGGGGATTGGTTAGCCTGGTGATGGGTATTAAGGAGGGCATGTACTGCATGGAGCACTGGGTGTTATACAAAAACAATGGATCGTGGATCACTACATCAAAAACTAATGATGTATTGTATGGTGACTAACATAACATAATAAAATTTAAAAAAAAATTACTTAAAAAAAAAAAAAAAAAGAGAGAAGGGCCAAAATCCTGGGGCATCTGCGTGGCTCAGGCAGTTAAGAATCTGACTTTTGATTTTGGCCAGGTTATGATCTTAGGGTCGTGAGATCGAGCCTTAAGTCAGGCTCCATGCTGAAGATAGAGCCTGCTTAAGATTCTCTCTCTCTCTCTGCCCCTCCCCTGCTCACGTTCTCTCTCTCTCTTTCTCTAAGAAAAGAAGAAGAAACGCCAAAATCTAAAATACTGACAACACCAAATGCTGGTGAGAATGTAGAGCAACACTCATAAAATGCTGGTGGGAATGCAAAATGGTATGGAAGATAGTTTCCTACAAAGCTAAAGGTTTTACCATTTTATCCAGCAATCATGCTCCTAGGTATATATTCAATTGAGTTGAAAACATGTCCACACAAAATCCTGCACAAAAATGTTCATAGCAGTTTCATTTATTATTTCCAGAAGTTACAAACAACCTAGATGTCTGTCAACAGGTGAATAAACTATGGTACATCTATACAACAGAATATTATCAGTAATAGAGATATAAAGAGAAATGAGCAATCAAGTTTTAAAACAACATTGTTGGGCACCTGGGTGGCTCAGTCAGTTAAGCGTCTGCCTTCAGCTCTGGTCATGATCCCAGGGTTCTGGGATGGAGTCCCTCATTGGGCTTCCTGCTCCGCAGGGAGCCTGCTTCTCCCTCTGCGTCTGCCTCTCTCTCTCTCTCTGTTTCTCATGAATAAATAAATAAAATCTTTAAAAAAAAAAAAAACATGGAAGAAACTTAAAAGCATATTACTAATAAAAAGAAGGCTGTCTGATAGGCTATGTACCATATGATTCCAATTATATGACATTCTGGAAAAAGCAAAACTACAGAGATCATAAATGATCAGTCAATGATTTCTAGAGGCTCAGGGCAAGTTGGGGGCAAGGATGAATAAGTGAGAACACAAGGAAAGAAATGAAATTCTGTGTGATACTATAGTGCTGGATACATGACATTATGTTTTTATCAAAACCATAGAATGTACAACACAAAGAGTGAACCCTAATGTAAACTAATGACTTTAGTTAGTAACACTGTATCAATATTGATCCATCAATTGTAATTACTATACTACACCAATGTAAAATGTTACTAATAAGATAAACTGTATATGGGGGAAATATATGCACTTTTTTTATAAACCAAAAATTCCCTAAAAAAAATCCATTGAAATATTTTAATTAGTCATATGGAATTCAACTATAGATGGTAACAGAAATCAAATTGTTGTTTGTTGGGGGAGGGGTAGTAGAGTAAGGAGGGGCATGATTTAGTGATATCTTATAAGTGTAGAATTATGTCAAAACTTTTCAAATTCTACAATTTAAATGTGAGGTTTATTGTATGTAAAATATACCTCAATAAATCTGTTAGAAATATTACAAACATTAGTACACTTCTCATTAAACACTTCATCATGCTTATCATTTATTAGAGTTCAAAATTTATTTATTTATTTTTGTTTTGAGATAAAAGTCACACAAAATGAAGTATTAAAAATCTTAAATGAACAGACACATGAAAAAGTGTTCAACATCACTTGATATCAAGGAAATGCAAATCAAAATCACAATGAGATACCACCTCACACTGGTCAGAATGGCTAAAATTAACAAGTCAGGAATCAACAGATGTTGGTGAGGATGCAGAGAAAGAGGAACCTTCTTACACTGTTGGTGGGAATGCAAGCTGGTACAGCCACTCTGGAAAACAGAGCTACCCTAAGACCCAGTGATTGCACTACTAGGTAATTATCCAAAGGATAGAAAAATAGTGATTCAAAGGGATACATGCACCCCAATGTTTATAGCAGCATTATCTACAATAGCCAAGTTATGGAAAGAGCCCAGATGTCCATCAACAGATGAATGGATGAAGAAGATGTGATATAGGAGTGCCTGGGTGGCTCAGTCAGTTGAGCGTCCAACTCTTGGTTTTGGCTCAGGTCATGGTCTCAAAGTCATGGGATTGAGCCCTGTGTCAGGCTCTGCACTCAGCATGGAGTCTGCTTTAGATTCTCTCTCTCTCTTTGTGTGTATGTCTCTCTCTCCCCCAAATAAATAAAAAACTCATTAAAAAAAGATGTGGTATATATACACAATGGAATTTTACTCAGTCATCAAAAAGAATGAAATCTTTTTCATGTGTCTGTTGGTCATTTGTATGTCTTCTTTGGAGAAATGTCTGTTCATGTCTTCTGCCCATTTCTTGACTGGAATTTTTGGGTTTTGGTGTTGAGTTTGATAAGTTCTTTATAGATTTTGGATATTAGCCCTTTATCTGATATGTTTGTCACTTGTGAATATCTTCTCCCATTCTGTAGGTTGCCTTTTAGTTTTGTTGATTGTTTCTCTTGCTGTGCAAAAGCTTTTTATCCTGATGAAATCCCAAGGGTTCATTTTTGTTTTTGTTTTCCTTGCCTTTTGGACATGTGTCTAGGAAGAAGTTGCTGCAGCTGAGATCAAAGAGGTTTGCTGCCTGTGTTCTCCTCTAGGATTCTGATGGATTCCTGTCTCACATTTAGGTCTTTCATCCATTTTGAGTTTATTTTTTTGTGTATGGTATAAGAAAGTGGTTCAGTTTCATTCTTCTGCATGTGGCTGTCCAATTTGCCCAACACCATTTATTGAAGAGACTGTCTTTTTTTCCATTGGATATTCTTTCTTGCTTTGTCAAAGATTTGTTGACCATAGAGTTGGGGGTCTATTTCTAGGCTCTCAGAGTTGGGGGTCTATTTCTAGGCTCTCTATTCTTTTTTTTTTTTTAGATTTTCTTTTATTTATTCATTTGTCAGAGAGAGAGAGAGAGCACAAGCAGAGGGAGAAGCAGGTTCCCCGCTGAGCAAGGAGCCCGACGCGGGACTCGATCCCAGGACCCCAGGACCATGACCAGAGCCGAAGGCAGACGCTCAACCAACTAAGCCACCCAGGTGTCCTTAGGTTCTCTATTCTGTTCCATTGATCTATGTATCTGTTTTTGTGCCAGTATCATACTTTCTTGATGATCACAGCTTTGTAATACAGCTTGAAGTCCAGAATTGTGATGCCTCCAGCTTTGGTTTTCTTTGTCAACATTCCTTTGGCTACTCAGGGTCTTTTCTGGTTCCATACAAATTTTAGGAATGTTTGTTCCAGCTCTGTGAAAGATGCTGATGGTCTTTTAATAGTGATTGCATTAAATGTATAGATTGCTCTAGGTAGCATAGACATTTTAACACTATTTCTTCTTCCAATCCATGAGCATGGAATGTTTTTTCCATCTTTTTCTGTCTTCCTCAATTTCTTTCATAAGTGTTCTATAGTTTTTACAGTACAGATCCTTTACCTCTTTGGTTAGGTTTATTCCTGGGTATCTTACGGGTTTTGGTGCAATTGTAAATGGGATCAGTTCCTTGATTTCTCTTTCTCCTGCTTCATTGATAATGCATAGAAACGCAACAGATTTCTATGCATTGATTTTATATCCTGCGACTTTGCTGAATTCCTGTATCAGTTCTAGCAATTCTTTGGTGGAGTCTTTTGGGTTTTCTACATACAGTATCATGTCATCTGTGAAGAGCGAAAGTTTGACTTCTTTGCTGATTTGGATGCCTTTTCTTTTTGTTGTCTGATTGCTGAGGCTAGGACTTCCAGTACTATGTTGAACAACAGTGGTAAGAGTGGACATCCACTCATTTTTATTTTTAGTTACACAGATTACTTTTGCTAGAACTAGATATGTATGTGTGATTTTTTTCTAGAACTTCATATAATGACATCATCAGTATATATTCTTTTGTATAAAGTATCTTTTACTTAGTGTATTGCTTTTTGGAGGGTTCATTCATGATGTTGTTTAAGCATCAGTTCATTCCTTTTTATTGTAGAATAGCATCCTATTTTCCAAATATACTTCTGTTTGTTTATTCATTCTCCTAGTGATAGAAACCTGGGCTTTTCCCAGGTTTTCATTATTTTAAATAAAGCTGTTATTAATATTCTTTAACAACTTTTTTTTGTCAATACATACTTTTAGGTCATAAGAAATAGGTAGAATCGTTTTCAAAGTAGCATTTTATATTCCACCAACAATGGTTGAGAGTTCCAGTTGTTTTGCATCCTCACAAACATTTGGTGTTTTATGGTATCTCATTTTGACATAACTGTGCATTTCATAGTCTACTTCACCAACACCCTGCATATCAGTTTCTACATAGTACCTGGCCCATAGAGGGAAATTAGCAAAAAGCTATCCTTCAGGAAGTGGAAAGGTAATGTTTTTTACTGTGTGGTTTTCATGTAATCATTCTGAGTCATAGGTCTCTTTCTTCTTTTCTTTTTCCAAAACACATTCCAAGTTCTCTGAGACAGCCTTGCTGATTCTCTCTTAAATTCCGCTCTCCTTACTCATGAGCATATTTAACTGCATGACTATAACAATTGTGGACACCTAATATACATGCAATGACTAGTCACTAGGAACATTTGAATATTGTAACAAGTAATTAACAATTTTAATAGCTGGGTCTCTTCTCCAGAGACTCTTTCTTATTAAAGAGAACTGTGTCATGCTCCAGTCAATTTTAAGGAAAAGTGATATGTTTGCTTCCCTTTGAAAGCAATTTGCATCGTTTGGGTACTCTGTAACAATATAATACTATTCCTCTTCAAGTTTCCTTTATTAATTTTGTCTTATTATGGTGGCATTGTGATGGTACTCATTTGGCCACCTCTGCCCCAGCCAGCATAGACAAGTAGAAAGTTCCTGGTCAGATGCCACCACTTTTAAGGGTTACTGGAGGACTCCCTGGGACTGATGAGGCCACAGAGGTGGCCGGGGAGTCAGCACAACCCACAAAAGGACACATTATTTCCTAGTAGGAAAGCACAAGGACAGTACCCAACAAGTGTGCCTATGATAATGATGATAAACATAATGTCATTGTCCATACATCACACATGCCAACCAGAGGTTGGAGTTAGGCAGGCAGGTTACAATCCTAGTTTTGATGTTATGAACCTGTTTCTTTATCTAAAAACTGGCTTCAGAAATAATTGTTTCTCTGGATGCCTGGGTGGCTAGTCAGTTAACTGTCTGCCTTCAGGTCAGTTCATGATTCCAGGGTCCTGGGATTGAGTCCTGCAGCAGGCTCTCGCTGAGCAAGGAGCCTGCTTCTCTCTCTGCCTGATGCTCTCCCCTGCTGGTGCTCTCTCTCTCTCTCTGACAAATAAATAAATAAAAATCTTAAACAAAAAAAAAAAAAGAAGAAGAAGAAATAATTGTTTCTCTAGATTAGCATGGGACTTAACAAAATAAATATTAAGAGACTGACAAGGTCTCTGATACATTATGGTCAGTTTATATATGTTAGCTTTCCAAAGTCCCCTTGGAAACAGCCCATCCTTTTTTTTTTTTTTATAGCACTGTCAGGAGGTATAAGTATATACCTGTTAGTAATCAGTGTCAGGAGAAACCAGTGTCTTGTCCCATGACTCTCTTTGTTCCTGAAATGTACCTTTGATTCTGAAAGCAATGATTAGAGGGATGTATTAGTACCTCCTCACAGGCAGAGGCTTGCTCTTTCATGATGGCACATGCGGATTTCTGAAAGAGCCAAAACAGCAGGTGAAATAACTTTAACAAATGCCAGGAGATGCTATGTGGCGCTGTCTGAAGCCACTAACTAACTAGTGCTAAAGCATAAACTTCCACCACCTGTCTTCAGATGGACAGGCTTTGTCATATAATTATACTCCAAATCCCTACAGGATTGGACTGAGGTTAGACTTTTTTTTTAATAACTTAATTTTAGAGCAGTTTTAGTTTAACAACAAAATTGAGAGGAAGGTGCAAAGATTTCTCATATACCCCGTCTCTACACATACAAAGCACCCCCTCATTATCAATATCATTAATCAGAGTGGTACATTTTTTTTTACTAAGGATGAACCTATATTAATACATCATAATCACCCAAAGTCCATCATTTACCTTGGGGCTCACTCTTGATGTTATGCATTCTGTGGTTTTGGACAAATGTATAATGATACGTGTTTATCATTATGGTGTCATACAGAATATTTTCATTACCCTGAAAATCATAATCCCTCCCCTTCTCCACTCAACCCCTGACAACCACTGATTTTTTTAATTATCTCCATAATTTTGCCTTTTCAGAATGTCATATAGTTGGAATCATACAATATTGTATACATATGTATACAATCATACAGTAACCTTTTCAGATTGGTTTCTTTTACTTAGTAATAACTCATTTCTTGATATCTCATTTCTTTTTAGTTCTGGGTAATAGTCCCATTGTCTGGATGTACCACAATTTGTTTATCCAAACACCTACTGAAGGACATCGTTGCTTCCAGGTTTCTGGCAATTATGAATAAAACACCTATAAAATAAAGTTGCTATAAAAAATAAAGCTGCATTTATGTGCAGGATTTTTGTGGACTCATTTTCAATTCTTTTGGGTAAATACCAGGGAACGTGAGTACTGGATCATATGGCAAAAGTGTGTTTAGTTTGGTAAGGAACCACCAAACTGTTTTCCAAAGTGCTGTACTATTTTGCATTCCCATTAGCAATGTAGAAAAGTCTTTATTTTTCCACACCTTTGCCAGCATTTCATGTTGTCTGTGTTCCAGATTTTGACTTTTCTTTTTTTTTTTTTTTTTTAATTTTTTTTATTGTTATGTTAATCCCCATACATTACATCATTAGTTTTAGATATAGTGTTCCATGATTCATTGTTTGTGCATAACACCCAGTGCTCCATGCAGAACGTGCCCTCCTCAATACCCATCACCAGGCTAACCCATCCTCCCAACCCCCTCCCCTCTAGAACCCCCAGTTTGTTTTTCAGAGTCCATCGTCTCTCATGGTTCTTCTCCCCCTCCGATTTCTAATAGGCATGTAGCAGTATCTCTTTAGGTCAGACTTTCAAAATACCTCACTTTTGTGTGTGTGTGTATACCTCACTTTTTTTCTCTCTCCTATCCTGTTTCCCTTACTCCCTTACAAGTATTTCCTCTGGGTACTCCCTCAGTGACCTCAGTGAAACACTTCCATAAGAATTCCCATCTCAAGGGAAGAATTCCCAACTCTAGGAAAGCTGACCTAAGACCGACAGAGTGCCAAAGTCTAGTTCAAAAAGTAAGACTTCCGACAACTACATGGATATTTCCAAATATCTCGATGTTTTGCCTTTAGTAGTCAAAAATATTCGGATACTTCTGTCAGCTTTGTGTGCCAGTGTTTGTCATTTATTTTATTTATTTTTTTAAGTTACAGAAATCATACTTTATTTTTTTTGAATAGGTATTTTTTTATTACGTTATGTTAATCACCATACATTACATCATTAGTGTTTGATTTTTAAAGAAGCCAAGAGACAGGGTCATCTGGGTGACTCAGTTGGTTAAGTGTCTGCCTTTGGCTCAGGTCATGATCCAGGGTCCTGGGATGGAGCCCCATGTAGGGCTTCCTGCTCATTAGGGAACCTGTTTCTCCCTGCCCTCCCTTCCCCCCAATCCCACTCATTCTCTCGCTCTTTAAAATAAATAAAATCTTTAAAAATAAATAAATAAGATAAAGAAGCCAAGAGGACTAGGATAAGTCACTTGATTTATCTTTCAAATAAGTTGATGGGAAAATTTTCTTACAGATCTCTGAGGGTGATGTGGTCATGGGCATACACAGAGGGTAATGTTCATATGTCTAAACTATAAACTTCTATTTTAGCAATTCTTGAGCTGCAAACCACATATTGTCATGTGTCATGTTGTTATTTTCATATGGTTCAAAATGTTCTCTAATTTTCCTCTTGATTTCTCCTTTGACTCACAGGTTACTTGTAAAGGTTTTACTTAATTTCCAAATATTTGGTGATTTTCAAAATATATTGTTATTGATTTTTTATCTAATCCTATTGTGTTCATAGAAATAATTCTGTGTAAGACTTCAGTCTGTTTTTTTTTTTTTTGTCTTTAACTCTGTTAAATTCATTGATAGCTGTTTTGCAACTCCAAATATAGTTTTTCTTGGTGAATGTTATATGTACATTTGAAAATAATGTGTATTCTGTAGTTGTTGGATAGAGTGGTCTATGGATGTCAATTAGATGACACTGATTGATAGACTTAAGTCTGTTATATCCCTATTGATTTTATGTCAATTTGTTCTATCAGTTACTGGGAAAAAAGTATTCAATTTCCAAATACAATTGTGAATTTATCTATTTCTCCTTTCACTCTGTCAGATTTTGTTTCAAGTATTTTAAATCTCTGGTATTGGGTGTGTGCACATTTAGAATTGTTATGTCTTCTTGATTTATTTACCCCTTTATCATCAGAAAATATGTTTCTTTAAATCTGCTAGTAGTCCTTTTTCTTCAGTCTACTTTGTCTGGCATTATCATAGTCACCTCATCTTTCTTATGTGTAATGTTCTCGCAGAATATCATTTTCTACCCATTGGCTTCTAACATTTCTGTGTGTTTATATTTAAAGTGATTTTCTTATAGACAGCATTTACTTTGTCTTGGTTTCTTTGTCATCAATTCTGACAAAGGTTTTTTATTGAAGTATTTAGACCACTTGGATTTAATGTTACCAATTTTTTTTAGATTAAAACTATTTTGTTCTACTTTTTTCCATGCAATACGTGCTGTGCTTCATTTTAAAAATTTTATTGCTCTATTAGAATTGATTATTTGTATTGTCTAATATACAGTTAATCCCATCCAGTAAAATGTTTATTTCATGTATTAGTTTTTATTCCTAGATAGCCAATGTTGCTCATTTTTATATATTTCATTCTTCTCATTATATCCATGCTTGCCTTCAAATTATTATATATAGTGAGCATGTTTATAATAGCTGTTTTAATATACTTACCTGCTAATTTCATGATGCTTGTCTCATTTCTGGATCTTTATATTGATTGATTTTTTTTCATCTGGTTATAGGTCACATTATCTTGATTTTTACCTTATAATAATTTTTGATTGGTTGTTGGAATTTTTACATTTCTGAGTACAGTATTTAGTTGTATTCCTTCAAAAAGTGGTGGACTTCATTCTGACAGGCAATTCAATTAATTGTATATCAGTTTGATTTTCTCAGGGCTTGCTTTTTTTAATTTCTAAAACAAATATCAAGAAAGATTTCTTCCAGTGAAATGTTACATGTGTTCAATGAGAACTCTTTGATATGGCTGGTTGGGATTTGAACCATTTTCAGTCCTGTGTAAGCTATGGGAATTTTATAGCTTAAAATTACTTTTGTGAGTGAACTAGATAAAGGGGATTAAGAGTACACTTGTCTTGATGGGCACTGAGTAATATGTAGAATTGCTGAATCATTATATTGTACACCTGAAACTAATAGAACACTGTTGGTTAATTATACTTTAATTAAAAAAAAAAAAGAAAGCTTTCTTTTTTTTCCTTGTAAGTTCTTCTTTCTTTCTTTCTTTCTTTCTTTCTTTCTTTCTTTCTTTCTTTCTTTCTTTCTTTCTTTTTTTTGGTTTTGATTTTGCCTATACTCATGATGTTCACCCCATGCATATGCAGATTGGTGTTCAGCCACTCAAGAGGAGCACTCTACAGATTTCTGGGCTTATTCCTCTTAATAGCTTCTTCCTTTTGGTTCTCTGCTCTGCAAATTTTGGGTACCCTGGTCTCCTCAAACTCTGATCTTTGTTTCCTCAGCATAATGAGTCTTTCAGGCTCTGTTAGTTTCCATCTCCTTGCGCTGTGGTCCTGAAATTGCACTCAGACAGAAAGCCAGGTGATTGTAGGCTCACTTCCTGTGTTTCCTTATCTCAGGAATCAGTCATCCATTGTCTGTTATCCAGTGCATGAAATTAATTGTTTTATAAATTTTTTGTATAGTCTTATAGTTGTTTACATGTGGAGATTAAGTCCAAAGTCTGTAGGATACTTTTAAAGAAAGAACATTGACCTTCAATTCAAAAGACATGTGTTCTAGTCTCAATTTGTCCACAATACAGGTGTGTTACTTTTTCTTAGAGCATAGATGTCCCATCTCAGGAGGCCTCCCTGATCTCACACGCTAGGCTAAGACCTCTGTCTTATGCTTTCCTAGTACTATAAATTTCCTGTTTGGTATCCCTATCCCACTTGTAATTATGTGTTTAACATCTGTCTTCTCTGAGAGACTGTAAGTTCTTAGAGAGCAGAAGATATGATGTCCATTTTGTTCACTACTCTGCAGAGCCTAAAATAGGACCTTGAGCATAGACTTTCAACAAATATTAATAGGGTAAATATGTGTACATTAAAAATAAGTTTATAGTATCAATTATTATTACCAGCTCAGTAAGTAACTTTGGGAACATATCTCACAGAACCTCAGTTTCCCTTCTCTGGAAATTAAAGAGATGATTGGATATTATCAAGGTCCCTTACACTGCAAAATTTTGTTTCTTTGATTCTCACAACTCTCTGTAATGAAGAATATATAATCATTTTAATTCTAAGAGTATAAATGAGAAAAAAAATTCAAGGAGATTAACCAATGTGTCTAAGATTACACAGCTAATTAGTCAAGAAAATGAGACTTAAATTCATTTGGCAATTAATCACACTCTATTTTGAGACATCCCTTCTGCTATAACTTAATCCCTCCATCACATGTTTTTTTTCTGTATATTTATGTCCTGCTTTCTCACCTAGATTGTGAGCTTCTTGAAGGCCAGAACAAGGTATTATATATTTTTGGAATTTCCCGCAAAGCCCTGAATATGACCTACAGAGAGTAGTGAACAAGGCATGTTTATTTCTTTGATTTGATTCTTTATAAGATATTTAAACTTGGACCGCACACCTAGAAATATCCCTCCTTAAAATGTCTCTGTACCTTATGCTCCATACAGGAAATGTCCTGGGTAAGTGATCAGTAATCAAATCTGGTCTGTTAGACAAATGAAGAGTTGATGTAGCAGTATTCCATGCTTTGAACCCCTAGAATCTTCTAGCCTCAAGGCTGCAACACCATAACACAGGTTCAATCTAGAAGAATGGTGATGGGAGATCTATGTGTAGGTGTATGAAATTCACGACTCCTAACTTGTTCCTCCTCTTCTGATCTTTATTGCATCCTCCACCCTGGCACCAGATTAATTTTTCTCAGAGCTTTACATAATCAGATATTAAAACCCCATGTGTTTCCTAGGATAGAGAGATAAAATAAATGTGTAAATTTGTGGTCATAAAACAATGGTGTAGGTGATTCCTATGCCAAACTGGTGATGAGCAGGCCCTACCTATAGAGAATAAGTTAAGTTTTTTTAAAGATTTTATTTATTTATTTGACAGAGAGACACAGTGAGAGAGGGAACACAAGAAGGGGGCATGGGAGAGGGAGAAGCAGGCTTCCCGCTGAGCAGGGAGCCCGATGCGGGGCTTGATCCCAGCACCCTGGGATCATGACCTGAGCCGAAGGCAGACACTAAATGACTGAGCCACCCAGGAGCCCCGAGAATAAGTTAATTTTTAAATGATAATAAAACACTTTCTTGAGCAAAACATCTGTACATTGACTTCAGCCTGAGGTCTGTGAGTTTGTGTTTCTACTGTGTTTATATCATGACTGTGTTCAAATGGAATATCTTCTACCTAGCTTTATGGAAATATCCATATTTCTCTGGAATCTGAGCATACAAGGTCTTCAATGGCTGATCCCAGCCTACCTTCCCAGTTTATTTTCCCCTCTGCTTCTATGTATCCTCCCATATTCCTGTTTAACTCTGCTATTGACATTCCTCCAAGTAGGCAGCACCTTGTCATCTGTTTCTGCTCATGTTATCCCTTTTGCTTACAATATGCTCTCAATGCTTTGTCTAGTGAAATAAGATTGTTGGGATCCAGAACCTGACTCAGCTACACCCTTCACAATTAGGCTTTTCTAATTACTCCTACAGAATGTATGTCTACTCTAACCTTATATTTGCATATCCCATTAGAGAAAGATTTTATTCTCTCCTTGAAGCCATTTTATGTATTTTTACCACCAATTTACAGATTAGGAAACTAAAACACTGAAAGCTAAGTAAGTTGACTAAGGCTGTATGGTTATTATCTTAACAAATGGCCTTTCTGTGAAATTTTACCTAGACTTGCATACCCAAGATTTGTATACAAATCTATCTTTACTATTAGTTTTAAAATTCTTTGTGAGCATGTGCCTTACCTTTCCAATTTTTTATACAGTCCACAGCACTTCTTAACAGTGCTTGGATCATAGTAGAAGATCAATGAACATTCAAGATTTGAATGGAGTTTATGCTAAGTACTGTGTGCGTGTGTGTGTGTGTGTGTGTGTGTGTATGGTGGGCAGGGAATAGCATCTACAGCAACCTGTGGGTGATAAAAAGAAAGAGAGCTTGTAAGCCTAGAGATGTTTCAGATATCAATGTATCATTATTTCCCCCAAATTGGGCATTGACAATTGAAACTGGTATAGCTGGCTTCCCCTAAACTTGTTTAAAAAAACAAACAAACAAAAAACATCTTGAATTTCCTCATTGATGGTGACTACCTGCCACCCTCTGGCCCATTTCTATCTTTAACTCACCCCTGGACCCACCCCTTTTCTTGTTAACCTGCTTGAAAGCAAACCAACCCTTCAACACAATAGAAGCTTTGCTGACACATACAATGACATCGATGTCATGGCTTCTGAGCAAAAATGAATCTGCAAAAGGGCAAAAGCAAAAAAGGCATTAGAAAGATTTTATATATGTGTGTGCCTGAACATACACATACATACAAGTGTCCATGCATACCCAATAGTCAGATTTTTTTCAGAAGACATCAATAACAAAATTCCACTGCACCATCAGTGAGATGAGTTCCAGATGATGAAATGGTTTCCATGGAAATGATTTAGCATGCTTTGCAAAAATATCTTGTTCCGAACATGAGAAAAAGTGAAATAGTAGCTTGAATCCCACGTGATCTCTCTCCACTGCTAATTTAGCCTATGAGTATCTGGGACATGCCTTTGGTAGGAGCAGGAGTTTAAGAAATAAGGTCTATTCCAAACAACTTCTGTGGAAGAGCCAAGAGGTCTGCATTCCTGGGATTTGGTTCCTGCATTTATTTGTTCCTCTTTACCAGAGACCCCAGAGGCTGTGAGCTCTCTGGGTCTAGATAGTGCACCTTGAGAGTCATGATGATTATCATTTTTTAGTACATATCACGCACTGTCTAACAGCTCTAAATACATTAGCTCATCTAATTCTCACAAGAATCTTAAGTATGAGGGCGGTGTTATTAGGTCCTTTCTATAAAGAAGCTTTGGTTCAGATTGATTGTGCAATTTAGCCAAGGTCTTTCACGATCAATACAATAGTTAGGAGTAGAACCCAAGTCAATAAACCATGCTTTATTGACTCTGGGCCCTGCACAATGCATGGCTTCTGGTCGATGTTCAGATGAGTGAATGGATCTAGGAATAAATTAGTGAAGATAGGAAGATGTTGATTAAAGTCTTGTTAACTGTCAAAAGTCTACTCAGGGCTGGGGGCAGGCTGTGGGGTTCACACCATAGATCTATCAGACACTCATGCTGGTAATGTCTTGCTAAATAAATTGCTTAACCAAATCTGTCCAGCACCTACCTAGGACATTGGTTGACAGCTCCTGGGAGAACAATTCACTTAGGTCGGCTAAAGCTGAACCACTCAACCTAAATTCAAAGTGCATGGAGGCATAGTTTCCCCCAACCAGAAGCTCCATGTAAGGGCCCTGTATTCTAGCCCCTGGCCCTGATCTAACTCAGCCCCCTTTTCTGGCTCTGGCTCAGTCCCAGACAGATGGAAGATATTTCTGGACATGTAGGATGGTTTAGGAGTTGTTAGCTTCCAGATAACAGAAGTGCTGAGTGGGCTTTCAAATACCACACCAGAGGGTAATGGGGAGAGAAATTTTCAGCAACTATGAATTCTTCCTGGAGATGAGGAGATATATATATATATATATATATATATATATATATATATATATATATAATCTTTGCTTTGTTTAGATGTTGGTAAGCATTTATATTTCCATCCATAGTCTTTCAATGAAATCACCATGCCAAAGGACATCAAAGAGACCTACCACCCAGACTGGACATAGTGTTGCCCAATTCAGATGTACAGGGCTCTCTGATTGTTTCTCTTCTTCAGCCATAGGAGGTGTGGTTTATGTTCCTCATGGTAACAAGACCAGGCCCCCAGTTATAGAAGGTAAAAAACAACAGGGAAGACCTGGTGTCCACCCATCAGATCAGAGCACAGGACAAATGTCCTTCCAGTTCCTCTCTGTGACTCCTGTCACTACATTTTACTCTGGACACCCACAACTTATAGTCATCACCTAAGATGTGACAGAGAGGACTGAGAACAGCTATAAAGCAGGGGCAGTTGCAAGGCCCAGAAGGGCTGGTTCCTGCTTCTTGAGAAAATAGTAGAGAGAAGCCTCAGGATGCAGGAGACACATAGACTGGCTCCAGTTTGGTCTGCTCTTTCATCTCTGGCACAGCTGGTGGTTTATGGATCCTAGGGGAAGGGGAGACAGAACCATTATTTCTGATATTTCACAGGGTAAAAATCAGGGAAGATTTTTCACCTGTGCTATGTGCAAAGTTTCTGATGAGTTTCTTTTTATCAAATCTCTGCCCTAGAGACTCTTATAAACTATGTGGTAGATGGACATATAAAAACTGAATATATCTGAAGACCTAAAACCATAAAATTCCTAAAAGAAAACCTAGCCAGTAATCTCTTGGACATTGGCCTTAGCAACATTTTCCTGAATATGTCTCCTCAGGCAAGGGACAAAAAAAGCAAAAATAAATTATTGGAACTATATCAAACTGAAAAGTTTTTGCACATCAAAGGAAACTGTCAACAAAACAAAAAGGCAACCTACTAAATGGGAGAGGGTGTTTGCAAATAATATATCTGATAAGGAATTAATATCTAAAATATACAAAGAACTCGGGACGCCTGGGTGGCTCATTCTGTTAAGCACCTGCCTTCAGCTCAGGTCATGATCCCAAGGTCCTAGGATCAAGTCCTGCATTGGGCTCCCTGCTCAGTGGAGAGCCTGCTTCTTCTCCTGCCTTCCACTCCCCCCTGTTTGTGCTCTGTTTCTCTCTCTCTGACAAATAAATAAATAAACAAATTCTTAAAAAAATAAATACAATAAAATATACAAAGAATTCATACAGCTCAAAATCACAAACAAGAAAACAAATAATCTGATTAAAAACTGGACAGAGGACCTGAATGTATTTTTTTTCAAAGAAGACATACAGATGGTCAACAGACACATGAAAAAATGCTTAACATCATTAATTATCAGGGGAACACATGTCAAAACCACAATGAGATATCACATCACACAAGTAGGATGGGGGGCCTAGGATATCCCAGCTCACCATGTAAGAGGCTAAGTTCCCTATGAAAGAAGCTTGGGCAGGACTTTCAATCTTGTAAAACTTTATGTTATTTACTATTTTAATTCTGGATCTAGTAATGGCATTTTTGACATAGAACTGTGTGTTTGGGATGAAATAGTTCCCTATTTGAGACACTTCATTTTATTTGTAAAGGCAAACAGAGTTGGACTTCAAACAACTCACGGAGTGTCTTAAAAAATAGACATCCATCTTGGAGCAATACAAACAGTGGTGAAAACGTGGTGCTGAAACTTCCAGGTCCAAAAAGAACTCTGGGAAAGATGGTTGAGGCAGAGTCAGCACGGTCTTCCAACTGTGGCTGCATTCTTAAGCCAGACCTGGGGAAAGGAATCATTTCCTATAGACTTTTTTTGCCCCAAATCTTCAAACTTAAGTACTGAGATACTTTTTAAGTGCCAGGATATCTGTGAATCATTAGGTCTTGAAATGAAAATAGTCTTCAATTTTCACACTACACCTTAGGGATCTACCCAGCAAAATAAGCTAATGAGGAAAAGTTGGCCATGCTTCCTACAGGAATTAAGAGACATACTCATTTCCAAGATTGGGGGAAAGATGATCTTGGGATGGCTTTAAGTAAAGATTAAATAAATCTGTGAGCTCACAAGGCCTACAGCAGGAATCCCTATAGGGGAAAAACGTCTTCTCTGTTTATAGACATCCTAGTAGTGACCTTTTCTGTATTATGCCTGACACTTTCATACATTGCTAAATTTCCTACTCAGGGAATATTAGTTCAGGGGGTTCCAGCTCTGTAGATTTTATTCATGGCAGGAAACCAGGTCTCCTCTAAGGCACTGAGTGGGATAGGTGAGAACAAGGATTTGGGTGAATAAAATAGCTGATATTTGGAATGTGAATGAATTTCCATCCCAGGACAGTCTTTATTTGTTTGTTTGGTTGTATTTGTCTTTGCTTTTTTGTTTTTTGTGGGGTTTTTTTTCTTTTCTTTTTTTAAGATTTTATTTATTTTTTTTGACAGACACAGTGAGAGAGGGAACACAAGCAGGAGGAGTGGGAGAGTGAGAACAGGCTTCCCAAGGAGCAGGGAGCCCAATGCGGGGCTCGATCCCAGGACCCCGAGATCATGACCTGAGCCAAAGGCAGACGCTTAACAACTGAGCCACCCAGGTGCCCCTGTTTTTTGTTTTTAAGACTTTCTGGAAAACCTGGTATTCAGATGGACACCTGACTGGAAGCGATTGGCACAGGCTGATGTTCAGAGGAGAGGAAGGATAGAGGCAGACAGGCAAAGATGAAATCAGGAGGATATAAGACAAAGACAGAATATGGAGTGATGAGGAAGGTGAAATAAAAGATGAAGATGAGAATGGAGAAGACAGTAAGTGGAAGAGAAAATAAAAGGAAAAACGGGGATTAAAAAGCATATGTGTATGGAGGGAGTGGAGGGGAATTAGGGAGAGAAAGGGGACATAAAGTGTGTTCCAGTGAGAGAAGGGAGAGAAAAAACAGTGCAAGAGAGAGTCTTCAAAAGGGAGGGAGAAGTGAGTATAAAGACAGAGAGAAAGGGAACCATATCTGAGAGATGAGTGGAGGAAAAGCAGCTACCATAAGAGAGAGCTCTCAGTGGGCGGCAATGGAGGGATGTTGGCTGGGCCAGAGACAACTGGGGTCTTCTCCTGCCTCTGAGGTCCTAGACATTTATCTCATCTCAGAACCCCATAGCTGAGTTAGCTGGTGTGGTGGAAATAAGTGGAAATTTCTCCTCTTCAAGCTGGTGGCCAGACTGCAGTGTGATTAACAACTCCAGAGGCTGCTTTTCCAACTTTTATGTGTCTCTAGCATATGTTTAAAAAAAAAAAAAAAGTTAATCTCTTCATTAAATTGAACTGTGACTACCTTGTTTAGATGACAGTGCTCTCCTTGGGTCTGAGGCTGTGAGCCTGGGCATGCTGGGTTAGAAGTACACCTGAATAAGCAAAGATACTTTTTTCTTGGAAGAGGTTCACTTTGGTTTCTTCTCTTAGCCTGTCTTTTAGGGCTAAGTGCTAAGCATTATAGGAAAAAGTATGCGGCAACACTAACATTGTTCTTAGAGCCAGAGCCCATGGTAAGGACAAAAGTCTTAGGAGAGGATCTGGAGGAGCCATGATGTAAGACAATGTGTTCTGAATGCTTGCACACCAGCAGGTCCAGATCTACAAAACCACTGGGACTCAGCATTTATTATGGTGCATCAGCAGAAAGGCTCATGAATAAGAAGGCATGAGCCTGATTATCAACTCAGACAGGCATGGAAATTCCTGTTTGAAAGTCACTACCATTTGCCCTCGTTGGCATTGTGCTTCTCGAGGAGAACTGCAGTCTTATAATACAAAGTGACAGGGACCAGCCCCTCTCTGAAAAAGAGATCCTCAGGTTGGGGTTGGGGATTTCAAAGGTCATCATATCTAGTCTACGGCCTCCAGCTGGACCCCATGCCCCTGGGCTGGGAAGGACAGGTAAGCACAGCTCAAGGAGATGAAGTGGGAAAGCTGGAGCTACCATCCCTCTCTATCGCATGCTCATCAGGTCATTTTGTCCCGTGAAATAACAATCTTGGTTATAACTACAGAGATATGAATATTAGGGGAAATCAGAAGTCAGTTCTCTCTGGATTTGTCATTAGAAAACCCATGTTTGAATTCAAGTCCTTCCTTTTCCAGTGGGATAACTTTTATTAAAACTCAATCTCTCTGAGCCTTGGTTTTTTCACCTATAAAGTGGCATGATGATGCATACCTTATAAGCTCAATGTGGAAATTAAGGGCAACATAGGGCCAGTGTCATCACCCTTCCAGTTTATAATTGGTGACAATACATAAAAGAATTATCATTACTGTCTATAAAGAACCTGATGGTCTGAACAAAAATTCATAAAAACCACATTTCAATTAGCTCAGACAACCAGGAAGAAACAATTCTTTCATAAATATTGTTTTGGATTATGCTGCATTTATATGTACCCTTCCCTCTGCCTCCCAATATTTCCTCATACTCTGCATCCTAACCTGCCCCCGGCAGGTCCTAGGTAAATTTGTGGTCAAGGACAGGCCCTTGGTCATAAGGCTGTTTCTCCTGCAATGGTACAAAAGTTCATTCTCCCACCCCCTCTCCACTTGAGTGACTAAAATTGAATCAGTAGAATTCAGCAGATTAAGAAAAGTAATGTCATCCCACAACTTCATTATCTTGTAAGAGATAATGGCAACTCCAGATCCCAGAGGGCAATTACCAAACTATAACACATCATTCATGAATAAACCACACACATCCACCCCCTCCGTTCCTGAGCTGATTTTCTCCCACATTCCTGCAGTGCAGAACACACCCATTCAGAAAGAACCTTTCAGCTCAGGAGTGCAGTGAGCCTGCCTTCTCAGCCACTTCTTAATCATCAGCAGACATAGCTGCTCTCTCATCCATAGCATGTGAGAGAGAACTCAGTGCATAGCTGCATGTCAAGTGCCTATCCAATAATCAGATATTACCTTTACAAAAAATGTCATTTATTATCTTAAGGATGCAAACTACCCTAAGGGCTGGGATGCAACTGTGCCTCAGGAATAACCAAATCTCAAGCACCTGGGTGGCTCAGTCGGTTAAGTGTCTGCCTTCGGCTCAGGTCATGATCCCAGGGTTCTGGGATCAAGTCTTACATCAGGCCCTCTGCTCAGCAGGGAGTCTGCTTCTCCCTCTACCCCTCCCCCTTGCAGATTGTCTTGTCCCTCAGACAGACATCTTCCACATGGTTGAATTCAACCTGGCCCTTGGATATGTGCCACTTGGTGTGACAAAAACTTTATCATCAGTGAGGGATTGAGCTTACTCTCTTATGTCTCAAGCTAGGGAAAAAAAAAAAAAAAAAGAAAGAATGGTCTCCAACCTATCTAGCTTAGGTCAAGGGTCTGCTTTTAGATCAATGACTATGTTCAGGGAAGATCAATAAAAAATATGGCATCTCTTTTGGAAACCACAGTGTTAGAGTGATGGAAGAGGGATTATTCCCAGTAGTAGGGGATAAGGTAAAGTGTACTTTCTTGGATATTTAAAGACAAAGCAAAAAGTATGTATTATGATAGTACAGTGATTTTCAGAAGCAAATCTAATGAAGATAGTTGCCCTTAATGTCAGTCCATCCTAAATAGGATTTTCTGCTTTGTCTGCCCTCTCTATTTCTCCATTGCAATCACAGAAGCTTAGTCTCTATGTGTTCACTCAGTGTTGATGTTGGATAAATTGGAAGAAAAGGAACACTAAGTAGTAACTCACCAACTGAAGATAGGGCACTCTGACTTTGCAAGCTCATTCTCTCCTCCTTAAACTTTAATGATTGAGGGTCTTGGAAGTTGAACTCTAGGCTCCTTTTTTTCTCACTTGTCTAATCCCTTTTATTGTGGATATCATTCAAGTCATTACATACCATTATAAATATATGTAAATGGCACAGAGGCATATATTTTTTCAGTACACACTTTATCTCTAAGATCTAGACATACATATTCAAGTGCCTTACTGATTTCTCTCCCTGAATGTTTCTAAAGCACACCAAGCTCATCATGTAAAAACTACATTCTTGACCTTCACCTAATTCTCTCAAACTCGTCATCCGTCACTGTGACCTAACAGATTAAATACAAATATTTTTCATCCAATAACATGAACCTGAGGCCTTCTTCTCCTTTAACCTCTATACCTAATTCATTACCAAGGCATTTACTAATTAAACACTTCTTTAAAATTCCATTTTTCTGTGTCTCAAACACAATTTTAGTTCAAGTTATAATTACCTTCTGCCTGAACTGCTAAAAAGGACTCTATTTGTTCTAATGTCCAACATTTCCACCTACAGCAAAAGTGACCTGTTCAAAACTAAATAAAATAACTTTGCTCACATTGTTAAAAACTCCTCAATGCTTACATTAACCTGGGGATAAAGCTAAAAATGGTTCTTGTTGCCATGTGAAGCTGGTAGAGGTAAAGTTGGAGGCCGATACACAGTCAATTGCACTGAGTCCTGCATGACCCTCAGTGACAATTTCAGCACCAAGACCAGTAGAAGACATTTGGGATATAGGAGGTTTGTCTTACTTGGGTTATACTCAGAGGCTATCAGAGGTTTTTGATCTTCGGGCATCTGACCTTTTAATCAGTGCTACCTAAATTATGTAAAGCATGGTTCCTGCTTAATTGTAACAATGGATCCTCAAAAACTGGCACACATGAAAAGACTCCAGTCATAAAAATCAGGAAGATTCCCAGACATAAATAAAACATAACTCAGAGAGACCTAAAATAAACCGGGACATGATGCAATATATTTTTGTATGTGTGGAGGTTGTGTATATGCATGTGAATATTGAGGAGGGATATTCAAAGATAGCAAGAAGCTCTTGTGAATTTCAAGCCCCCTAAAATAATTTTGCTGTCAAAATTTCTGATCAGCAAATATTAATTGTTTAACAAGCTATTTAACAGTGGTTAAAAACATGGACTCAGGAGTATTCACCTCAAAATCTGGCTCTGCTAGCATTTGCTGTTGCACTCTGGGCAAGTTACTTAACCTACCAGTGACTTAGTTTCCTCAAGTATGAGAGGAATGACATAATAGTACCCACCTCATTGGAGATATTCAGAGGATTAATTAATTTATGTAGAAAAAGCACTTAAAATAGTACCTTGTACATTACAAGTACTATATAAAATTTTAATATTATCTGTATTACCATATGGGATGTAGTAGGCAGAATGATGCTCTTTTAAAGGGCATTCCATGTTCTAATCCCTGGGTCCATGAATATGTTACTTTATGGTAAAGAGACTGTATATATGATTATGATTAAGGGACTTGAGCTGGGAAAACATGACACGCTTCATTTTTTTTTTTAAAGATTTTATTTATTTATTTGAGAGAGAGAGAGCACAAGAGGGGGGAGCGGGAGAGGGAGAAGCAGACTCCCTGCTGAGCAGGGAGCCTGATGCGGGACTCGATCCTGGGACTCCAGGATCATGACCTGAGCCGAAGGCAGTTGCTTAACCAACTGAGCCACCCAGGCACCCCGACATGCTTTATTTGAAGTATTCCTTGACAATGAGAGCTTTTAGACCTGGAATGGCAAATACTCTCATGCTTCTGCTTCTCCATCAACAACTGATTATAGCCTCCTTCCCACCCTACCCCAACCATCTACCCTAAGTCGAAATAGAAACACTAAATATTTCTCCACTCAATCCCCAGCAAGCCACCACCAGCCAATTGGTACTAGAACACAAAACTAAACTAATTCTCTTCTCTGAGTTAGATGTGGCTAAAAGGCATTTCAGGTGGAGGGAACAGCATGGGTCAAGCAGCAAAGCCTCAGCTATGAGGAAGCCTGAGGAGAATAGAATAATGATAATATTGATAATAATAATTCATTTTGTGCTTGTTATATAATAAGCACCAGGCATCTCAATTCTTACAACTCTATGAGATAGGTACTATAATTACTTCTATAATATGGATGGGGAAATTAAGCTATGGAGAAATAAGTATCATACACAAAGATGAATGCCTGGTAAGTAGTAGATTTCGTAGATCTGAGATTCAACTTTTGGTGGTCTTGTTCCAGAGCTTGCTACATTAGCCTCTGCCTTACTCTGGGAATAGATCTGGGTTAGATTATGGAGTATCTTGAATGACAGGACCTATTCTATAGGCAATGGGTAATTACAAGAGGTTTTTGAATGGAATGCGATCATGTCAGAGCTGTGCTCCAGAAAGACTGATCTGGCATTACTCTGTGGATAGGTTCAGTGGACCACAAGAAGGAGAGAAGAGCTAGGAGGAGGATCCCTAGTGAAGAAAAGGAATGAAGATCCAAGAAGCAGCATTTGGGAGGGAAAGGCAATACTCGAATTGGAAGAGGTGCTTAAACTGCTTAGCTGGGAATCACTTTAGAAAATTATCGGGCTAAGTTTTGAACTAAGCACTGGGAACATCAATTTATATAGCTATAAAAGCCCAAAGCAGATGGCTGAGTTGGTTGCTTTGGTAGTTTCTAAACTGAGTAATGCCATGTCAGAGAAGGGAAGACAGAGAAGTCTCAGCCATGAAATTTATCTTCAGTGTCTTCTTCAGCATGTAAATATGTTTGTGTTAACTTCATGCACATAAACAAAGAATTAGATAATCAGAGAGAAAAAGAACCTCATAAAACTGACAATGTTTTTTTAGTATAGATCACCAGGATGCCAGGGTATCAGGGCATGTTGAGACGATTCAATTCAGTATCCCTTCCCTCTCTGCTGATGGCTACTCTAGACATGGCTGGTAGACAGGCTAGATCCATAGTCAAAACCACAGTAGTCATAGTATTCCAAGACAAAGAAAGTTTGGGAGGACATATTGCCCAGGCCAGTTATTTTAAAGAATACTATTTTTCCTCAGATAGAAGAGTATTTACTCTTTTACTTAAATACATATAAAGATTAAACTTCTCTCTGCAGTATCATAGCCTTAGCAGTCAAATATCTGTTTTCTCAACATAATTTACCTCCTTGAAGGTACAATGCATTAGACACTGGAAAGGCAGTGGAAAGATGGTCATGCTTGGATTTACAAGCTGTGAGACCCCCTTAAATTCATCTAAAGGCCTCTGAGCCTCAATTTCCTCATCTCTAGGATAGGCACAAGTATTTGCTTTGCACTATCAGAAGATCAAATGAAAGAATGTGTGTGAAAATTGTTTTGTAAACTGTAGAGCACCCACACAAATGTTAGTGCTGCTGTTATTTTTGTTGCTGTCATTGTCTCCCTAAGGCTCGCATAGTATTCTACACATGGAAAACATTGTGTATAAATGTATAGATCTTGAAAACATTGTGTGTAAATGTATAGATCTTGATGGCATAATCAGTGAATGTCCAAGAATTGTTTGAAACCACAGTGTATGCACTCACTGGGGGAAAGAGCGGGGGTCAGTGTGAGTCAGTCAAGGACTATGTGTGCCCTGCCAGGGAGCCACCAGGTATAGAGCTGAGCATTGAGTGTTGACCTTTATCCAGAGCAGGTGACATCCTGACCATCCCAGCCTGACACATCTCCCCGACTCCATGATGGTTTTGCCTATTTCAACTCAACTTTGGGCTCTAACAGAGACCATTTATTGTCTCCTGGGCTGATGCCTGAGGGTCAGGGATGACCTCTTCTACTATGGAAAGATGGGCCTCTCTTCTGCTGGAGTCAAGTTCCTGCCTCTGAACTCATCAACACATGTTAATCCCTTTCAGGTCAGGAAGAAGGCTGAAAACAACAGGGGAAAAGAAGATCAGGAGAGTTTGTCTTTTACGACCTCATGGATGAGGGAAAAGTTTTTTATTAGATTTCTACGATGCTTTGCAAATACTTTACTTAATATGCATATGACTATAAATCAGTATTATTATTTCCATTTTTACAGATGAGGAAACTAAGGCTGAGAGATGCCATATAAGTTTCTTAAGTCACAACCAAGAGAGTGTGGGATATGTAAGTAAATGTCACAGAGAGTAAACAACAACTCATGTCTCATTTTTGCTCCATGGCAATGAAGTATGATAAAGACTGCCACACAGGAATAAAGTCTTCTGGGGTCTATCAGAAGAAGGTCTATAAATGGCACTTATGGAAAATGAGGAGGCAGGGATTCACGGCACTGATGGTGAGGACCCATGCATGCCACCTCCCTCCTGGCCTCTTCACTATCTCTCAGATCCTTGCCTGCACTTCCAGTGGATTCCTTACCCTGGGGACAGAGAGGTATCAAAGCACTTGGTCTCAGGCCTGACACAAAGCAAAGGTTCAACAGTTACTAGCTGTTATTTTCTAAATAAGAGTGAAAATCAGTCCATGATTTGTCCTTCCTTAAACCCCTTCTATTACTTTCTACTCCTATTCATAGGAAATTCCTCATTTCTGGCCATTCTCACTTGTTTACCCTCTCCCCTTTGTTCAGGCTGAGCAGTTGTACTTCAACATCATGTCCAAATTCTTTACTCCCATGTCTTAGCCTTGTGCTGCTTAGTCTGTGAATTGACTCATTCCCTTGTTCACTTGACCTTCTTCTCAGCCACATGGTCTCCACTCAGCTGTCACCTCCTCATGGAAACCTTCCCTGACTCCTAGTCTTGTTGTTCATTCTGTGTGCTTTGTGTTCCTTCCATCCTAACACTGCCATAACTTACAACCATCATTTGTGTGTTTATATCCCTGGGATACAGTGACCTCCCTCAGTCACGTACCATGTCTTATTGACATTTCTTCCACAGTGCCTAGCACAACTGAAGATCCATAGTAGATGCACAGGATATGTTTGTAGAGGAAAAGAACACTTTTCTCCAGCTGAAAGGCTCTTTGCTCCCTTACTTTCTTCCTTGACAAGCTCTTCTCCTATGTCACCATTCTTCGAGGCTGGGGTTAGTTTTCCATATCTTCCGTGAAGTTGCCTCACCCCTCTTTCCTTCCTGTGAGGATGGATTCACTCTTTTCCCCTGAGTTCCTGCTTCCTTCTGCAACCACAACATTCATCTCTTGACTTTATTGTAAATTACCATCTCCCTGATGCACCGAGAGCTTCTAAAGACCAGGGACTGTCTTTACATACTTAGCACAGAGCCTGCCTGACAAATAGTAGGCACTTGGTTAATGTTTGCTGATTAAGTGATTAACTGATTGGATAAATGAAAAGAGTGTCTGCACTGGTAGCCAAAACACATGTCACTGTAAGTGTAAGAAAGAAGAAAAGGCATTTTTTTCTGTTCAGAGTTAAGACCAAACAGACCTTAATGACTGTGTTTGCATCACCATGACATTGTCTTTTAGTAAGGCAAGCTTATGGAAGAGTTATAGAAATGCAAAAGTGCCATAGTTATCCAGATTCACACATAGCCTTTTACTGGAAATACTTTGAGCACATGCTAATAAGAAATTGTGTGCTCATGAGTAATGCAGCATTATGTCAGGATGCTATAATAGGAAAGTATACTAATTTTAGTGCAGTCACTTCCTCAGGGAAGGTGAAGCCTAAAGAAATTCAGAAAGATTGTCCTCAATTAGATTTGAAAAGGAGTTCCCTAAAGAGCAGACACCTTCCCTGAAAAGTGTTGCATACTGAAAAAGTGGAATATATTCATGAAACTGTGTTTGTCTCCCCAAAAGGTGCTGGGATGGTTTAGAAGAGTGCTAGAGGAGCTTGTTCCCCAAAATGAAGACCTGATTGTTCTCACTGCTCCTTTGAGTTTAGAGTGCCTAATGTGGCTGAGCCATGGGCAGCTCTCCATGGTATGGAAGGTGAACTTCCCACCACCTGGAATGCCTGCCCTTCACTCTTACCTAAGCTAGAAATGAACTTTGCCAGTTAGAGTCTGGTTGTCACAGTTTAGCCCACCCCAGCCCTCTTTTCCATGACCAATAACTGCTTTGGAACTTAACTACAAACTGAATTTCAATGTTCTATAACTGAGGTGTGCATGTATGATAGTTATACCTCAACCTAAGGCCTTTGAGAGCAGGATCATGACTTTTGCTTCAATATTTAGGACATCATTTGCATTTTTCCTCTGGTTTATTTTTGGAAGCATTTGTGTAAACTTTGCGTTACTTTTTCCTTCAGTGGAAGGATTCACTGGTGAAGACATGTAGACTTAAACTTGTGTGTGTGTAGGTTTTAAATCATGTATTTAACTTCCTTAATACTTATTAGAAGTAATCTGACTTAATTTTCATTATTTTGTGTGTGCTTCAAGTTGTATTTTTCTAGGAATCTGTCATACCACCTGATTATTCAAATTTACTAGCATAATGTTAATCAAATATTGTTTTATTAGAGTTTTATTGTCTGTATTGATGTTATCTTTTTCTTTTCTTTATTTTTTAAATATTTTATTTATTTATTTGAAAGAGAGAGACACAGTGAGAGAGGGAATACAAGCAGGGGGAGTGGGAGAGGATGAAGCAGGCTTCCAGCCGAGCAAGGAGCCCGATATGGGGCTCGATCCCAGGACCCTGGGATCATGACCTGAGCTGAAGGCAGATGCTTAATGACTGAGCCACCCAGGTGCCTCGATGTTATCTTTTTCAATACTGGTAGCAGGAAATTCTTTATTCTTTTTTCTAATCAGTCTTTATAGTGCTTATCTATTTTATGAACTTTTGACTTTCTTGATTATGTTTACTAAACATTTTCTTCTATTTCACTAATTTCTGCTTTTACATTTATTATTTCCTTCTAATTTTTGCATTTAAGCCCTTAGGACAATAGCAGGCACACAGTAACCACTCAATAAATGTTAGTATTATTAATGTAAAGAATGCTACTAGAGACTCAATTCAGGGTGTGTGTTATTAGAGTTTACTAGAAACTAGATCTTTTACCACCTCCTACATAAGGAGACCTCAGAAAATGTTCAATCTGTTTGACTACATCCAGGCTTTTATTCTAATATTTATTATACAGCAACATTCATTTCATTGTTCTTCATTCCTTCTGGAATCTTTGTTTCTACCTGGAGTCATTTTCTTTCTGCTAAAAAATCTTTTTAAGTATTTCATTTACTGTGGATCTTCTAGTAATGAATTCTTCCATTTATCTATATCTGAAATGTTTTACTTTTATCTTCACATCTTAAGCATTAGAAGTGGTTTTCTTCAATACTTCAAAGTTGCCATCCTAGTGTCTTCCAGTTTCTATTATTTCTGTTGAAACATTAGCTAATAGTGTTATTTTTTTGTTCCTTCCTTCTAGAGGAAAATTTCCCTTTTCTCTTCCTGCTTTTAAGAATGTTTTCCTTTAGGGGCGCCTGGGTGGCTCAGTTGGTTAAGCACCGGACTCTTGATTTCCGCTCAGGTCATGATCTCAGGGTCATGATCTCAGGGTCATTAGATCAAGCACCATGTCCGGCTCTATACTCAGCGTGAAGTCTGCTTGAGATTCTCTCGCTCTCTGCCCCTCCCCCAACTCACTCAGTTTTTCTTTTTTTTTTTTTTTAAAGATTTTATTTATTCATTTGAGACACAGAGATACACAGAGAGAGAGAGCATGAGCACGGAGAGAGGCAGAGGGAGAGGGAGAAGCAGGCTCCCCGCTGAGCCAGGAGCCCGATGCGGGGCTCCATCCCAGGACTCTGGGATCATGACCTGAGCCGAAGGCAGACGCTTAACCATCTGAGCCACCCAGGCGCCCCTCAGTTTTTCTCAAAATAAATAAATAAAATCTTTTTTTTTTTAAAGAATGTTTTCCTTTAGTTTTTAGCAATTTAGGTTTGATGTAGTTATGTGTCTTTTTTAAAAATTTTATTATGTTATGTTAATCACCATACATTACATCATTAGTTTTTGATGTAGTGTTCCATGATTCATTGTTTGTGTATAACACCCAGTGCTCCATTCAGTATATGCCCTCTTTAATACCTATCACCAGGCTAACCCATCCCCCCACCCCCCTCCCCTCTAGAACCCTCAGTTTGTTGCTCTGTGTCTCTTAATTTGTGAAGTTCTTTATACATCTTAAATCTATATATAAAGGCAATTAGTTACTTCATAAAATTTTCCAATGATATTTCCTCATATTATATTTTTACCCTATTCTGTCACTATTTTTCTCTGTTTCTCTCTTTTTGTACACATACAGGTACACATACACACATACATGCATATACATACATATATGTTGCACCATATGCATATGCATATACATTTACCACTTCCCATATATCTTCTAAGCTAGTTTCTATATTTACATCCTTTCCTTTCATCTATGTTTAAATCAAGATATATCTCATTCAATAATCATTAATCCCTTTTTCAATTATGCTTAATCTGCTATGAAATCAATTTCAGTTTGAATTTCTTAATTCCATTTATTGTCTTTAGTTTTCTAATTTCTGTTTCTTTTATAAATTCTACTCAGGTAAAAATCTGTACCTTGTTATCTAATTTTTTGAATATATTCATTATATTTATTTTAAACTCCATGTCTGACACACACCAGCATCTATTCATCCAATGGGTCTGTTTCCCATGTTGGTGGGCTTTTGTTTGTTTCTTTTTCAGTCACATGATCTTTTCTCCTGGTATGCCTGGCAAGCATTCATTGACTACCAAATGTGTATATTAAAAATTGTAAAGATAATTCAAATTCTGGCTGATATTATCTTTCTGCAGAGTGAAATTATATCTGCTCTGGCAGATAATTAAGATAAAGAAAAATAACCTTAATTTAATCAGAAAGTAAGATCATTTCAAGTAAGACTTCAGAATTTCTGAGGGTCTTTTATTTCTACTTCACCTCAACTCTGAGTACATAGCCCTCTGTTGGTCCCAGTGTAATATGTGGGCTGTTTGATGGCCTTTTGTCCTTGGTAAGCTTTGAACTCCCATTTTGTTTCCCTATCTCCATTAGACTTCCAGAAGCTCTACTTATCTTCTAAGCTTCTCATTTTCCACACTTCTACTTACTTTTGTGGGCATTCATAACCATTTGGGGGATGGCAAATGTTGGGATAAAGTCAGTACTAAATGTTGTCTCTGAATCTCTGTTTGTTTCTCTCTAGAATCTTGGTCTCTCAATTCTTTCCTTATTTTGAGGTCTCTAATGCTTTCAATTTTTTCACTACATTTTGACAAGCTTTTCTAGTTATCCTTAATTGATGGAATGTTCTGCTAATACTTGTTTATTGTTACTGGAAGCAACAATTTTAGTTTTTAGTCTAGATCATGAAAAATCATAGGAATTTTGGTATTCTGGAGATAATGTGATAAAAAGTTACGTCAGGAGGCATTGGGTAACTCAGTAAGTTGTGCATCCGGCTCTTGGTTTTGGCTCAGGTCAAGATCTCAGGGTTGTGAGATTAAGTCCTGCATCAGGCTCCATGCTGAGTAGGGAGCCTGCTTAAGATTCTCTCTTTTCCTCTCCCTTTGCCCCTCCCCCTGCTTTCTCTCTCTCTTTCTCTCAAATAAATAAATAAAATCTTAAAAACAAGTTATGTCAGAATTTTAATCTGGTGGTAGTATGGAAGGCCATTTGATAGGAATACAGGGGCAAAAGTAAATTAATAGGGGATGGCTATAGATACAGTAAACAAGAGTTTTTATTAAGTATTCATGGTACACTAAGTGCTTAGTGTTTTCCTTCTTGCTTTCAGTATTTCCATATTTTCCATCAAATTAATTCAAATAAATTAAAAGGTTATTTTGGTCTTCAATTAAGTGTAAAATAGGAAATACCGACTAAAAGTAGTTAAAAACTAACATTCCGGAATAATTTTTGTGAACAAAAAAAAAGAATCATGAACTTATATGGGAAAGTACATAGTTTTTGTGTTTCTGCTCAATGTCAGTGTCATACTGAATAGTCAATAAAAAAAAAGAAACCCCTTTAAGTAGAATGAACATTTAAATAGATAGAGAGGTAGATAGATAGATAGAGAGGTAGATACATAGATAGATAATAGAGAGAGATGGATACAGATGTAGAAGTAGATATATAGACATATACAGAAACAGACATGCACACACACAAACCTGGGGAAAAAAAGGAGATTGGGGAAATTATCTGAGAGAGCACAAAAGGAAGGAGCTGAGTTTTGGAGGATGAGTAGGAGTTAGATGTATGAAGAATGAGAAAAAGTTTACTGAAAAATGTCAAGTTCTGTTGGAAGATCCAAGTTTTCCAAATTTTGAATTTTCACTTAAAAGCTCATATTTCTCAACAATACACAAGATCAGTTGTTTTCCTTGAAGTTTTATTAATTTTTAGAAAATATCCATCCCATGAGGGGCGCCTGAGTGGCTCAGTCGTTAAGCGTCTGCCTTCGGCTCAGGGCATGATCCCAGGGTCCTGGGATCGAGTCCCGCATCAGGCTCCCTGCTCCGCGGGAAGCCTGCTTCATCCTCTCCCACTCCCCCTGCTTGTGTTCCCTCTCTCGCTGCCTCTCTCTCTGTCAAATAAATAAATAAAATCTTAAAAAAAAAAAAAGAAAAGAAAATATCCATCCCATGAAAAAAAATAGCTTGGCCAGCTTGCAAGTTAAATAATTGTGCATGTGATTTTCTTCAAGATAACCATTATGCTTTGGCATACATCAGAAGTGCCTGAGATGTATTCCCTATTTCAATTTACAGAACATTAAAAAGATATTCACTCAAGGAATGAAATTTAATAACATTTATAATTTTTACTGTTCCATCAAGGACATTTTGGAGGATAACAGGCTTGTTTAATTTATTTTTTTTATTCTGTTTTGTTATCACTATGCATATGTGGCACTGAAGAGTACCATGACTATAGTTTGTACCCCCTTCTTGAGCCATAGCTAGGCACCCAGAGTTGTCTCCATCTTTGATTTTGTAACATCAGTGCAAATGTCAGAGCAGTTGTATTATGAAAACTTGAGAATTGCTGATGTTAGAACTTAGAATGTGGGAAGAATCCTCTCTCTCCTCCTCCTCCTTTTCCTGATGTTCCTGTTTTCCTCCTCCTTCATCACTCTATCCTCCCTGAGTTTTACAAACACCTTTCCTATGGGTAGGAAGTGATGGGTGCTAAACCATTTCTAGATTGGTGAAGGTTCTTGCTTACCACTAGTTTTGACTCCTTTTGCCAGTTGCCTCTCTGTGTTGGCTCATCCAACCCTCACACTGTCAAAACAAATAAAATAAGAAAACGTGAATGCTAACATTTTTCCAGGGATTAATGTTTCTTGTGCACAGATGAGAAATTTAAGGATCTTTTCTAAAACTTCCTCGTGCATTTTTTTCACTTCATATCACAGCAACCTTGAGGAGCAAATAAATACATACATTTATTGTCATTTTACTAATGAAGAAACCTAAGCTCAGAAAGGCTAAAAGGTCATGGCAAAAATCTAACTTCAGTCACACCCCAGTTTTCCGCTTCTGAACATTCCAGTTCTCAAGGCAGGGAAACAATGTCTCTTCTTCTGGTCCAAAACAATCATCTTCAGATCCCTGTGTAGTCAACAGAAGAATGTCCTTAGCCACTGTAACATTTTTGAGAGCTTGGTTTAGCCTTGAAACAGCAGCCCACGTGTGGTGAGTGTGAAAAGATAAGACACAGACAGACTGCAGGACCTTGCTGTGGAATGTCCATTCTCCTTGCATTACTCCTTCCCTCTCTTATCTCTTCTCCCACCCCAACCCCCAAGCTGTCAGAGCCAGATCAAATCCCTGGCATGTTCTGCTCTGAGTTTTCTAAGGATGGCAACAAAGTGGGCTAGAGACAAGTAACTCCTCTGCTGTGTCAGTTACCTCTCCAGTGGAGACAGCAGAGAGGCCTGACCACCTATGAATTATCCTAACGAGATGCTCCTCGATGTGTAGACACTTTAATGAGCCTGCTCAGATTTGTGGCCTGACATTAGGGCAGAGGGAGAGAGAATAATTAGATGCCCCTGTCACAGGGACAGGGAGAAATAATGCACATGGTCAGAGGGCAGCTGGCTCAACAAGACCATAAGCCTTTCATTGGAAATCAATCTCTGCTTTGTGATCAACTCATCTCTGGAGATGTCAAGGTGATTGGCAGGTGCTGGGGTTGGAGATCAGAGGGAAAAGAGGGAGAGATGTCTGTGTTGCAGTTACAGAGAGGGGCATGCACACACTGCTGTGTTCCTGGAGCAGAAGAACCTCTAGCTTCCTCAGTAGCTTTCCCTTCAGAACCTTTAGTGATGTGAGATACCAGATATGAAATGACTTTCAGGATTTGGTGAATTCATCCCTTTGCCTTCAATACTTGAACTTTGCTGGTAGAGATGGGAGTTGAACCAGTTTTGCTAGTTTCAGTAAAGATTTTGAGCAAAGGAAATCTCTCTGACTCTGTGGAGAATGGATCCTAATGATTCTAGAAGGGCCTAAATCCTTGTCAGGGTCTCAAAATCTCCATCAGCAAATGCAGACTGTATTCAGAGTAGGTAGAAGAAAAATGTCCCAATCTTTGAGGTAGGTTATTAACCTTTATTCAGAGGAAGCTAGTTTTTCAGGATACAGCAACAACAACAAACAGGAATTCACAAATTAAGCATCTCCCTTCATATGTAACAGTCTGGTTTTCATACTCTAGGAAGTACAGCTTATTTTAGAAAAACTTGAATTGAAGTCACATCAAGGAGCTTAATGAGGGTAAGGACCACACTTGGAACCACAGGCCATCCTGTGACTTCTCTGGACTTGTTTCCTTGATGTTGAAAAGAGGGGACAGAGTTTCTGACCTTTGGGGATGTTTCTAATTTTAGTCCATCAGTCACTGAGGCTCCTTGTTTTTCTTCCTTTAATATCACTGAACTCCTCTGACTGCCACTTTGATCAGTAGCAGTTTAGAAGGTGGATGGGGCAAGGCAAGGTGGGACATTTAATTCCTCTCTTAGTTCCTGAAATGATTGTAACCTCAAGATCAATGAGAAAGGGGGCTGGACCTGTATATTATAAGAAGGCTTGGGATTTTCAATGAATGGCTATTATTCTAAGCCCTTTATTTTTAATAGACTACTTCAAATATAATCTTTATCTCTTCTAGGCTTTGAGAGGTTGTGGAAACCCTTGTGAACAAAGAAATTATTATTTTCACTGGACAGATATGGTGAAATGAAATATTTCTTTCTTATCTGTCTTATTTCTATGCCCCAATATTTAGCAGCAACCTGTGTGCCCGCAGGGAGCTTTTCCCTTGAGTAGTACTTTTTAATTTTGTGTTTCTGAACTACAGATGGATTTGTGCTGTTCTTAGCACCTTCCTCCTCAATTGTCTTTGCAACAAAATGAGGGAGCTGGATAAAAATGGGAGACCCATTTTGGAACTATTGACTAAAGATGGGCTTTCCTAAATTATTTTTAGTTGAGAACTTAATATTCACTGAAAGTGGAAGGAAGCAGTGTGAGTCTTCCTTCCTTTCTGACAAGAGCATAGACGATTTTGGTCTGTTTCTGGTGGAGTATAAGGATGGATGAGGTGATTGGGCCCCAGAGAGTTGGGTAAACCCAAAGATAGGGGTGTTAGGTGAGGTGGCAGGCATCCTGGCAGGTAGGCATTAAATTGGGTATGCACTGGATCAACAGATAAAGGGCATATAGCAAGTGAGAAATCAGGTAGATGTGGTGGGATAACAGTGATAGCTACAACAAGCAAGGGTCAGAAAATACAGCCTGCAGAATAAGTCTCTTCTGAAAGCTGATGCAAAGCTGGCAATGCCAAGCCGGGGACACCAGGACAAAGTCATGGCTAAATAATTCAGAGAAGAAAACCATGTATCAGGGCACCACTATCCTGAAATTACATCCTGCCCCAGATCAGTTGCTTTAGCTCAGCAGAAAGTTGTTCTTGATGGCTTCTTGATTATTCTAACCCCAGTGCCTACCTGGTACAAAACAAAAGTAAGATTCTTAACAAAAAAACAAAACAAAACAACAAATGATGAATTAATGAAAAAGGAATATTAATGCTTGTTAACACTATTGCTGTTAATACTTCCTATTTTCGCTCCTAACTCTCTCCTGGTTTTCCTGTTCTGTTCTTTGTTTGCCTGAGACTGTATCTTGATGCTGATGTTAGGATGCTGTCTCCTCCCAGGACTGCCTTCTTGTCCTTATGCTATTATAACTGACCCTGGTGCTGGCTAAGTCTCCATCCTGCTGTTTGAGCTGTTTGAAGGTGGAAATCATTTCTCTGCCCTTTGTTTCTCCTTGCATTTTCCTAAGAGGAAGAGATGCTGATCTGATTGGTCAAAGACAAGGTTACTGACAAGGGAATGTTTAATAGAGTATGCAGGGTCATGGGGCATGTACAAAGGGGATGTTCACTTTTCTTCTCTAATGAATTTTCTCACATTCTTCTTTCTTTCTTCTCTCATTCTTACCTTATTTTGTTCCACAGATAATTGTTGAGATATTTATTTGTTCCACAGGTATTTGTCTATGGGCCAAGCACTATGCTAAGGGAATGGAAAATTAAACAAAACAAAACAAAACAAAAACAAAAACAAAATCAACCACCAGATTTTGTTCCTGCCTGCTATGGTCTGAATGTTTGTGTCACCACAAAATCTGTATATTAAATCCTAATGCTCAACAGATGATATTAAGTGGTGGGGTCTCCAGAAGGTGATTAAATCATGAAAGTGAAGCCCTCATGAATGAGATTAATGTCCTTACAAAAGAGACATGAGAGGTCCCTTGCCCTTTCTACCATGTGAGGATATAAAGAGAAGTCTGTGACGCTCACCTGACCATGTTGGAACTCTGATCTCAGAGTTCCTTCAGAACTGTGAGAAATAAATGTTTGTTGTTTGTAAGCAACCCAGACTAAGGCACTGCCCTCATGGGGATTTCAGTCCAGTGGGAGAGAAATACATCAAGCCATTTAAAATAAATTTAATTTTTTTTTAAATTAAAAATTGCTCATGGGAATGATCCATGAGAGAGAGAAGGAGGAAAGGTAGAGGAGAAGGGATAATCATTCAAGAAACAAATTTTGTAAGACTAGTAAAAAAGATTGAATTCAGAATAAATGCATAGGGCTGGTGATACAGCATAGTGATTAAGAAAACGGTATAAGATACGTTGGTTTTAAATTACAACTCCAGTGCTTATTAACTGTATAATCTTGGATAATTATTTAATCTCTCTGTGACAGATTCATCAAAAAAATTGAGACTAATGATACTAACTTAATAAAGTTGTAGTGGATATTTAGGGCTTAGAATGGTGGTAAGGCCATAGTGAAGGCTCAAGATGTTTGTTATTTTTAAAATAAACTTTATTTTTTAGAATAGCTTTTATTTGTAAAAAGTTATGAAGATAACACAAAGAGTTCTTATATAACCCTAACCCAGTTTCCTCTATTATTACTATCTTAAATTAGTATCGTATATTTGTTACAATTAATAGACCAGTATTGGTACACTATTATTAACTTAAGTCCATGCTTTATTCAGATTTCTTTAGTTTTTGCCTAATGCCCTTTTTCTGCTCCAGCATTCCATTCAATATACCACATCACATTTAGTTGTCACTAGTTGTCTCCTTAGGCTTCTCTTGGCTGTGACTGTTTCTCTGACTCTCCTTGTTGTTGATGACCTTAACAGTTTTGAGGAGTACTAGCTAGGTATTTTGTAGAATGTTTCTTTACTGGATTTTTTCTGATGCTTTTCTCATAGTTAGATTGGAGTTATAGGTTTTGAGGAAGAAAACCACAGAAGTAAAATGCCTCTACATACTATCACCTTGACTCTTTTTTGTTGATTTTGACCTTGATTACCTGGCTGAAAGAGAGCCTGTCAGTTTTCTCTACTGTAAAGGTGTCTTCACCACTTCTATACTGTACCCTTTGGAACAGAGTCACTATAAGCAGCTCAAATTTAAAGATTGAGAAATTATATTCTACCTCATTGAGGGCAATGTATCTTCATAAATTATTTGGAATTCTTCTACATGGGATAGCTCCTCTTCCCTCCTTATTTATTTATTCAATCATTTATTTATACCAGTATGGATGCATGAGTTCTTACTTTGTTTTATAATCCAATACTACTTTGGCCACTGGGAGCTCTTTCAGTTGTCTCATGTGTCCCTTTGACATACACCTGCCATTGTGTGTGTAATTATGTGTGTAGCACTTTCTTACTTTCTGACACTACAATATGCTTCAAGTTCTTCTTTTATATTTCTCGTATTATACAATCCACCATTTCTACAAGAAGTCCTGGTTCCTTTTATTGCAGAATAGTATTAGAAACCAAGATCTAGGTTCTAAGTGTGCTTCTTGCTACTGGAATATCATTGCTTGTAGGTCTTCTCAGCTGATAGAGCAAGGAAACATATAGGTATATAGCAACTTGTGTATATACACATAACTATAAATGCTTCCATATGCAACTATCTGTATCTATGTTAAACTAAACATGAGTTCATATTGATGTCTCCAATTCTAATTCAAGTACCACACAAATCAGTCTAGCTTCCTCCACTTGCTTGTCTGTATCTCTTACTCTAACAGTGAGACAACTGGCTTCCAGCATCCACCATCCATTTAATTAATTATTCAATTCCTGTGTATGTGTGTCTGCTATTTTAATAGGATAAACACTACCTTTATTTTAATAGAAGGAAATAAAAATTAGATAAAATGCACAAAAGTGAATCCCTCCCCTCCTCTGGGACATGAAGAGAATTCTTATTTCGTGACTTTAGTTATCTCAATAAGGGTAAGACATCAGTAAGTGCTCAGGATAGGAATGGGAAAGTGGATATTGAAGGTTTGAATAAAATGGATAATATAAGAGTTATTTAAGGAAAACAGATGAGTGAGCTTATTTGAGAAATTTTTATTTCTCAAATTTGAGAAATTTTTATTTCTCAAATTTGAGAAAAGATTTTTAACTAGTGTTGAGGTGGGTTAGTCATGAATTTACAGTGGAATTGATCATCCTTTTGTTGGATTTCTTTTTTCAGCAATGCACCAGTGTCAAGATGAAGAAAGCTTAATTTTCCATGGTAAAGGATTAATAACTACAGTAGAGTGAAGGTTGGACTGGAAATTTGAGATTAATTTAAACTAGGTAATTATAAAGATAGATCATTGGTTTAAGATCAATTATGAGAAAATTAATTATCTGTATTTATAACAAATTAAGTACCTATAATGTAGATATAGATAAGTAGAAAGTCATAAGATCAATGATACGAGGTCTTGATGAGGTTGATGAGGCAACAAAAAAATAAGTAGGCTGAAAGCCTGAGAGTTTGTCATGAGAGTGAGCAATTGGAATTCATTTTGGCAATGAGTTATTGGTGATGATAAGGCCATGGCTATGAGCCTGGAAGTGGGTAAATACTGACCACTGTCCATTAGAGGAAAAGATATTAGTGATGTGGCAGTTAAGGCATTGTGAATTCAAGTGTTGAGTGGTCACATGGACAATAAGCCCCTAAGAAAAATGCCAAGAGATGGGGGTGGAAGTGTCAGATATTGAGTAATGACATCTATTAAAAAATGAGTGAATTAAACATACATACATTTATACACACAATCAAACATAGACTAGAATAAAAGCAACTTATGGGTACATTAGAGGTCTTTATTTCTACTTAATTGGTTCTCTCTTTTGCCCTGAATTTAAGCCGTTAACCCAGTACAGACCAGCTCACACCCAGATTGAAATTAATACTGGATAGAAGGGAAACAATTATCCCATTAAAAGCAATTACAGCAATCCCCTCTCCTCTAGCCACTGCCTTTCTCAGACAGCTGCTGTTTTGACTACATGATTATTGCATTTAATATTCAAGTTTCATAGTAATTTCAGGAAGCAATTTCCATTAATAAAATGAAAATATATACATCTTGGTGTCTCATTTACAAATAATTTGCCACTGGCATTCACTTTGTTTTTATATTTTTAAAAGGTTAAAAAAGTACTACTATCTCAAATATTCCTTATTAACTTTTCTAGGCACGGCCAACTAATTTGCTGAAGAGCCTTGAACTTTATAAGTTTCTTTATGTTGTTTGGAAGCAAACTCCCAATTACCAAAGGGTCAGAATTTTTCCAGCTCAAAATCCTTCTAAAATAGAAGGAATGGTGGTGATATTTTAAAGACCCCTGTGTTCCTTATAACACACGAGTTCCAGTGTGCAGTTTGTAAAATCAATCAAAGAAAATGTTTTCCTGCTGCAAAAGTTTTTAGAAACACAGTGTACAATTCTCATGATCACTGTTTTACAGCCACCTTGACACTATCTCACTAGGTTGAAGTATGTGGACTAGCCCCTGGCCATGGTCTAATATATTTAGTCTGAAAATAAGCAACCACATTTGATAAAGCCCCAGCCTGAGTGCCATATCCTGCTTTTACATAGCACTAACCTGCAAGCTCCCAGAAAGGAATGGACAGTGACTGTTTTTAATCTTTGCATCTCAGGTGTAGATGGTGCAGTAATTATAATAGTAGATAAAATTAATTGTTAAGTGAAAGGCATTGTTTAAGCATTTAATATGTATTCATAGTTAATCTACAACACAATCTTCTATGGTAGGTATTACAATTGTCTTTACTTTAGAAATACGGAGATTGACATATGCCAAGGTTAACAAATCTGCTCACAGATACAGTCAGTCAAAGTGGCAGCACCAGGATTTGAATACAATTATCTGACTTCAGAAATGGAGAAGCTATGGCTGGAATCTATCCCTATGAGCCTGAAAACTGATATTCTCTCTATTCTACATTTAAGGGTGATCAAAAGCCAACTAAATATTTGCAAGAGAATTTCAGAAAAATAAAGACACAGTGATCCCTTCCATACCCTTTCCTTAGCCGGTTGGCTTAGAGACAGTCCTGCTTGGGAGGAGAAAGCAGTTTCTTGAGGCCTGTGACTTGGTTGATTCAGGCACATTTCAGATCTGTCTCTTAGCAGTGAGCCCATCCCAGTTCTGGCAAGTTTGTTATTTCTTAGATCTTTTTATTCTACATTGCCCCAAAGGAATCAGTTTATTGCATCTAGTTGATCTTTCCAATATTGAAAGGATCTCTTGAGGCCCTGTTTTGATCAATATCTTCACTCTGGTCCTTTATAAGGCAATAAAAAAAGAATTGTGTTTGGCTGAGAATACAATGTGCATCAGGCTCTGAATTTTATGAAGAGTCTGACCTCAGCTTAGAACTGGGAGTTAATGGGTTCCCCTATTAAGGGGGATAAGGATAAGGGGATAAGGGGGATAATAGGATAAAATATCTATTAAGGGGGATACTATCTTAGTTTGCTTGGGCTGCCATACCAAAATACCACAGACTGTGTGGCTTAAACAACAAAAATTAATTTGCTTATAATTTTTTTCTCTTGAAAGCTGGAAGTCCAAGATCAAAGTGCCAGCAGTGTTGGTTTCCCCTGAGGACTTTCTCTGTGGCTTACAGATGGCCTCTCTTTTGCTGCCTCTTCACATGTTCTTTCCTCTGTGCGTGGCCCTGGTATCTCTCCATGTGCCCAAATTTCTTCTCCTTATAAGGACACCAGTCATATTGGATTAGAACCTATCCTACGTTAGGAGAAGGAAGGGAAAAATGAAGGGGGGGGGGGAAATAGGAGGGAGAGATGAACCATGAGAGACTATGGACTCTGAGAAACAAGCAGGGTTTTAGAGGGGAGAGGGGAGGGGGTTAGCCCAGTGATGGGTATTAAGGAGGGCACGTACTTCATGGAGCACTGGGTGTTATACGAAAACAATGGATTGTGGATCACCACATCAAAAACTAATGATGTATTGTATGGTGACTAACATAACATAATAAAATTAAAAAAAAAAAAAGAACCTATCCTAATAACATCATTTTAACTTATTCACTTCTTTAAAATATGCCCCATTTCCAAATACAGACACATTCTGCAGTACTGGATGTTACAGTTTCAACATGTGAATTTAATTGAATACAATTCAACACAAAAAAGAAACTGAAGGTAGAAATATCATATGATACTTTTACTAGACACACTTCTGCCACCTTCCCTACAAACGCACTTCCACAAACTCTGCCCCAGTAGTCTGTCTTACCTTTTCTGTCTCTACATTTACATCTCTTACATAACTGATCCTGTACCTTTGTTGTAGCTATAGCGTTTTTTGATTATTATCCCTCTCTCCCCAATCCCATTCATATTTTATCTGTGCTTTCAAACATGACTCCAATACCATCTACACCAAAATTCCTCCACTTCTTCATCTATGTATTCAGTAAATAAGTATTGCTTCTTATGCGCCAGGCACTAGAAGTTCTGGACTCTGATGGGGAGAGGATCCAGCAAGGAACCAAAGTGACTCAGTTCCTGCCTTCACTAAACTCTATTCCAATAGTTGGGGATAATAGAAAAACAAGGAAACAAATAAAACTGATGATATTAGCTGGAATAAATGATAGGAATATTATAAGATAAAGCTACTAGACAGAGGGGTATTCCTTTACAAAGCATGAAATGCTTTGAAATGAATGTCTGAGGTTTGAGCCTAGATGTAAAGGATGAGAAAGGTCCAACTGTAAAAATCTGGCAGAGCAATGGTAAATGCAAAAACCCAAGATGTGAAAGTGTTGATGTGTCTGAGGAGTCACAGATTTAGGGAGGCTGGAGTATGGTAAGGGAAGGGAAAAGAGTAGGAGGTGAGTTGAGTGAGATAATGAGGCCAGACCATTTAAGGCCTTACAGCTCATGTCAGGACAAGGAATGTGTTCACTGGAAAAGCACTGAGACATTTAAATAGTAATGCAATGTAGTTTGATCTGTGTTTTAAGAGTATGTCTCTGGCTGCTTTGTGGAGAATGGATTCTTGGCAAGGACAGAACAGGGAGACAAGTGGGGGCGATGCTGCAGTAATTCAGGAGACAGATGACTGCTTGGACTAGGGCATAGCAAAGTAAATACAGAAAACAGAGAGACTGAGATCTTCTTTGGAGAAGAAACTAAGATTTATGGACTGGATGTGGGCTTTAAGGTGGAAAAAGAAAACAAAACCATGGATGTGTTTGACCTCAGCAAATAGGATGTAGGTGGTGCCATTTACTGAAAGAAGAAAAATGTGGGGCACACCTGGAAGAAGTATTTTATGGACAGGAGGGAGTCTTCCATCCATATGGCTTATAAATCTTCCCTTCTAATCTCTTACAAAGATAACTGTCCTGACATCTACATAGCAATTGAACTGCAAAGTGATCAGGATGATATTGAGCCATTATTGCAGTCTGTTTTTTTGTTTGTTTGTTTGTTTTGTTTTGTTTCTAAGTAGCTTGTCAGTTGCCTTAGTCACTTGCAAGGTGACTGGTTCAGGTGTATTTGCTGTAGATGTGGGAGACAGGTCTGGAGTCTGTGATTGTTTGGAGAGGGTGAATTTAGAAGTAGGAACAGCAGAGTGGGATCCATATACAGTACAGGGCACAGGACAATAGGCACCTGGAAAAAGAGTGGAACTAACTGATGGTTCTCAGAAAGAAGTCAGGCTCTGCCACTCACCCTACGGAATTGACTTTTGGGATTGGAATGGCCATGATGCCAGGAAAGGCAGACTCAGACTCCATTGCTTCATCTTGGTTACTAAAATTAAACCTCAGTAAGGCACAAGCTGCTTGTTTTTGTTTTGTTTTTCTGTAAATTTCTAAAGATGGTAACCTTTGTTAACAGCAGTAGAGAATAGCATGGAGTGGGAAATAGAGACACACTGTGCTTGCAAGAATGCTACCCTCAATAACTGAGACCTCTGTGGAAGGAGTGGAGCAGTAAGAGTCTGAGGGTAAGGGCATCCATGTACCCCCCATTCTCATTTCTCCAACTTGTTCCTGTGTTATAATTGTTAGAAAAGTTGGGTGTGTGCGTGTGTGTGTGTATATGTATTATACACAAGGATGTCGGCTCTAGGCAGTTGCAATGGACAGTCCCTTGCTAGTTATAAGCAGCAAAAATTAAAAACATAAAACAAGTACAGTTGAAACTTGTCAAATGGCAATTCTTGTCTCATTAGCTGGGTATTGATGTTCTAAGAGACAACAGAGGTCTGTTTTTCAATTTTTGATCATTATCAGGAAAAAAAGGCAGAAACTTTCCTTAAGCATTCCATGATCCATTTTGGGACTGCTGTTAAATGGGAAAGGGGCATGTCTTAGTAAGAGTAATGATTGAATTTAGAAAGATCCCAACACACAAGATTACTTTACAAAAATCTATTGGATTTGCGTATACTGGTAGCATAAATCTAGAAAGTTAAATTTTAAAAATTCACTTAGAGTTAAAAGTTCAAAATTCATTAAAAGTTAAAAATTAAAAATTCAGGGGCACCAGGGTAGCTCAGTAGGTTGAGTGGCAGACTTGATTTCAGCTCAGGTCATGAACTCAGGGCAGTGGGATAAAGCCCCATGTTGGCCTCCACAATCAGCATGGAATCTGCTTGAGATTCTCTCTCTCTCCCTCTGCCCCTCCCCCTGTTCCCACTCAGGCTCTCTCTCTAAAATATAAAATCATAAAAAGTTTAAAATTCATTTAAGGTTAAAAATTCATTAATGTTAAATGTTTATTTAGTGCTAAAAAATAAAATAAATAAAGCATGTGTACCACATTTAAAATTATAGGCTGTGCCTGATGGAAGTGAAAGAACTAAGTGAATGGGGGCATCTGGGTGGCTCAGTCGTTAAGCGTCTGCCTTCGGCTCAGGTCATGATCTCAGGGTCCTGGGATCAAGTCCCGCATGGGGCTCCCTGCTTGGTGGGAAGCCTGTTTCTCCCTCTCCCACTCCCCCTGCTTGAGTTCCCTCTCTCGCTGTCTCTCTCTGTCAAATATATAAATAAAATCTTAAAAAAAAAGAAAAAAGAACTAAGTGAATGGAGAGATGTACCATATTCATGGTTTAGAAGTATAACAGTACTCCAGTTGGTCTTAAGGGTTAACTTACTTCAAACTTACACACTCCATGCCTGCTGACCTCAGTCCCCGGAACTAACCTACTTACCTCAAGATTTTGCAGACCACTGGCTTTGAGGAATGAAGGACCTGAGTTTCCCAGCAGATAAGGCCTGGCCACATTTGAAGACAGCTGCCTCTGATGCCAGCAAGTCTGTTCAAGCTTATGTTGACATATGATTAATTGCCTGAGCACCAGCCTGTCCTGCAGGTAGCCCCCTGCATTTCTTGTGCTTTCCCCTTTAAAATCCTCCAGCTTCACCTGGATGGGGAAGATGGTTTTGGGAAGTTAGTTCACCATCTTCCCAGGCTGCTGGCTTCTTTTCACCATCATTTGTCTTTCGAGTATTGATTTTCCAGCTGTGACCAGCTGAACCTAAGTTTGGAACCAGTTCTCTGGTAATGGAAGTTCCATATTGTTAAGATATCAGCTTTCCTCAAATTGATATAAATATTCAACACCTATATATAGTAGGTAGCCATTTATCTTAAAAGAAGGGTGTGAATATCTAAATATATTTTCCTTAAATTAAAACGTAGAAAGATCAACTGTGTTTTTTAAATTTCTACATCTAAGAAGATGAGAGAACAGATTGAAAGGAGCAGAGATGGAAGCTAAACTTCTCTAATTATTCCTGTTTTTTTTAAATATTTGCTTTTGAAATAATGTAAATATTTTACATGCTTATATAACAAATTTAAACTTAAGATACAACTCCAAACATTCAAAACCAAAATAAATAGTTGAAATATGAACCTGAATCTGTATCTAATTGTGGCTATGCCACAATATTACAAACTATTAAAGTGACTTTAAAATTGAGTATTCTGATTCCATATCTCTAGTGATAACTAAGGAAAATCTTATTCAGTTATCATATTTTGTTGGTGGTCTTTTCTTTAAATCATTTCACACCCTATCAACAACCCCACCCCTTGCCTACCTTACACACAAAAAGAAATAATGCAAAGAACTGCAGGGGATGGCACTCTTAGTACAAAGAGAATGCTGTTTCTAGCGAAACCCCATAGTATGCATGCTGAAGTAAGTCATTTGTGTATGGAGGTGATGAGCAGAGTGGACCCCTCATTCATGCTTTGATTCCCTTATAGTTAGAAACACTCTGTGCTCTCACATTGGGCCTTCTCCAAATGCTTAGGACGACATACTTTCGGTATTTAATGATGAATGATAATACTAATGGTAATAGTAATAACTACTACACCAACAATAATGTTTGAGGCCACTGATTTACTCAAGAGGAAGAAGAGTAGCTGTTGTTTCTGGAAAGAATGGCATAGATCAAAATTTGTGTTTTCAAACCAATTCATCAAATTCCTAGCAATTCCTTTCTTCAAATTGAAACATGAACCACTTAAATCTTCTGAAAATGTTAGCAAATACGGAGGCATATACTATGTTTTGATGGTTTAAACAATTAATAAATCTTCTTTTCATTTTTTTATTGAAGTATTGTTGATATACAATGTTACATTAGTTATAGGTGTATAAACTTTAATACATTTCAATAAATATTTACTAAAATGCAATAAATTATAATTAATACATAAATTTTAGTTTAATTATCTTATTAATAAAATTTAATAAAAAAATTAATCATGGCTTTAATGCGGATTATCTACATTTTGAATATTGGAGAGGTATCTTTTTTTTTTTAAAGATTTTATTCATTTATTTGTCAGAGAGGGAGAGACAGAGACAGGCAGAGGGAGAAGCAGGCTCCCCGCTGAGCAAGGAGCCCAATGCGGGACTCAATCCCAGGACCCTGGGATCATGACCCGAGCCGAAGGCAGATGCTTAACCGACTGAGCCACCCAGGCATCCCTGGAGAGGTATCTTCTGACAAAACAAATAATCAAAGTTAAATTTGCATTGTCTCACTATTTTATCACTTATTAATATCTTACAAGGAACAAATCCATAGATATAATGATCCAATACACTACACTTATTATACAGCACCCAATGGGAAGCTATTATTTTGGAGTCAAGGCTTTGATTTGCTCTGTGAATCTTGGAATCACTATGTTTATTTGATCCCAATTGTTTCATGGCTTTGGAAAAACTAATTGCTATTAATACTGTGCAGTACTTTATGTCGGGTGTCTTTGGGTTTAAGCGCTGTTTGTTCAAGGGAGCAGCTTCCTGCTCTGATTCTTCCTGGCTGGGTGTTGCAGGGTGTCCTTAGGGGATTCTTTCTGTCCCAGCTTGCTTGCTTGCTCACTCTCACTCTCTCTCTCCTTTTCCCTCTCTCTGAGGTTGGGAAGCAGCTGTGACCTTCTTTCCCATTCAGATGATTTCGTTCCCTCCATGCTCCCAACAAAGCACACAGTCCCCAAGGATATATGCAGACCTACTTTAAAAGGCTCCACTCAACTTCTAAATGGATCAGAAAGTGCTCTTGTTGGCTGCCTCCCTGAGCAGGGGATAGGGATAGACTTCTCAGCAAGTCTTTCTTTGATCTAAACATTTTTTCACAATAATTTGGTACTCATTCTTTCATTCATTTCATCATGTATTCATTCATTCAGAGATCTATCCTACAAATATGTGTTGTGTGACTACTCTTTTCCAATCATTATTCTAGATGCTCAATTAATGATTTGGGGACTAATAAAAAGGGAAATAATAAAACTTAAAAAATTCCATTTGTTTGAAAATAACTAATGGAGCTTAAGATATTTGCATACATAATCTTATTTCTTACTCAAATGGCCCTATACAGTAAGGAATACTAGTATCATACCCATTTAAAAGATAAGAAAACTAGGGTCTGCATTTAGACAGGCAGCATCCTGTGAGTGGAGATGTATGTCTCTGACTCCAAAAGCCATAAACCTTCTGTTGTGCTGTCTAGAGGCTATAGATAACCTTCAATATGTCTCTTTCCACTAGGACTGTTTCCAGCTAGTTAAAATGTGGGAATTTTCTTATACAGTCCATCAGTTATTAAGTTTTTGAAAAATCATTCCAAGACTCTTTGTTTCTCTTTCTATTTATTCCCACTCCAGGCTCCTGCCTGCATCCTACCTTCTCCATAATATCAGCAGTGAAGGCTGCCTGACTCTTCATACAGGGCAGGGAGGGAAGCTGCAGAGACCTCAATAGCCCAAAAGGGAAACCTTGTTGATTACTCCTCTCAGCCTTCTCCCTCCTTCTCTCCAGGGGTTCCATGTCAGATCCTGTTTGATATCTTAGCATCCCCCTAACCAGGGAAGCTACTTTGACTAACACTGATGGAAGGAATGGAAACATAAATGAGGAGATGCTTCCCGTATGGGAGGGGTGATGGAACCAGGAAACTCAGCTGACAGATGATCATAAGCCAGAGATCCTGGAGTCTCATTTCAGCAAGGGATTTGGCAAATGGGTAGGAGGGGAGAGTGAATCCTAGAATTCTAAACAGTCCTTCATTTGGGAAAATAGGAATACTCTCTGAGGTATCAAAACAGAAGAAGGTGTTAAAGCAAAAAAGAAAATACACAGTCTCATACCCCCTACTTGATGCCTCCTCATCAGCTATAGGATAAGAATGTGTGGGGTCCACTCTAGAGCTGTCCTGGAGGGTGGAGTCAATGATACTGAGATAAACCCAGACTTATGGCATGGAGAGGTGCTCCATCTGTCTTGTTGCAGCCTTTAAAAAAAGCTCTTCATTGGACTCCACTGCCTCCTTCTCTCTGCCAAGCAGTCATGTTGACTACTTAAGCTTCAAGTCTGGGGCTTCTTATTCATTGGATAAGAGAATGTCTCAGCCAGGGCTCTGTAATGTTGCTGATGACTTCCTTTACTCTGGTTCTTTCCATTGCCACTTTGGCCACACATTGCCTTTCTTAGGCCAAATCCATCTAACACCAAGTGCATTGGTGCTCATCCTCACCTTTATCTTGAAGACAACTGGGCTGTGATACCCCTGCCCTTAACCTGCACATCATTTGAGAGAACTTCCCTGTGTAAAAGCCATGCAGGGGTTGGGAGGTGGGTCTTAGGGGCTTCAGGCATGGAGGAGAAGGTCTGAATGCCAGCCTCACTTCTTCCTGCAGGGACCATGGCCATTCACTTTTGAAAGATCAAAGCTTCATAAAAATAATAATAATAATAATAAAATAATTAATAAATAAATAAAAGTTAAAAAATAAAAAAAAATATTTGGGGAATTCTGATAATTTTGAGCTTAGTTGTAGTTAACTCTTAAATGGATAGCTTCAGCCTGGATCTCTGTCCTGAACCTATTTAAAGATGAACTTCCTGAACCTATTCCATCTCCATCTGGGAGACGGTATAATTAGGAAAATATCTAGGATCCATATGGAATCCTGGCTTAGTTTAACAAATGAAGGAAAAGGCTGCTTCAAATGAGGAGCTGGACTAAACCTGTAAACCTATGAATTGATCTTTTCCAAAGTGGGAGTTGGTGGTGAGCAGGTCAGAATTTCTTTCTCATAATGATTATGTTCCTCAGACACACACAGTGAGCATCTGTCTGGTTTGGGCTCCTTGTGCACACCAGCTTGACCATTCTTATCATCTTGATGCCCTTGTTATAAAGCTCCAAGAGAGGTTTTTTGTTTTGTTTTGTTTTATTTTATCATTTAAAGACACTCATGTATACCAGTCTTTCTTTGTTTGGTTTCTTTATACTGGCCCCATTCTTTTCCCTCCTGCCCCTCCAGCCCTTGAGAATGGAGGGGTTTGGTTAAACTACCAAGGTCCCTGCAGTAGAGACAGAAGAATGAAAAACCAGAATTGAAGAGCCATGAGTTCTTCCGGGCTAAGGTATGTGATCAAAAGGAGCAAGGAAATGAGTTCTCAGATTATGTAAAGGAGTCTAGGTTTCTATTTTTGGAGAGATTAGCACAGGAAATTGGGACTATTGTCCAGTAGAGAAACTGGATAGAGAGAGTGGTGGTGGTGGTGGGGAATGAGGGAGAGAAGGGGGATGGGGAAAGATAAGGGAGGGCAAGTGAAGGGCAAGGAGAAGAAAGAGAAGAGGAGAGGAGAGGAGAGGAGGAGAGGAGAGGAGAGGAGAGGAGAAGAGAGGAGAAGAGAAGAGAAGAGAAGAGAAGAGAAGAGAAGAGAAGAGAAGAGAAGAGAAGAGAAGATGAGAGATGGAGACAGGGTGGGGGTAGGAGAGACTTGAGAGACTTAGAGAAATTGTCCAGTGAGCCAGCCAGGCAGACAGACAGGTGCGAGGGTCAGTGTGCTGCAGGGACACTGGACAAAAAGCACTGGCCCAGAAGATCTTAAGGGGAAGAACAAGGGCTCAGGTAACTCAGTCCCAGAGGGCCTTTTGTCATGGCCTCTGCTTCAGTTCCACTGATTGTGAAAACCACAATCAGTTCCAGGACATGCAGAAACCCCCCCTCTGGCCAGGTGTGTGTGGGGCTGTGTAGAGTGCATCCAGGAGGAAGCCCTCACTAGCATCATTTACTCACAGACATTGCACTGTCCATTCCTTTCTTTCCACAGATCTATCAGCTCTGAAGGGCAGAGCCTGTGGCTTCCTGGGCTTGGTGTGGCCTCACTTAGCAGGTAGGAAAATGATTAGTTTACACTAAAAAAAAGTAAATGGGGAATGAGGCAATTATGATGCAATTAGCACTAAAAACCCTAGTGCTTTGGGGCTCCTGTGTGGCTCAGTCGGTCAAGCGTCTGACTCTTGATTTCAGCTCAGGTCATGATTTCGGCTCAGGTCATGATTTCAGTATTGTGAGTTCGAACCTTGTGTCAGTCTCTGCGCTCAGCGTGGAGTCTGCTTGAGGATTCTCTCTCTTCCTCTGCCCCTCTGCCCCTTATTACTAAATAAATTAATTAATTAAAAAATAAAATGAAATAATTTAAGAAAATACTAATGTTTTGGTTATCTGGATATTTTTGTTAATTTCCTGGGCAATTGCTCAGTCTTCTCTCAATATGCCATGGAAATCTTGTGTTTACTGACAACTATCCTAGAATTGTTTTAGTGATTTTTTTTTTTTTTTTTGCTTTACCTCAAAAATAAATATTTGCCTTAAATGAGTAAACAGCAAGAATATCAGATGCTATGGCAGGAAAACAAATGGTTTTATTTAGTGTAGGTTTTTGAAAGGAAATATATATATTTTCTAAATTATCCTAGTCTTTTAGACACAATTATACATGCTTTTGTAGAGATCTTGGTGTGATTAAGACCAAATGCATGTTTTGAAAGTGTTTTATATGCACACAATGCAGATTGTTCACATCAAGAGAAACTGAAGTGAATGACTTCATTGCTGTCACCTCCTTCAGCGGAAAAGATTGAGGCCAGGGCAACTACACATGGGTGTTCCCTTTCTCAGTTCTCAGCCTGGCTTCACTAACCCATATTCGAAAAAGACTTCACTTGAAAGTTAAAAAAACATCTCCCATCCAGAATCATGGTGTATAGGCTCTTCCTAGTATCCAGTCACAAAGAATCTTGCCATTCCCTTATGTAAAGAGTAACCCTTCTGCTTCTATTGTCCACTTACACTGATTTATTCTGGTTTGTGAAAAAGTACTATTTTATCTTATGAAACACATTTCAGCTATAAGCACCAGAGCTTTGAGGCCTCATTTACATATGAAGCTTCCTAGAGCTATGAAAATCCATAAAAGAGTCTTAAAAGACTCATCAGAAGATGGCTGAATGAGTGAAACCATCAGGGTGATTGTTATGGACATCAACAATGTCAGTGTAAGTTGGGAAGGGAAAAACTGGGGTGAGACAGGCAGCAGGAAAGAAGATAAAACGGAATACTTCCTGTGCCAGTAGCTGGGGAGATTGCTGTGAGTGAGACAGACTGGGCCCTGCCTTCACAGAGCTCACAGCAGAGTGCAGGTGTATGGGGGCTGGGGGCTGGCAGAGAAAACCAGACAAACATGCACATATCTTCTAACAGGACAAGTGCAATGACTAAGGAAACAAAGGATGCCAAGGGTACTTGGAGGGCTCGTGACCTAGATGCAGGAAGAAAACCAGCGTGGTGTGGTACACTTACGTCTGGCTGGGATTTGGACTTTAGGAGGATGAGGGTGAAATCACATTTTGGAGATGTAGGCAATGGCCAGTGCTGAGGAATGAGAAGCCTCTTTTGGTAGTGACAGAAACCGAAGTGCAACTAGCTTAGGAAAAATACTGGGCATTTATTGACTCAAACTGCTGAAAAGTCAGGGCTCAGCCAACAGCCAGATCCTCCAGTGAGTTCAGCAGGTATTAGAAAGCAGGGGGCCTACAGTGGGGGATAGCTGGGTCTTCAAAAAGGAGGAAGGATGGAGGATAGAGGCTGGGCATGCAAACAGCACAGGTTCTCCACAGCAGAGGAGGTGGGAAATAAAAGCAAGAAGGAAAGAAAAAACGGGACTTATGATTGAGAGAAAGATGAAAAGGAAGAAGGAACAGGAGGAATGAGGAAAAAACAGGAAACAAGAGAAAAGGGGAAGGAGTTGAAGGATAGGTGACTGGAAGTTTGGGAAGGAGCCACGATTTCCAGTTGATTTTTAGCCTTTTTCATAAACTTGGCAAGAATCACAAGAAACCAAGGAGAGAGAATGTGTGGGAGGGATCCTGGCGGTGGTTCATTTATTGCAATGTCTTCATGCTGGCTGCAGGCAAAGTGCACCCCACCACCCACCTTATGCTGTGCTCCCCGCCTGGTGCTCACAGTTGAGAGAAGTGAAAGCAGCCAGGTCTCTGTCACTGACAAGTCAGACATCTGCTCCTCAAACCTTCATCCTGTTATGGGCCTGGCTCTGTGATTCCTCTCAGAATTCTGAACACATTTTACCTGTTTTTATAGGTTAGGTCCCAAAGTGATACAGCTAAATGCATGATGAAGTGGTGCTGAACACAGCCATGGGCTTCTTCTTTGCTAGACTGAGCACTGCTGTTCTCTCATTCGTTCTGGACAAAACCTTGCCACCTGCATGTATACTTGTCCTCAGCTGACCACTGGCCCCATGGCATGGCTGGGCTTTGGCCATGCCCAAACTCCTGGCCCTTAAACCTTTGCTTGGACAGACCTGGTTTCACACCAAGCCCTTGGATCTCTGAAGATGCAGAAAAAATCTTATCTACTTCTTTTTGTTGTAACCTCTCTACTTACTTTTCCAAAAGAATGCCATTAAAAAAAATAAATAAATACTATTATCTAACATTTAGACATTTGCCATGTGCTGTGCTCTGTTCATATATTCACTTTCTAATACCTCTTTCCACTTTTCAGTATTTGCCATGTTTAAAGTTAAGTATATTTTGTGTAAGACAAAGAATTTTAATCTAGAAGACCCCCTTTGCTAGGGTAGATTTGCTCATGGAAACATGCTGGGCTGATTCAGACTTGAAGTGGTCGTTCTTCTTTTCCCCAGTGAAGACTGTAGGGCTCAGAGAGCTCAAGTAACTTGGCCAAGGCCACTGAACAGAAATAAATAGGATTGCAATTCAAACCTGGGTTTTTTCCTCTAAAGCCAGCAAATTTAAACTGTGCTGCCGTAAAGTAAACAACAACAGCAACAAAACCACAAACAAAAAAACACCATTTCAAAAAATGGATTAAAAGTATTTTTCTTTCTGTTGCAAATAACTTAGGGTCAGATTTTAAATTTTAAATGCCAAGGGTTGTTTTGTTTTGTTTACAAAAAGCCATCAGAACATTTTAGGGAAAAGACAAAGGTGAGAATTGCCATTGAAACTTAGAGTAAGGGGCATCTGGGTGGCTCAGTTGGTTAAGTGTCTGACTTTGGCTCAGGTCATGATCTTAGGGCCCTAGAATTGAGCCCCACGTGGGGCTCTGAGCCCAAGGGGGAGTCTGCTTGTCCCTCTGCCCCTCCCCCCACTGGTGCTTGCACTCTCTCAAATAAATAAATAAAATCTCTAAAAAACAAAAAAAGGAAAGAAACTTAGAGTAAAACATGGAAGGAACAGGGGGACAGGAAGCTGAGGTGAGTAGGAAAGAAAGTATGGGGTGTGTACTTTTGCCATCCCCATCAGGGAAAAAGTGACTTGAGAGGAGATGTGGACAGTGGGGGTGGGGTGGAGTGGCCTCTCAAGAGAGGATATCACTTGTGCCTGGGGCTGGCCCCAGCTGATGCCCTGTAGCTCAGCCAGACCCAGGGAGAGTCCTGCATCCTACTCCTTTTCTCAGTAAGGTCAGACTGAGGCAGGAGTTCTGAGAGTGGTCAGTGGACATCACCATTGCATTGTGTCAGTAGGGTAACTTTCAAACGTTAGAAAATCTTGAGACCTTAATCTTGAGCGAACACTGCTATTTTAATAACGTGTATAAGACAGAGTGTGCTGAAGTAAACTCTATGTAACTTCATAATCGAGGTATGAAAGGTGTTGGACATAACAGTATGAGTGCATTAAAGTATTAAAGGTGGAGGTAGAAATTGTGGAATTCTTTGTAACATTTCTTTCATTTTTATGATTTAAAACAATCATTGTCAAGTAAGAAAAACTTTTTTCTCTGTAAAACCTTAGAATTCCTAAGCAGGATTTAAAACCTGAATCCAACTTAATCGTGTTCTGACCCTTCCTCTCAGGCTAATATCATTTTGGTAGAAATAGATTCAATTTTTATTAAGCTGCTTTTTTCCTCAATACTTAATAATATGCAAATGTATGTAATTAATTTGGTTATTTGCATAATAAATGTTCCTGTAAAGTGTCTTTGCTGCATGATCCTGTGTTTTTTAATTATGTTTTTCAAAATTAGAAAAAAAAAAATGAATGCTAGTAAGCATTCAGAAAAATTAAAAAGTTTCTATCCCTATTTGTTTATATAAATAAATCAGGGATTAGCTGCCTTTAGCAACGGATTAAAACTTCCAATGCACCACCAGCTGCAGGGATAGGTTTGAGAAGCTTGGCTCCTGAACTCAGGAAAAGCCTCTTGGCGAAGAGGGATTGTGGGAGACAGAGGTACTGAGCTCTTCCTTGGCCACCTCTGCTCAGAATTCCTTTTCCTGGGAAATTGCAATGTATCGGGAGGGGCTGAGGAAGGAGAGTCAAGCAGTTTCTATATGTGGTGTGCTCAAGCTCCAGCCCTCAGCTCTTCACTCAGAGCATCAGGACAAGGCCTGTCTAGTTCCAGCCTCAGCATCCCTCCTCCTCAGGGAGGAAACACTCTTTTCCCACCTTTGTACTCAGTCCACTGTTCTCAGGATCTAGCCTCACCTGAGGCAGAAAAGAATTTTCGTGGTATTAAAATACGTTCCTTCACCACAAAAGCAATATGCAGTCATTATAAAAAAATATATGATATACAGACAAGTAAGCAGTAGAAAATATAAATCAGCCATAACATTACCATTCAGAGAAAATAATTTTTAACACTTTGAGATTATTAGCATTTTTTTTTTTTTTTAGTTTCCTTGGGAATAAAAGTCCTGTGGTCAAATAATTTTGGGAAATCTATATGCTGAAGATCCCCACAGTAAAAAAACCCTGATTTTCCTCATTCCAAAACTTATTTGACTATTGAAACTATTTTGTGTGTGGGAAAGTTTTAATAAAAGTTATTCTGTGAGACGTACTTTGAGAAATTCTGGTGCAGACCCTGCTTGTTTCTGGCAGCTGTCCCCGAATGCTGTCCCTGTCAGACTGGGGACGTGACAGCCCCTGTGGAGGTAGAGAACACGTCCTTTCTGAAAGGCCTGCGCCACTGTGGCTGCCCTGTGTGGTCTCTGGTTCTGTCTCCTGATTATTGCCTCTTTATTTTGCAACTGCCTCTTGTCTTCATGACATCAATGTCCTTACCAATGTCTGGGCACAGTTTTATTAGAGGAAAATTATCACCCTTTTAAATGTGATTTACAACCGATGTAAGATGCAAGGAGACTGAATCTTTATTTAAATTTTCTTACAAACCTGAGATACATGCCTGAAAGAGACACCCTGGAGCTCTGGCCTACTCATTTATCAAGCCACCTAATGGCTTTCAGCTGGATAGCTTAGTTGATCTGCTGTCTTCACAAGGAAATTGTTCAGGTCTTTATAATATGGGACTGGGTTCACTTGTAGGAAGTCCCCACGTGGAACTTTGGTGTATGATTCAAGAAATATAGGGACTCTGTCTCTCTCAAAAACATCTCTTCTACTGATCCTATTGAAGAGTTCTCATGAGATACTATTATAATTGTGTTTTGGCTAGGAAATGCAGTCATATACAAATCTTTTTCTTATTTAACCCACCTATCTCCTCCACATGAGATCTCTAAAGAAAATAATTGCATAGGTTAAAGGAAAGCAAAGTAATATTTTATTATTAATTAGGACTTTGTTTCCAAGCCTCAAAACAGAAGTCCAGTAAACTAGGTTGTACCCAATGGGGAATTCTTCATGAGTAAGCAGCATAGGGGCAGTGTAGATCTTAGAACCAAATGCTGCTGGGTTCCATGCATTCACAGTTGGTCCTTAGAGCTCACCACCCCCACAACCCAGAGAATCTCCACTATAGCCAGAGGAAATGGAGTCACAAAACAAGTTTGCAGTGCGCAGTGCAAAACAGATCAAACTTGGTTATTAAGAACAAAACAGTGGGCCCAAAATGGAGTTACTTATGCTAAGCTCCACATCATCAAACTGAGGCAACTCAATTACAGTTTCAGCTCTCCCAGAAATAAAATTTTAAACCACTCAATCAGGAATTATGTAATCAGCATTAGTGAAGTAATCTGCCTGATAGGCCCCTTCCACCCCGGTAAAAAAGGTGACCTCGCCATAACAAATCCACTTTATTATCCAGCATAACATCCTTGTTCTCACTCCTTTCTGCCTATAAAAAGTCTTTCATATTGTATAGCTCCATACAGCTCTTTTTGTAAGAATGTTGATGATACTGACTGTGTCTTTTGCCCTCCATCTTACTCATGTTTAGCCAATGATCTCTCATGGGACTCTCTGTTCTAGGCCCCTTGGAGATTAATATACATATCTGACAAATGCCCTCCAAGGCTGGGACAGGAGGAGGCTTGCTTTGACCTCCCATGAGTCCATTAGAGATAACATAGTCTTTCTCCTTCCTGAGGCACAGGTGATTCCACAAAATCTAATTAAAGATTAGCTGTCAGTTAGGTGCATGCAAGCCCTTTGAGGTGTATGTGAACCCTTTGATCTCACTACAATGCCCATCTGCACTTCCCCTTGCTCTATAAAATCAGGGGACTAAGGCCCAGGCTTTGCAGAGGATAGCTATGCAGCTGCTGTGGATTATCTTCTGCCTGATCCATCCACCAGTAATTTATCCTGAATAAAACTCTCTGTAAACTTATGGAGTCACCTGCTTCATTTTCTAATCTCTAATTCTCTAATTTTGTCAGTTTGGGAGATACTTTACTCTTCCTTCCTCACCTTCTACCACCTTTCTGTCTGCTAGATTGGATGCCACCCAATTCATGAATTGTTGAATAAAACTAATAGGATCTTTAAAATTTACTCAGTTGAGTTTTATGTTTTTAATAGCTTGGTGGAAGCAGTGGCATCTAAAGAAGACTTCTGACAGCTTTGGGGGCAACAAGAAACAAAGGCTAGATTAACACTAGGTCACATGCCAACCTCAAGAAAATTTCTGTGCAATGAAGTACACTGTAAAACACCACACAATCCCCAGTGGTATACCTCTCTCAGGTATTAATTTGTCTCTGAGAGACCTAAGGCTTAACTGAAAAAAAAAAAAAAAAAAGAAAAGGATCCTCAAGTCCCAAAGAATTGAACATGCCACCTTATAATGAAACTTATTATGTATCTAAGAACTGTGGTCATGGAAACAGTAGATATCTACCAAGATGGCAAAATCTTACTAAGACAACCTAGAATTAGAATGGTTATTATAAGAAATGTTCCAACTAGACAAGATCATTCATTTAAGAAGTGAACTTGAAAGCAAGAGTTCCCAAATCAAACAAAATAGGATATCTATTTTAGTTGGTAAGGAGAAGCGTCCAAAAGGCTTAGGATTTCAAAGTTGCTTTATTGAAAGATTTATTGCAAAAAGCTAATAAAAAATTAAAGATACAAGTGGTAACAAAGCAAAGACTAAGACTGATGTGACTCCTAGTACTCCCCTCTATCTTCCTTTACCTGAGTACTCACAGTCTATTAGTCCTCTATCTCAATTGCCTTTCCACTCTGACCATAAGCAAAACCCCATCAAGTTAGTGGCATTTCAGATCTCTCTTTATCTACTTTCAAACAAGGTCCCCCAAATGGGCTCCTTAAAGGTTTGATAAGACTTCAAGAGATTCTTTGTAAATGCTACCAGTTATTCCCTTAAATAACCAAGGGGAAACTAATATTAAAATTAATGGAAAATCTTGCCAAATTCTTAGATATTGGAGCTACACTCTTAACTTTAAACTCCAACTCTGAGTCTGCAGATGGGATCCTAGAACTGGCAGAAGCTGGTGAAGGGTAAGAATTCTTACCAGAGTCAGCTCTCCTGCATCTCTGTCTGCAGTACCCATTTGAGAGAAGGAGGTAAAATTTCACTTTGTCCCTTCCTTTCCAAATCCAGATCCACTGGTTATTGATCCTTTCTCTCCCAGGGACAGCTATTGCCTTCTTGTATCTCTTATTTCGTGTCCTCAGAACTTGCCTTGGTCACTGTCAGGTTAGGGGTCCCCAAAATATGGCAGGCAGAAAAGCGGGTTGAATTTCATTTGTATCTGGGGCCCTACCATTTTCAGTTCTCAGGGGAATTGTCTGCCTTTATTTAAGTTATCTTTGGGAGTGGCTCTGGATCTTGGGAGGGTAATATGTTTTCAACCTCTCTGGGAATGCCTTGGGTCCATGGGGATGTTCAATACTGCCAGGAATTTTTACCGTTTGTCTGGGCTGAAACCTGACAAGATAAGATATTTGAAAGGATTTTTTAAAGTAGCTTTATGGTCAGAAGTTGGCCAAATTGGAGGCTCATAGAGCCTGACAGGACTTTTGTTTTTAGGCCTTCTCTTCTAAGCTAAAATGAAACTATGTAGCCAGAAGGAAAGAAAAAGTTCCAAAAACAAAGGTCTAAATCTAGAACATAGGAAGGAGTCTTTTGATTTCCATCTTAAAGATCTTCTGATATAATGAAGCAAATTAAAGATAATGTAGTTGGATAGGTAGGCCAACCCTTTTGAAGTCATTTAGATCACAGCCCAGTTCTTTGAGGAATTAAAAACAATGGTCTGTGTCTTACAAACTGAGCCTTTACAAGACCGAAATACAGCTCTGGAAGTAATTCAAAGTCCACCTATCTTTTTTTTTACTAATCCTCAAACTTCTCCTATTCATCTCAAAAGGATTGTAGAGATTGTAAAAATTCTGGCTTTAGGAAACAAAAGTCCTTCTTGCGGGAACTTGCATTCTTTCCCTGTGTCTTTGAAATGTGATTGTCCTATTCTGTCTCTATGAACCTGATAATTCTTATCAGAAGGAATAAAGCAGAGAGGGAAGGCTATTTGAAAATTAGGCCTATGAAAAATTTTAAAAGTCTTTCCTACAAATCTCAGTAAGAAGCCATCTGAGCAGGTAAACTTAACGTATTCCATATGCCAAAAACTCAATTTGGATCCAACTGTTTTGTTGTTGTTGTCATTGTTGTTGTACTTAATAACCTAGCGAGTTTTGCATTATCATACCTGTCTGATGGCTAAGATTTTAAAATAAAAGCTGTAAGATCTCTATTTGTGTTTATGTGTATGTTTATATGTGTCTATATATGAATGTTGGAGATGTGGAGATTTTCTAACTCCAGATGGTATTACCAAAATTAATTTGTAAATGAGTTCTATTTAATTGGCTTAAAAATAAGTGCTTATCAAATAAAGTATACCTAAAACTCAAAAAAATATAGAAACTATCCCAAATGTTTTTCAAACTCATACAATAACCCAAGATAAATTTTGGTAAATAAAACCTAGTTAAGTTCCTTTGTTTAATAGGTATGTTTGGAGTAATCAGCATTAAATACAGACATACATTTTTTATTCTACTTGTTAGTCAAGTTCATATTATCTCTGATACAAAATTTGTCAGCAAGAAAAATAACTTGAAATGATGACTGGTTTACTGTCTTGTGAAATTTTCAGGAGTAATATAAATGTGTTAAAACAAGCTATCTAGATAGATGTAAGTGCGATAAGTTTTTAGTAAACTTTTCAGCCATGATTATGTTTTATGGTATGTCTACTTAGTTTCCTAAATCTTTTTGGTAACTTGAGACTTTTTGGTAACTTGAGACTTAGTTTCCTAAATCTTTTTGGTAACTCTGCTAAGTTACGTTAAATGAGAGCTTGGGGAGCGGTGTCTGAGGGACAGGAAGAGACTGGTAACAGCGCGCAAACAGAACACGGGCTTAAGGGGCAAACACTGGGACCAGAAGGCCGCAGAGCCGCCGGCCGCGCCCACGCCAGAGAGAACCCTGCCGGGACGGGAGCGGCCATCGCCGCTGCCAGTGCGTGGGAGGACCTAGCGTGGATCTGAGCCCACAGAAACGTGGTTGGAGGCGGCCGCCGCCGACGCTGCTGCTCCCGCTGCCCACGAGAACCCGGCTTGGAACTGTGCCTACGGACCCGGGTGGCCACCGCTTCTGCACTGGCAGGGGCCGCCCAGTCCGGATTGCTCCAGTTTTGGAGGCACAGGGGGCAGAGACAAGCGGGGGTGGGGTCCACCACTGAGGTGATCGCTGGGGGCGCACACCACCTGTCGGAGGCTGCGGTTTTTAGCAGCGCTCACAGAGTGGGAGACTGTGTGTTTTGGAGGATTCAGAGAGGACCAGACTGTGGCTTCTCTCCTCTGGGGCGGAGGTCTGGGTTCCGACATTTTCCTTTGCTGTGACCCTCGAAAAGGCATGGAAAGCTCTCAGAGAACAAAGCCGCCAGAGAACAAAAGCCCAAAGACCCAGTTTGCACAGAGCCCAGCCCCTTAACAGGGGGCACAGCAACTCTGACCGAGCAGGACTGACTGAGAAACAACGTAGCAGGCCCGTCCCCCAGAAGATAACCTGGAAGAACAAGAGGACAACAACCCCAGGGTTCCCATAAAACTGTAAAACCCCAACACCAGGGGAAAATTAGTTTATTCATTAAATAAATAATTAAACTAATTAAAATTAGTTTATTAAGCTCCTGGTGTTGCCTCAAGTCCTGTGTATTTCTTAGATACAACTTTTCTCTCTTTTTAAAATTCTTTCTGATGCTTCTTCTGTTTTTCTTTTTTTTTCTACTTATCATTTCAACCAGATGTTTAATACAACATATTCCATAGTAATTTTTAAAATTGAACTTTTTCACAAATATACTTTTTTCTTTTTCTTTATAAATATATAGATAGATAGATATAAACTTCAATGTAGTCCTTTATCCCTACCTAATATTATCTCTCTCTCTCTCTCTCTCTCTCTATATATATATATATATCAGTTTTAATTTCCCTGTATCTCTGGAAATACAGGGAAAGAACTGTTCTCTAACAAAGAGAACACAATACACCCAGGAAGAGCTGAAACACTCTACCTTGCCCACATAGAGGAATTATAGCCACCTTTCCTACACCCCCCCTTTCTTCTGTTTGTGTTTTTGTCTTTTTTTTTTTTGGTGGGTTTTGTTTGTTTTTATGTTTGTATTTTATATATCTTATTCTTAGGTTTCATTCTGGCTGGGTGTTTTTGGTGGTGGCTTCCGATTGTGCCAACTTTTCCCAAGGTGCACCTTGCCTGGATTGTGGTTGATATTTTCGACTGTACATCCCCTCAACCACAACTCAACAGAATGACTAGGAGGAGGAACTCCCAACAAAGAAGACCCAGAGACAATGGCCTCCCCCACAGACCTAATGGATATTGATATAAGCAAGATGTCCGAAATAGACTTCAGGGTAACAGTTATAAAGATGATAGCTAGAATGGAGAAATCAATTAATGGCAACATAGAGTCTCTAAGGGCAGAAATGAGAGCCGAACTGGCAGAATGTAAAAAAGCTATCAATGAGACCCAAACTAATCTAGATAACTCTAACAGCTAGGGTAAATGATGCAGAAGAAAGAAATAGTGATCTAGAAGACAAACTGCTAGAAAAGAAGGAACAGGAGGAGGTCTGGAACAAACAGCTTAAAATCCATGAAAACAGAATTAGAGAAATAAGTGAAGCCGTGAAACATTCCAATGTCAGAATTATTGGGATCCCTGAGGGGGTGGAGAGAGAGAGAGAGAGGACTAGAAGATATATTTGAGCAAATTGTAGCTGAGAACTTCCCTAATCTGGGGAATGAAACAAACATTCATGTCCTAGAGGCAGAGACAACCCCTCCCAAGATCAAGGAGAACAGACCAATGCCCCGGCATGTAATAGTAAAACTCGCAAATCTTAGAACAAGGAAACCATCTTAAGGGCAGTTGGGTGAAGAGATTCCTTACGTACAGAGGGAGGAACATCAAAATAACATCAGACCTTATCCAGAGAGACCTGGCAAGCCAGAAAGGGCTGGCAAGACATATTCAGGGTACTAAATGAGAAGAACATGCAGTCAAGAATACTTTATCTGGCAAGACTGTCATTTAGAATGGTTGGAGAGATGCAGAGCTTCCAAGATCAGCAGAAACTGAAAGAGTATGTGACCACTAAGCCGGCCCTACAAGAAATAATAAGGGGGGTTTTATAAAAGGAGAAAGACCCCAAGAGTGATATAGGACAGAAATTCATAGAGACAATCTATAGAAACAAGGACTTCACAGGCAACATGATGACAATAAATTCATATCTTTCAATAATCACTGAAAACGTGAAGGGCCTAAATGCTCCCATAAAACAGCACAGGGTTGCAGATTGGATAAAAAGACAGGACCCATCCATATGCTGTCTACAAGAGACTCATTTTGAACCTAAAGATACATCCAGACTGAACGTGAAGGGATGGAGAACCATCTTTCATGCCAACGGACCTCGAAAGAAAGCCGGGGTAGCACTGTTGGTGGGGATGCAAGCTGGTGCAACCACTCTGGAAAACAGTATGGAGGTTCTCAAAAAGTTGAAAATAGAGCTACCATACGATCCAGCAATTGCACTACTGGGTATTTACCCCAAAGATACAAATGTAGGGATCTGAAGGGGTATGTGTACCTCGATGTTTATAGCAGCAATGTCCACAATAGCCAAACTGTGGAAAGAGCCAAGATGTCCATCGACAGATGAATGGATAAAAAAGAAGTGGTATATATATACAATGGAATATTATGCAGCCATCAAAAGGAATGAGATCTTGCCATTTGCAACGATATGGATGGAACTGGAAGGTGTTATGCTGAGTGAAATAAGTCAATCAGAGAAAGACATGTATCATATGACCTCACTGATATGAGGAATTCTTAATCGCAGGAAACAAACTGAGGGTTGCTGGAGTGGTGGGGGGTGGGAGGGATGGGGTGGCTGGGTGATAGACATTGGGGAGGGTATGTGCTATGGTCAGTGCTGTGAATTGTGCAAGACTGTTGAATCACATATCTGTACCTCTGAAACAAATAATGCAATATATGTTAAGAAAAAAAAGAAGAAGAAGAAGAAGAAGATAGCAGGAAGGGAAGAATGAATGGGGGGAAATCGGAGGGGGAGACGAACCATGAGAAACAATATACTCTGAAAAACAAACTGAGGGTTCTAGAGGGGAGGGGGGTGGGAGGATGGGTTAGCCTGGTGATGGGTATTAAAGAGGGCATGTTCTGCATGGAGCACTGGGTGTTATGCACAAACAATGAATCATGGAACACTACATCAAAAACTAATGATGTAATGTATGGTGATTAACATAACAATAAAAACTTAAAAAAAAAAGAAAGCCAGGGTAGCAATTCTCCTATCAGAAAAATTAGATTTTAATGTAACGACTATAGTTAGAGACACAGAAGGACACTATATCATTCTTAAAGGGTCTATCCAACAAGAAGATCTAACAATTGTAAATATCTATGCCCCCAACATGGGAGCAGCCAACTACATAAGCCAACTGTTAACCAAAATAAAGAGACATATTGATAATAATACGTTAATTGTAGGAGACCTCAACACTCCACTCTCAGCAACAGACAGATCATCTAAGCAGGAAATCAACAAGGAAACAAGAACTTTGAATGACACACTGAACCAGATGGACCTCATAGATATATACAGAACATTCCACCCTAAAACAACAGAATATTCATTCTTCTTGAACACACATGGAACTTTCTCCAGAATAGACCACATATAGGGTCACAAATCAGGTCTCAACCGATACCAAAAGATTGAGATTATTCCCTGCATAGTCTCAGACCACAGTGCTTTCAAATTGCTACTCAATCACAAGAAAAAATTTGGAAGAAATTCAAACACTTGGAAGCTAAAGACCACTCTGCTTAAGAATGTTTGGGTCAACCAGGAAATCAAAGAAGAACTTAAACAATTCATGGAAACCAATGAGAATGAAAATACATCAGTCCAAAACCTATGGGATATGGCAAAGGCGGTCCTAAGGGGGAAATACATAGCCATCCATGACTCACTCAAAAAATAGAAAAATCCAGAATTTACCAACTAACTTTGCACTTTAAAGAACTAGAGAAAAAGCAACAAATGATGCCTAAGCCATGCACTAAAAGAGCAATAATTAAGATTAGAGCAGAGATCAATGAATTAGAAGCCAGAAATAAAATAGAGCAGATCAATGAAACTAGAAGCTGGTTCTTTGAAAGAATTAATAAGATCAATAAACCACTGGCCAGACTTATCCAAAAGAAAAAGAAAGGACCCAAATTAATAAAATGATGAATGAAAGGGGAGAGATTATGACTAACACCAAGGAAATAGAAGCAATTATTAGAAATTATTATCAACAACTATATCCTAATAAATTAAGCAACCTGGAGAAATGAATGCCTTCCTGGAAACCTATAAACTACCAAGACTGAAATAGGAAGAAACTGACAACCTGAAAAGGCCAATAGCCAGTAACGAGATTGAAGCAGTGATCAAAAGCCTCCCAAAAAACAAGAGTCCAGGGTCTGATGGATTCCCTGGGGAATTCTACCAAACATTCAAAGAAGAAATAATACCTATTATCCTGAAGCTGTTTCAAAAAATAGAAACAGAAAGAAAGCTTTCAGACTCATTCTATGAGGCCAGCATAACCTTAATCCCCAAACCAGGCAAAGACCCCATCAAAAAGGAGAAGTTCAGACTGATATCCCTGATGAATATGGATGCCAAAATTCTCAACAAAATCCGAGCTTATAGGATCCAACAGTACATTAAGAGGATCATCCACCATGACCAAGTGGGATTTATCCCTGGGATGCAAGGGTGGTTCAACATTCACAAATCCATCACTGTGATAGAACACATTAATAAGAGGAGAGGGAAGAACAATATGGTCCTCTCAATTGATGCAGAAAAAACATTTGGCAAAATACTGCATCCATTCCTGATTAAAACTCTTCAGAGTATAGGGATAGACAGAATATTCCTCAAGATCATAAAATCCACCTGTGAAAAACCCACAGCAACTATCATTCTCAATGGGGAAAAGCTGAGAGCTTTTCCCTTAAGATCAGGAACACAACAAGCATGCCCACTCTAGCCACCCTTGTTCAATGTAGTACTAGAAGTTCTAGTAATAACAATCAGAAAACAAAAAGATAAAAGGTATTCAAATTTGCAAAGAAGAAGTCAAACTCTCTTTCTTTGCAGATGACATGATACTTTATGTGGATAACCCAAACTCCACCCCCAAATTACTAGATCTCATACAGCAATTCAGGAATGTGGAAGGATACAAAATCAATGCACAGAAATCAGTTGCTTTCTTACACACTAACAATGTAACTGTAGAAAGAGAAATTAGAGAAATGATTCCATTTACAATAGCACCAAAACCCATAAGATACCTTGGAATAAACCTAACCAAAGAGGTAAAGTATCTATTCTCTAGGAACTACAGAACACTTATGAAAGAAATTGAAGAAGACACAAAAAGATGGAAAAACACTCCATGCTCATGGGTCAGAAGAATAAACATTGTTAAAATGTCTATGCTCTCCAGAGCAATCTATACCTTCAACACCATCCTGATCAAAATCCCAATGGCATTTTTCAAAGTGCTGGAACAAACAATCCTAAAATTTCTATGGAACCAGGAAAGACCGCGGATCACCAAGGAAATGTTGAAAAAGAAAAACAAAGCTGGGGCATCACATTGCCTGATTTCAAGCTATATAACAAAGCAGTGATCACCAAGACAGCATGGTACTGGCACAAATACAGACATACAGACCAATGGAACAGAATAGAGAGCCCAGATATGGACCCTCAACTCTATGGTCAAATAATCTTTGACAAAGCAGGAAAAAATATGTAATGGAAAAAAGACAGTCCCTTCAATAAATGGTGCTGGGAAAATTGGACAGCTATATACAGAAGAATGGAACTCAACCATTCTCTAGCACCATACACAAAGATAAACTCAAAATGGATGAAAGACCTCAATGTGAGACAGGAATCCATCAAAATCCTAAGAGGAGAACATAGGCAGTAACCTCTTCGACATTGCCCACAGCAACTTCTTTCAAGATACATCTCCGAAAGCTAGTGAAACAAAAGCAAAAATGAACTTTTGGGACTTCATCAAGATAAAAAGCTTCTGCACAGCAAGGGAAACCGTCAACAAAACAAAGAGGCAGCCCACAGAATGGGAGAAGATTTTTGCAAATGACACCACAGACAAAGGGCTGATATCCAAGATCTATAAACAACTTCTCAAACTAAACACCCAAAAAACAAATAAGTCAATAAATGGGCAGAAGACATGGACAGACACTTCTCAAAAGAATACATACAAATGGCTAACAGACACATGAAAAACTGTTCATCTTCATTAGCCATCAGGGAAATTCAAATCAAAACCACATTGAACCAGTTAGAATGGCAAAAACTGACAAGGCAAGAAATAACAAATGTTGTTTCTTACACTGTTGGTGGGAATGCAAGCTGGTACAGCTACTGTGGAAAACAGTGTGGAGGTTCCTCAAAAATTTAAAAATAGAGCTACCCTATGACCCAGTAATTGCACTCCTGGGTATTTACCCCAAAGACACAGATGTAGTGAAAAGAAGGGCCAGATGCATCCCATTGTTCATAGCAGCAATGTCCACAATAGCCAAACTGTGGAAAGAGCTGGGATGCCCTTCAACAGACAAATGGATAAAGAAGATGTGGTCCATATATACAATGGAATATTACTCAGCCATCAGAATGGATGAATACTCAACTTTTGCATCAACATGGATGGAACTGGAGAAGATTATGCTAAGGGAAATAAGTCAAGCAGAGAAAGTCAATTATCATATGGTTTCACTTATTTGTGGAACATAAGGAATAGCATGGAGGACATTAGGAGAAGGAAGGGAAAAATGAATGGGGGGAAATCGGAGGGGGAGACTCACCATGAGGGACTATGGACTACGAGAAACAAACTGAGGGTTTTAGAGGGCAGGGGAGTGGGAGGATGGGTTAGCCCAGTGATGGGTATTAAGGAGGGCACGTATTGCATGGAGCACTGGGTGTTATATGCAAACAATGAATCATGGTACATTACATCAAAAACTAATGATGTAATGTATGGTGACTAACATGACATAATAAAAAAAAGGAAAGAAAAAGTTAAGTTAAATGATATACTCATTGACTATATAGAGCATTTCTAAATAAGATAAATTAATTAAACATTAATTACTGAACATAGGTTTACTTGTCTTCAACTTCTTATAACAGAGGAAATATAAATATTTGGGTCTGTTAGTAAACATTTTGTGTCACATTGAAAAATTATACTATGAGGCACTGTGTTTCCAAAATTTTAAAATGTATCCATAAATTTGACTCTCTAAAGAATGCTTATGTAACAGAAAGTTCATAATTGCATACTTATTAGTTTTCACTAGAAATTGAGGTTTCTAAGAGGTAAGAATTTTAATTAATAAATATAATTAAAACTACTACAAATAAGGAAAACACCTCTGTATACATGAAAATAGGATGTGTTTTTAGCTAAGCAAAGGCATGAGTTACAGAGATGCACTTTTGTGAAAGGAAAATAAATTTGTCATAAATAAAACTGGTTATGTCAGAATGGGAAAGAGATAAAGGACAAAATGACACAGAATGTTGAGAAGAGAGAGAGAAAAAAGAGAATTTTACCTTATATAATCAAGCTGGCTTACAACATTCATGCAGTGCTCATCACAAGTGCCCTCCTTAATCCGCATCACCTGTTTAACCCATCTCCCTGCTCACCTCCTCTCTAGTAACCCTCAGTTTGTTCTCTATAGTTAAGAGTCTGTTTCTCTTAGTTTTCCTCTCTCTTTCTTTATTTTCCTATGCTCTTTTTTTTTTTAATTTCTGAAATTCCACATATGAGAGAAATCATATGTATCCAAAACAACATCGCTCGGCATCAGGGAAATCCAAACCTTTTGATATTTTAAATATGACAAACTTTCCCAAATCAAATTTTTGATCTGACCAAAATTTTTCCTTTCATTCCTCTTTTCCTCTCTAAACACCCTTTTCCTAATTCTTATACCATTGGTCTTTATGATTCTTTTGTTTACCTTTCTTCTGACCTAGAAAGAAAGTATCATTGTTCTCCTATCTCAGGCCATTACAAAGGGCTAGGGGTAATCCAACTTCCAAATGACTGTTGAATTTGCCATGATGCTGGTCCTATAGTTCTGCCCATCACAAACTTTTCTGATTTCCAATGCCTCAATTTCTCTGAAAGAACTCAGAGGATCCATTTTCCTGTCTCTCTGGCTAACAAATCCTAAACCTAGTGAATCTTGTGTTCATGCTCTGTACAAAAAAGGGACATGAGGCAAGTGTAATCAAAATAAAACCACCTCTTATGGTCTATACCTTAATTTTTACTAGTCTCCATTGCTGTCACCTTTTCAGTCCTGAGACACAGACCCAAATGGAAAATACCAGGAGGCATTCATGATTCAAAATTCACTTCTTTTGGTAAATTACTGTTCCTCTAGCTAGGAGTAAATGCAAATGAGACTATGATTAGAAATCTCTCTCTTTTACTTGAAAATATTGCAGAATCTGCTGCTTAAGTAATAATTGCCCAACCAAAATCTTTAGACTCTTTGGCCAAAGTTGTTCTCAATAATAGGCTAGCCCTTGATTATATTTTAGCAGAACAAGAATGTGTTCACACTATGCCCAACACCACTTGCTGCACTGGATTGCTACTTCTGCTGAAGTTGACTCAGCTATATAAGATTAAACCAGTTAGAATGTGACTCCTTCATTAGTTTTTGTTTGTTTGTTTGTTTGTTTGTTTGTTTTGTTTATTTGATTTTGATTGGTTTAGCTCTTGGGGATATGTGGTCCATATATAAAATGGAATATTACTCAGCCGTCAGAATGGATGAATACCCAACTTTTGCATCAACTCCAAATCACACTTCAGACTTTAGGAATTATCCTGTCTATAATTATCATAGTAGCCTCCCTAGTGCACTGTATTCACAGCTGGTAAATACCAAGCAAATTATCTCCCTAAGTATAGAATATCAGAAAAAGAATAAAGAGAATTATCCCAACTTAGAGAAGGTGAAACCAGTGTCCCATGACCTGTCAATTCCAAAAAGTGTTTCAGAAACAACAACAACAAAACAAACAAACAAAAAACAAACCTGTAAGAACTCCAGAGAGGTAGCTGGGAGTACTGTTAATAGCTTAAATTTTGATCACATCTCTCACTGAGGCAGTGTCTGATCAAAAGAGGGAAATTGTTAAAAACAAGACAACAGACCCTAAATGGAGTTGCTTATGCTAAAATTCATGTCACCAAACTGACTTAATTACAGTTTCACCTCTCCCAGAAATGGAATATTAAACCAATCAGAAATTGCCTAATTGGCACTAGTTAGGTAATCTGTGTAATAGTCCCTTCCATCTCCTAAAGGAAAGTGGCCTTGACATAACCAATCTGCCTTTTATTTGTTTGTTTGTTTAATATAACTTCATTGTTGGGGCACCTGGGTGGCTCAGTTGTTAAGCGTCTGCCTTCAGTTCAGGTCATGGTCCCAGGGTCCTGGAATCTAGCCCCACATTGGGCTCCCTGCTCAGCAGGAAGCCTGCTTCTCCCTCTCCCACTTCCCCTGCTTCTGTTCTCTCTCTTGCTGTCTCTCTTTCTCTCAAATAAATAAATAAAATCTTTAAGAATATATATATGTATATATAAATATGTTTTATATATATAAACTTCCTTGTTCTGGCTCCCTTCTGCCGATAAGTCTTTAATATTGCACAGCTCCTTAGGGGTCCTTTCTATCTGTTGTTTTGGATGCTGCCTGATTCACTAATTATTGAATAAGTTAGTAAGATCTTTAAAATTCATTCAGTTGAATTTCATTTGTTTGTTTGTTTGTTTATTTATACTTTTTTAGCAAGAGGAAGTGAGACATTCAGAGAGAAAAACTGGCCCCTGGGTACTTACCACTATAGCCACATGAATAAGTAAGAAAAAAAGGGGCCATGCCCTCATGTGCTTCCTCTGAAAACTAACCATGGGCAGTATAGCTAAGCATTGACACAGAACTTGGAATTTCCTGTCCTTGATTCCAACTGTCCAGTTATCATTGTTGCTTAACAAATGCCCCAAACTTGCCAATGTGAAATAGCACATATTTCCTTGTGCTCTTGGATTATGCGAGTAGAGTGGCTTCTGTGTTTTCCACAATGTCTGCATCCTCAGCTTGGAAGACTTGAAAGTTGGGAGACATGATAGCTGGGGTCTGAAACTATCTGAAGGCTTCCTTGCTCACATGCAATGGTGTTGGTTGTTGTCTGGGCCCTGGATGGGATAATTGGCCAGGTCACTTCTATGTGGCCTCTCTATGTGGCTTCTTGGGTTCCTTCACATCATGGTGGCTGGTTTCTGAAAGCAAACATTCCAGGAGAATGGGGATAAAGCTGTATCACTTTTATGTGCTAGTTTTGGAAGTAAAATTATGTCACTTTCACTGCACTCCATTGGTCAAGGTGGTCACCAAGCCCCAGTCACATCTGAGGGGAAGAAAAAGGACACCACCATTCCATGGCTGGGATGTCAAGATCTCCTTGTAAGGAGAGCATGTGAGAGAAGATGTTGTAAGAGCCATTGTTGCCACACTGACTCATCCTTGGGGAGTAATTAGTGTGTGGGGTGGGGGTAAGTGGGTGAGGGAGATGTAGGAGTAGGATGGGAGGGCGGGGGAGAGTAGCAAGTCTTGTATTTGTCCTGGATGATAACTGATAGTGGCACATGTGCGTAAAATCCACTGTTAGTTTCCATCTCTGGGACAGAACAAAAGTCTCAAAAATTTATTGAACTATTATTTGCTATTGACATCAATTTTAAACTATTCACTTATATTGTCTATTTGTTATATTAAAAAGCAGATATTTTCTTTCTTTGGTGAAAGTCTTTGGGATATACTTGTCTATATGTCCCTACAGGGCAAATGTTGAGGAGGCTGGAGATAAAAACAAGTGAACAACGAACTTGAAGAAAAGGAAGAAGGAATATGCTAATCACAAACTGCTTGCTTCACAGTTTAACCTTGGCCAATCCTTCTAAGAAGTAAGAGTCAGCTTGGGCAGAAGTTTTTATCTTTTCTTTATAATCATTTATTTAATCAACAACCTGCCTTAGGGAACTTCTTTATGCAAAGTCAAACCAGAATATAAGGCAGGAGTAGATGACAGGTATGTTCTCTAAGACTTGGAATTCCAGTTTGGGACAGAGATGTGGGATAAGGTAGGTGGTTTATCACCATATCACTGTATGAAAACAATACTAATATGTAGGTTAAGCATAATTCTGAGAAGTTATACAATATATACAGAAAATATTGACTAAGCTTCTTTAGTTGTAGGTGAGAGAAAGATACTTTGACAAATAAAAAATAGATTTATTTGGAACATGGTTGAACATCTTGTAAAGGAAAAGTTGAAAACAAGGCTCATCAAGTGAAAGAACCATAGTGGAATATCTTTCTTGATGTTCCTGAGTCTCAGAAACCAATAACAGTCTCACCAGTGTTGCTGTAATCAGGATTAATAAACTTTAACCTTCTACAGTATTTGGGTCACTGATCATATTCCATAGAGAGAATATCTGAATAATGAGCCAGCCTGGGTCACACTGATGAGGTTCTACTTATAGTTCCATAGATCTTATTGAACAGGGGAAGACTTGAATGGTTCTGATATGCAGTCAAGGTTTAGAAACATCTACAATATTGATGCTCAAATTGTGATCCATGTTCCAGCAGCATCGGCACCTCTTGGAGCTTGTTACAAATGCAGAATCTTAGATTCTATGTTAGAAATACCGAATTGGAATCTGCACATTAACATTTGAGAAACACTGAATTAAACCAATGTTTATCAATCTAGGTGGCATTGCAATCATTGTGGAGATTTTCAATATGCAGCTGCTTAAGCTTGCTCTAGACCTACCAAACAGAGCTTCCCGTGGTAGGGCCAGGACCCTGGTGCCAACTCCACAGGTCATCATTGATGAAGACATTGAGCCTCAGGGAGATGAAACACCTTCTCCCATCAAACAGGCCTAGTTCTATTTGTTTTCCTGTTATATAGTTTTTAAACTGCATCTCTCAATCTCCTGAGCTTGAGGGAAGAGACCATCAAACAGGGTGATTCCTGAGAGAACAGTGGAAACTATAGGATATGATCAGTCACATCTGGTGGGTTCTGTGGTGGGCTAGATGCTCACCAGTTATACTTGTTGAGCTGAATTAATATACTTATATGTTTTGTGTTTTAATAGCTGTTTCTTTTTTACTCTGGAGGATATAAAAAAATGGGGCTGGAGATGTAAATATTTCCATTTAGACAGTTGATGCAGCCATATTAGTCTATGACAAGGACAACAAAATAAGGTCATTATAATGACTAACCATATTATAGGATACAAAACCTTGAATTTACAGTGTATGGTTAGAAATTAGAAATCTTTTGTCATTTATTATATATAAAACTGTACATGAAAATGTGATAGTGTGTTAGGTGGTAGAACAGCTGAGGTGGAGACTTGCTAATTAGTTTTGAACAAACCCAAATGAATGAGATTTGGACTCTGTAAGGGAAGAAACACAGAGAGGAAGAGATAGGGGAAGCAGACATGGAGGTTGCCTCTCGCCAGGAATGTTTTGGACAAAGTAGCCAAGAGAGATTGTGTTTGTCCTGGCTAATGACAGCATGTGATTGACCAAGCAGCAAAGTACTTTGAGGATGGGAGTCTCTATACAAATACCAAATGTAAGTCTATCCAATATTAATAATAATTTTATTATTCCCACTACTATGTAGAGATGATAATATAAAAAGTGTTTTTATAATTAAGAAAACAGAGTTACTTAAATTTGCAATTATCCAGTAATTTTTATATAATGAATATAGATTGTACTGAGTTACCAAGTTTACATGACCTGAAATAGAACACTGTATGCAGATGTGATTATATCCCAAGCTTTAAACTGCTCTAAAATGTGATATTTTTAAATAAAATGATGTTGCAGCCAGGTGTGGGCCATCAGCTTTAAAAACAATTGGTTTCTTGGGCGCCTGGGTGGCTCAGTTGGTTAAGCAACTGCCTTCGGCTCAGGTCATGATCCTGGAGTCCCAGGATCGAGTCCCGCATCGGGCTCCCTGCTCAGCAGGGAGTCTGCTTCTCCCTCTGACCCTCCTCCCTCTCATGCTCTCTGTCTCTCATTCTCTCTCTCTCAAATAAATAAATAAAATCTTTAAAAAAAAATAAAAATAAAAAAATAAAAACAATTGGTTTCTTTATATAAACCCGCCTCTTTCTCTCCCACGATTCAATTTGAAACAGGGAAGCCATTCTTACTCACATGAGCCCTGCAGAGCTGAAGTGGAAGGTATGCTAAAACAATGCATACTTTTATTTGAGAGTCAGAGGGGACACCAGCTTCCCTAAGGACATCTTGAGCTTTGCAAAACATTCCCAGGAGGACAGCCATGTAGCTACATCTCTCCCTAGGTGAGTGCACCCCCACCATGGCATCTAGACCATTCATGTGCCAACGATGTAGATCCACACCTCCAGCCCAGACCTCTCTTGGGAACAACAGACTGTTCACATGACAACTTCACTGCAGTGGCCCACTGGGATCCAAAAATGAATGTTCCAAATGCCATCCTTCTCTCATCAACCTGTTCTTATGTAGTCTTTGTTATCTCAGTAAATGGCATCATTATCCAACCAGTTCATTGAGCCAGAAATATAAGATTTCTTGTCCACACCTCCCTTTGTCTTATCACTCACTTTAAGTGACTTTAAGACTTTATGTCTCCAAGTCTAGTCCATTTTATTTTCAAACTATATGGCTTCTGGGGAAAAGGGATAGATACTCTTAGAACAGTCTTAAATTCAATTTGGTTCAACAAACATATTTAAAAGACTACGTAATGTCATTTCAATTTTATATAGAGGATGAAAAAGACTCTTTATTTTAAGGAAGAACACTATCCTGAGTGCACAGGACTGACTGGGATATCATTGCATGACTTCTCTGTTTGCCCCAGGGTGTGGGACATGTAATGAAGTGAGGCTGGACATTGAAATCTCTTTTTTCTTTTGGTTTGAAACTTCATGCGACAGAAATCTAGTTTTCTATTTTACAAAAAAAGTGGAAGATGTGGAGAGAGTGGGGATGCTGCGAGATCTAATCAGAGGAGATGAGGAAGTAACTGGAGATTTCTGACAGCCCAGCTCACCATGAAAGGTAACTTCTGAAAGGTCTGTGGGAAGTTGCTCCTAAGAGCTCTGCACCAAGCTCTTGAACCTCATGTCACTCCAGGGGCTCCATATGTACTTGTGGGAAGCATCCACCTGCAAGATAACATTGCAGGTGAAAGGTATTTTATCCTACCATGCACACCAGACACTGGCTGGTATTGATTCAAGAATCTGAGAAATAAATTTATTGAACCAAGATATTGTACATCTTTTTTTAAATTTTAACCTAAGTTGTATATCAGCTTCCTTATAATTAATAACCAGAGAAGAATTATTCTGCCACTTCAAATGGTTGTTTGTGTTTATAGAAAAAAAAATTAAATTTTACTGAGAGTGTGCATTACATACTCTGAATCTCTACCTTCCAATTCAAAGGGAAGACTAGCATACCCCTGTCCACCTAGTAACAGCCCCTTAGCTTACAGATCTGACACCTCTGAGAATATCCAAAGACTTCTGTGCTCTGCTTCACCAAAACTGGGAAGCGGCAGTGAGACTTTGGTGTTTCCTATGTGCCAGGGCACTGTGTAGGTCATGTTGTGTGCCTCCCTCACAGCATGCCATTCTGTAATTTTAGCTTCTATAGGACATTTCTCTAGGGTTGTGCCAAGGTGGGCTGGGGTTTGGGTTCAGGGAGCAGCCGGTTCTGAAGAGGAGGCTTTAGGGCTTTAAATCCTGAAGAGCAACTGCGTCTGTAGAAAGAGGGATGTCTGGGAGCAAAAGTCCTGATAAAATGTTCCAGGACAGGTTTCCAATCAGAAGAAGAAAAGCTGCAGCCATGGTCAATCTCTTTTCTCCTGCAGGCCAGAGGCCAGGACAGGCTCTACCACTGGGAAGGTAGGCATAGGAGAATCCTGGCCAGAGAGCTGGACTCAAGTTCAGGGCAGCCTTCTAGCTGTCCTTGCAGGGAGGTGGGAAGAAGGGATAGGGACAAATCAGTAGCTTGGGGCAGGAAAAAGACCTCCTTTCAGAGATTGGGAAACAAAGGTCCAGAGAGGCTGGGTTTGCTCTGGTCACAGACACACCCTAGAATCCAGGCTGCTGATCTTCCCAAAAACTTCATCTCCTCCATCAGGAACAGCTCATAGGCCATGGCTTGCCTCCCTCCAGGACTAGCACCTCAAATTCCCCTTGTCCAGCCTATATTTCATCATACATTTCAAAATATATTTTCATCATATTTTAAGTGGGTAGGCAACTCCTGCTTTCCTGCTCCTCCCAGACTCTCTTTCACTTCAAGAAGCTGGGACAGAACTCAGAATGGCTATGACTATAAAGAACATCAGAACTGCCGAGAGCCTAGGTTTCTTTATTATTTAAATTAAATATAATGTTCCCTGGCTACCCTGGAGCTCTGAGGATCAAATAAACTAACAAAAAAAGTAGTTCATACCTTAAAAAGCATTATTTGAATTTATATTTGCATTAATTTCTTTTAGAGGAAGTGGTAGTTATAGCTGATATGAGCACTAGACTGCGGCTCAGAGATTCTGAATTTGAGCCTAGCTTTGCTACTTAGCAGCTGATTTAGACTTTAAATTCCTTATCTTAAAAATGGGTAGGTCAAGATGGCCAACAGACACATGAAAAGATGCTCAACATCACTCATCATCAGGGAAATACAAATCAAAACTACAATGAGATATCACCTCACAACAGTCAGAATGGCTAAAATTAACAACACAAGAAACAACAAGTGTTAGTGAGGATGCAGAGAAAAGGGACCCCTATTATACTGTTGGTGGGAATTAAAACTGGTGCAGCCTCTCTGGAAAACAGTATGGACGTTCCTCAAAAAATTAAAAATAGAACTATCTTATGATCCAGCAATTGCACTACTAGGTATTTACCCAAAAAATACAAAAATACTAATTTGAAGGGATACATGCACTCTGATGTTTACAGCAGCATTATCTACAATATCCAAATTATGGAAAGAGCCCAAATGTCCATTGACTGATGAATGGATAAAGAAGAAGTGGTTACACACACACACACACACACACACACACACACACATACACACAGGGGAATATGACTCAGCCATAAAAAGGAATAGAATCTTGCCATTTGCAATGACTTGGAGGGAGCTAGAGAGTATTATGCTAAGTGAAATAAATCAGTCAGAAAAAGACAAATACCATATGATTTCACTCATGTGGAATTTAAGAAACAAAACAAATAAAAATAGGGGCAAAAAAGAGAGGAAAACCAAGAAACAGACTCTTAACTACAGAAAACAAATTGATGGTTACTGGAGAGGAGGTAGGAAAGAGGAATGGGTTAAATAGGTGATGAGTATTAAGCAGGGAACTTATTGTGATGAGCACCAGGTGTTGTATGTAAGTGTTGAATCATTGAATCCTACACCTGAAACTAATATTACACTGCATGTTAACTAACTTGAATTTAAATAAAAACTCTAAAAAATGGATAGGTCAGAAATAGCTCCTGCAATGCCCATTTAGGCATTATTTCCCTCATTCATCAAGCGTATGTTGAGCATTGAATCTGTATCAGGTACTGTTCTAGGCTCAGCATTCAGTGCTTAGAGTCCCCGACTTCATGTCATTTATATTTCATTGGTGAGGAGACAGACAGTAAATACAATAGATACATAAGTGTACTGGTCTCCTTGGGATGCCATAACAACATACTGCAGAGTAGGAGGCTTAAACAGTAGACATTTATTTCTCACAGTTCTGGAGGTTAGAAGTCCAAGATCAAGGTTGTAGACAATTCAGTTCCTGGCAAGAGCTCTCTTCTTGGCTTATAGACAGCTACTTTCTCATTATGACCTCACAAAGGACTTTTCTTGGTACATGAATATGTGCAGGGAGAGAAAGGCAGAGATCGCTGTCTCTCTTACTCTTCTTATAAGTTCATCAATCCTATTAGATTAGGGTTCCACACTTATGACCTCATTTAACCTTAAATGCCACCAAAAAGCCTTATTTCCAAATATAGAAGGTTAGAGCTTCAACCTATGAATTTTGAAGGACACAATTCAGTCTATAGCAGTAAGCAATTCAGTGAATAAAATAATTTGAGATAATAAGTGTTATAAAAATTACCAAAAAAATAAAAAGCAAGTGGGAGAATATGATGCACCTTCTAAGTGGCATTATTTAATAAGGTATATCTCAGCCAAAGTCCAAGTGATAGGATAGGTCAGCCTTGAAATAATGGGGGAGAGGACTCCAGGCAGAAAAACAGCAAGTACAAGTGCCTGAGACTGGACACAGCTTGGCAAGTGCAAATGCATCAAGAGGGCCAGAGCAGCTGCAATGGAGTGAGGGAGTTAGGAGATAGGTCAAGAACAGGTCCTAGTGAATTCCATGCTGTATCCCATGGGGAATGCCTTTGAAGTTTATGAGCAGTGAAGTGCCATGATCTGACCTACACTTTATAAAGATCACTCTACCACTAAGTGAATATGTTTTTTTTTGGGGGGGTGGTGGTGCAGGGAGAAAGGTAACTAGGGCCAAGGTCTCATCTAGGCCAGAGATAATGGTGGATTGGCTTGAGCTGTTAGTATAAAGGTGGAGGGAAATAGGTGGATTCATGATGGATTTTAGAGAAAGTGTGAAGGGAATCTGTATTGAACTAAATGTGGGATATGAAGGAAAATAAAGAATCATGGCCGACTCTTAGAATTTTGGTCTCAGATGCTTCTAGTTCTTTCTGACACAGTTCTTTTAGAAAGATGAGGAAGAGCTGAGAAAGACAGATTTCATGAGGTCAGTTCTGTTTGGATATGTTCAGTTTTATATGTCTGCTACATATCTACATGGAGATAAAGAGATGTATAAAATAATCTTGAGTTCAGGGGAAATGTCAGGGCTGAGGACACAGATGTGGCAATTATCAGTGTATGGTTTTTAAGCCAAGGTGCTTGATGTGCACATCCAGATAAACAGAAGGGAATGGGGAGGGAGGAGGAAGGAAGATAGAGCCCTGAGGTGACTCAACAGAAAGGGGACTAGAAGAGAATAGGAAACCAACGCAAGAGAAACAGGAGTTGGCTATGGGATAGAAGGGGTCAGAGATGAATGGCACATGATGTTGACTGCTGTTAGGATTCAATAAGGTAAAAATGGGAACGTTTTTCATAAAGTCTGAAGCACTATTCAACTGCTAGTCATAGCGGGTCGCTGGGTATGGGCCCAGAGAATGGGTGGCCACAAGTCCATCAGTTCATTAGTTCATCAGTTCTTCGCTTCAGAAGGAAGCACAGTGAGAATCTCAGTAGGAAAGAAAGGGCAGATGTCTCCTATGGTGACCACTATAGCCCTACTTTCTTTACCTTCTGAGCACCTTGATCCTTCAATTTTGCTGCTACTCACCTTTGCGGGATGTTCGTTCACTTACTCACTCTTTCATTCCTGTGTCCAGATTATGAGGCATGTACAAATGTAGTGATAAAGCAGAAGACCCAGAATTAATCACTCCAGAATATCCCAAATTTTTAACCAAAATCCAGGGAGAGGCAGCAGTTTCAAGGATAAAGTTTAGGGGCAGGTAGAAAACTAATTTTATTGAACACCTATATTGAACAGCAGGCATTTAGAACTTCTTTAACCATCCAATAATTGCACTACCCATT